>NC_064859.1:40970790-41270790 GCF_024139225.1 Suncus etruscus | reverse complement strand
TACTTTTATAGTTCATTTTGTCGATTTTATTCGTCAATATAAAAATACTCAAATATATACAACAAATAAATACGCGGGGACACAATAAGTTACACTGTTAGGAGCGCTCCTCCTTGGCTGGCCTGGTGCGCAGCAAGCCCACCCGTGCCCACCCCCCTCCCGCACAACCTTTCCCAGCCCACCAGGACCAGTATAAAACACCACCGACCCCCAGGGTCAAGCGGGAGGTCCTCCCCACCCCAAACACATGGGAGGCTCAACTCCCTCCCCCCCACCCTAAAACATTCACAGCCCTTGGCGCAGGGGCTAGTGCCCCCTGAGCCCTGTACCCCCCCAAAGGGGCCCACACACTGCCCGGCCCCCCATATATACATCACTGACCACCGGGGACAGAGGGGGCAGCAAAGGCCAAGTGATATGACCCTTACCCTTCATAGCTCCAATGAATCACCAGGTGGACCCTGGCCACAGGAAGACTCGACAGAACAGGAAGACGTGTCTCTTGTCCATGCACGCACACACACACACATACACACACAACCGTGCGCACACACAACCCGTGTCCAACTGTCATCCATGCACGCACACACACACACACACACACTTCAATGTCCAACTTTTGCCTTGGAGTGTTTTGGCTGTAGGGGATCCAAGTGCCCGTGATTCACAGCACCTCCTGGAGGAGGCAGACGCTTCTGTGAGCTGGAGCCCTGTGCTGGCTGGCAGTGCCTGTGCTGAACAGAGCAGTCCTCATCGCTGGGCATCGTGGCCCGTCTGTCCCGGGCTGAGTAGATGCCTGGGGCCATGTCCCTGAGGTAGCTGTTGCCTGTGCAAAAATGTCAGGGCCACGCCTCCCACAAGGGGCCCTCATACCGAGGACTCCTCGGGGTTGGAGTCTGGCAGTGGCTGGCGCTGCTGCAGTTTGCGCCTTAGTTCGTCGGCGAGCTCAGGCAGGGGGTGCCCGAGACCTCCCCGGTCCTCCCCTCCTAGTTGTAGGCGCACGTAGCCATTGGCATTTGAGTTCCGCCCACCCCCCAGGTGAAGCCGAGTAGGAGAAGGCAAGGGCTGGCCAGGGATACCAGGGGGTGACGAGGGGGGCCCGCCGCCCGGCTGGCAGCGGGCATGTCCAGGCACAATCTTGAGGGAGCCATCTGAGTAGTAGTAGCCAACGGGGTCCCAGAGTTTCTCATCCGTCTCAGGGCCGGGCCGGAATGGGGAGGTGCTGGGCTCCTTGGGCAGTTCCAGAGGGTAGACCAGGGTCCTCTCTGCAGTCTTGGCACCTTTTTCCAGCTCTTCCCGCAGCCGGCGGCGCAGCGACAACACCAGCAGTAGTAGCACCAGGCACACAGCACCCAGAGCCACTACTGCCAGCCACACCAGCCCCAGGTTCTCCAGGGGGGCCCGGGCCTCCAGGGTCACTGATGGGTCAGCCACCACAGTCACCAAGTAGCCTTCAGCAGCCAGCCGTGTGCCCTGCTCCTCGGAAAAGCAGCGGTAGGTACCGGCATGGTGGGGCTGGGCAGCCATTACAACCAGGGCCTGTAGACGGGTGTCATACAGAAAGATGCCAGGCTGTTCGGGCAGGTCCCGGTTTCCGAAGGTCCAGTGGGCACGGGCCAGGTTGGAAGAGAGGTGGCAAGGCAGCACAAGGTCTGTGCCCACTACCACCGTGATGTTTTTGGATGTGAGCCTGACTGTTGAGCAGCAGAGAAAGAGGAGGAAGCCGAGTTAGTGCAGGAAGGCGTGCTGGGCTCCAGGAGACAAGAAGGCATCACACAACCCAGCTGCTCACCTTTCTTGGTGCCACGGAGGTTACAGATACCTGAGGTGTCCGAGACCGTCACGTTCTGGATTAGCAGCGCTCTGCTGAAGGAGGAAAGCAGCCATTAGAACCCTCTTCCTACCTGCCCATCCTCCCAGGCCCACACTGTGTGGAGGCAGCTCACCCTGAGGGCCCACCCGCAGACACACAGCGGCTGGTGTTGACGTTCCAGGCACAGTAGGGGTCACGGGCAAGGATGCAGTCAGCGCAGAAGCGGTACTTGCTGCAGTGGGCCAGGGGCACTTGCACCAGCTGAGAGTGGGAGCCGGCAAAAAGCAGCTTCTGTGAGAAGAGAGGACTGGTGTGAGCTAGAGTACTGTGGGTAGGACAACAGGGAGAGTGGTGCTCCAGCCATATTCTTGTGCCATAACCCGGGGTGCTCAGGGACCACATCAAGCTCTGTGTTCAGGGGTCACCCCTCAAGTTACCTGGGGGACACTGTGGTGTCCGGAACCTAACCCAGGTCTTCCCACTTGCTTTATACGTGCTCAGCCCACTGAAAATTCTTTGGTCCGGTTTTCACATCTTGATGGAAATTTAAGGACCAGAGAACACATGAAGGAAGCACTGACTACAAGCCAGACACAATTCTAATTAAGCCTTGGTGACGTGATCTTATTAGAAAGACAGGCTCCAAAACCCACGCACACGCGCGCGCGCGCACACACACACACACACACACACGCACGCACACGCACAGCTCTGATACAGTACAAAGAGAACAGGAAATTCATTTCCCTGCAGTCCGTTAACCTCATAAGAGCACCAGCAAAGCATTAAATGTTTTCCTTTGTGCGAATGGCAATTGCAGACTGGTACAGCCAATAAATTCTTTCTGCAACAATTCCTTATTGTGAACCTTGGGCCTATGTGAACCACACAAGTTGGTAGGTAGGAAGTGGGTCCAAGAGAGTTCCAGGTCCCACCAGGCCAGGAAGGAAAGATGTTGCCTTTCAGGGAAGGGGCAGCTCTGGAGCAATATGGAAGATGTCATCAGAGCAAAGTGAAGCAAAAACAGCTGAGGTTGGACCTGTGCTGCACTGTGGGAAGCAGGAGAGGGCAGAGTGGAGTCTAGGCACAACCTCCAGCAGTCTGAAAATGACTGCAAGCAATGAATGAGTTGCCAAGGCTTGATTCTGGGAAGGCATCACACAGGGAGCTACTATATATATAATGCTGCAGAACCCAGACTCCAGGCCTAGATTCCATCCGATCGAGGATTTTCTGGAAGTGTCCAAAGTTGCAAGGGAGCTGCCCAACCCCCACATTCAAGGGTCAAGGTACAGTGGATAGGACATGATGGCTACCTTTCTCTCAGATAGGACCAGACTTTGCACAGGCTCCTGGTCGAACACCTGCAGCTCTTCGATCAGGTGGACCCAGGGTCCCAGGCTCACGGCCTTGAGCAGTGAGCCATCATCTGTGGGAGGAGGCAGGGGGTGAGTGAAGGCCCCCACCCCCATCATGCCCCCCCCCCCCATATGCCTGTGTCGTGTGGTACCTGTTCCAATGAAGAGCACCGTGTAGTGGTTGCCATCCAGCCCAGTGACCCTATCAGCCACCAGCTGGGTGAAGTTGGTATTCTTCTTCGTCAGTAGGGGCCGGCCCCAGCGAGGCAGTACCTGGTCCTCCATCAGTGGGTGCTTCTTGATGAAGTTGAGGGTATTGTCGGGCAGCTCCAAGGAACTGGTGTAGCCGTGATGGCGGTGCCAGTTGTCGATGCACTGGGGGTGGGGGCAGCCATCAGCACAGGGAAAAGGGCTGGGATGTGGGGAGGAGCAACATGCTATGCAAGAGGACTCACCGAGCCTGGCCGCGGGGTGGGAACTGGGTCAGTGTAGCTGCCCCACGTCTGGGCTTCTTCTCGGTATTCCTTGTAGGGACCCTCAAACACCCGATGGATCTCTTCCAACTGGAACTCGCAGACTGCTGATACATCCACATCACCCCTTTCACGGCAAGGGAAGGATCCAGGGTCAAAGGTGGATCCAAGGTGGAGGCCCCTTCCTCCAGCTCAGGGCAGGTAGCAAGGCAGGACTTTACAGACACAGTAAATGGGCTCAGCACTGCCCCGCCCCTGGCTCTACAGTGGTCTTGGGAGCCAAGAAACAGCACATCGGACAGAGCACTGGCCTAATAGGTGGCCTACCCCGACTCTATCATTGCAACATAGGGTGCTCTGGGCACCAGAGTCCCTTGAGAAGAGCCAGGAGTAATCCCTGATAACAGCTGGTATGGCTCAAATAAACCCAGAATAAACTAATCAACAAATAACTGTATAACAAATAACCCCCCTAGGGGGGGGGGGTCAGGCACTGCCCACCCCTGTGAGGAGCTATGAAAATTGGCTGGAGTCCAGCCTCTCCAGCTGACCACCTGATGTTCTCATACCCACATATCACCCCTAACCTGCTCCCCACTGGTCCACTCACCATCGTGCCTGAAAAACCCCAAAGAAGGTGGTGTTGTGCCACGAGGCGGCCTGCAGCGTGTAGATTGCCCGCAGCTGGTTCAGGTAGAGCTGCCAGCGTGGAGCTGCACACATCAGCCGCGCCTTCAGGAAAGTGGTCCACTTCCGTTGCAGGGTTCGTGCGCCCCCCATGTCTCCCTGCAATGGATCACTGGTGGTGAGCTTTCAGGCCCATCGGTTCCCCATCCCCTGGGCAGCCTGGGAAGGGGCGAGTACCTTGCAGATTCGGGCCACGCGGGCCACCACCTGCTCAGCGTAGCAGTCATACTCTATCGCTCGCTCGCTGAAGAAGAAGTAGACCTTGTCGTCGTCCCCAGTGAAGCTCCCCACACTCTCCGGAATGAAGGCCGAGCCCACAAAGTGAGGTTCTATGGGGAGGGCAGAGAGGGGTCAGTGGTTGCACTTCCCACCCGAGCTCTGCCAATCCCGGGCAGCATCCTTGGGGCTCACCATTGAGCCAAAAAGCTAGATACTCTGTCTTCATGGAGTAGTGGGGCCCCATGTTCCGAAGGATGACAGGTTCTGTGCCCAGGAAGTTGTTGAGTGTGGCCGAGTACAGCTCACCATCTGGAAGATAGAATGTCAACAGAAGGTGCTGACCATGAGGCCACAGCCCCAAGGACAGCCCCAACCCATAGTGAGGGACAGTAGCTCACCTACAAGCAGGCCAGTGTGACCCATAGCGGGGTCATAGGGACACCTCCCTTTCCCATCCTCTAGCTCTCCTGGCTCCAAGGTGAAGGTGGGCATGTCCTGGGGAGGGAAAAGATGGCACAGGTGAGATACATGAGAGCAACAATGCAGCGGGGGCAGGGTGGGATCAGAAAGGAGCTGCACTCACAATATAGGTGCACTTGGGCTGGAAGGCATAAGTCCCACACACATACAGGTGGGATGTGTTGAAGGGCTGCAGGAAGCGAATATAGTTGAAGCATTCTGTCTGCAGGGAGAACAGCAACTTGAGTTCAGAGAGGGTTGGAGAACATGAGAAGCTAGGTTCCATCCCTAGTACAGGCAGTCCACTGAACACTGCCAAGACTGATTGTACACTGTACACTGAGAAAAAGCACCCAAAGCAGCACCAGGTATGGCCCCCAAACATAAAAACATGTAATAAATAATGGAGTCAAAGACCTGGGATGTGAGAACACAGAACAAAAAATAGCCAAGAGTGGCTCACCTGGTTATTCTTCCCTTTATGGATGCATTCAGTCTTTTTCTCAGCTGGTGCTTCCCAGGCGATCTGGGGACAAGGGTGGGAGCACATCAGCCCTGCTGCAGGGACACACAGGTCTATGCCCTAAGTATGGCCTGTGGTGGCAGCATGGGAACGCAGCACAGCCCGAGAGAATGCAGGGCTCACTCCCAGGACTCTCCCACTAGAGGGCAGATGCCCGGGATGCCCCTAGGCAGCAGTGTCCATCCAGGACTACAGGCGGGGAGCACTCCCCATGGCAGAAGCAGGTCCCAATCACCCACCACTGCCTCCCATTCCCCCACCTCTCACCACTCCTTGCAGCTCCAGTGTCTCCACGCTGAAGGCGAACAGGGCCTCACGTGCACCCACATACAGGCGCCCCGACTGTTCAGTCAGTGTCAGAGTCAGAAAGTCCTGGACGCCTGGTTGGGAGAAGCGCCGCACGACCGAGGCCAGTTCTGCAAGGAGGCACTGGAGTGAGTAGGCCTCTTTGGCCCCATTTCTGCTGCCCTGGCAGCACTTAGGGAAGCCCCCACTCCTTGGAATAAGGAACGTTTTCTGAGGAGCCCTGGCTCTGACAGCACCTCTGGGCCTCCTCAAATCTGGGCTGGGATGAGGAAGGAAGGATATCTCAGCCGCAGCTTCCGGCCAGAGGAAGCCATCAGAGCCAGGCTCGCCTTCAGGGTCACCAGCGAGCGCTTCAGGCTGCTGGGCCTTACTTGCTCCGAGCCCCCTGCACGGCGTCCACAGGGCCTGCAGGTCACACAGGAACTGTGTAAACCTTTTGCCCAGACACCCCTGGCTCCAGCTGCATCCAGACCAAGCAGGGATGGTGGTGAGCAGGATGGCCACACCTTGACATTCTCATAGTCACAGGGTTTCCACATCAGCCCCCAAAATAGACCTGTCCTCAGGGTCTCCCTAAACCAGTCTTTTGTGGAGTCAAGCTCGGGCCCAGCCACAGGCACCTGAGCGGAGCCTGTGGGAGGTGAGCTCATCCCGGTCCCCAGAGCAAAGGGAGGACACAAACAGCTGACATCACTCCTATAGGTGCAGGGTGTGGGAGGACAGCAGGACAGAGGCCCGGCTGGAGCACGTGCAGTGCACACACCCATCACAGCATCTGGGGAGACCAAGGCAGCACCTGCCAGAGCAAAGAGCTTGGGAGTACGGAGACTAGAGGGCTGAGGGACACCCATTTTTGTTTTTGTCTTTGTTTTGCTGCTTGTCCTAGTTCAGACTAGACTGCTGGTCTTAAGGTCTCAGTTGCTGAGTGTCTTCACCCCTGCAACAAGACAGCCTGGGACCCCACGCTAAGTCTCCTTTCTCTGCCTCAGTCCTTAGCCTCCACCTCCCCCTCCCCGCCCTCTCTTCAGGGCTCCAGACACTCACCCCCAGAGGACACCGTCTTCCTGGGCACCAGGTTCCACCACACATCGGCCCCATAGCCCAGGCCCCACAGCCCTGCTGCCAGCAGCCAGACAGCCCAGTGTGGGGCCATGGCACTTGCCCAGTCTCCGTGTGCCAGGCCAGCTGCCCTGCTGGGGGAGAAGAAAGAGTCACAAACAGCCAGGGAAAACACACTGAAAGGGGCCAGCCCACACAGGCCGGCCCTCCAGGAGGCTCTGAGCCGACAGACAGACAGACAAACCAGGCATCCCAGGAGCAGGATGCTCCCTAGCCCCCGGCCCTCTTCCAAAGGAGCCCGTGTGTGTGTTATGTGTGTGTGTGTGTGTGTGTGTGTCTTCCACATGAAAGCCAGCTGAAGCCTGTGTGTGTGTGTGTGTGTGTGTGTGTGTGTGTGTGTCTTCCACATGAAAGCCAGCCGAAATGCAGAAACCCCACCGCCTCCCCTTCTTCAACAGCAACTTAAGAAAAATTTTGGAAAGGGGTCCCTCTGCCCCCACCCTCAAGCTTGAAACTCTCTTCCAGAACCACCTCTGTCTGAGCTGGGCCTCCTGGGCTTAATCCAGGGGTGCCTGCCTTGCAAGGGGACCGTGTGGCAGGAAAAGCCCCCAGGTACGGAGGTGTGTGAGGCGGGCCCCCCGTTCTGTGCCACACCAGCGCAGACAATAGCCTGGCAGAGCAGAGCCCAAGCAAGACTTGGCTCCACGTCGGCAGGGCCCTGGCAGGGCCGGGGGAGCGAGAGGGGCCGCTCACTCACCCAGGCCCCTTTGTTGCCCGCGGAGGAAGGCAGGAAGTGGGTGGGCTGGGCGTGGAAATGACCGGGGCCGCATCCTGTCCCCCGCGCAGCCCCAGGCACCGCCAGCCAGCCCAGCCAAGCCAAGCCAGCCCCCCGAGCTAGGGCGCGCTGGGGCGGCTCGGATCTGGGATCCCCGGGGCGGCGCGCGGAGTGGGGTGGGGCGGGGGGGCGCGTGGCTGTAGGGGGGTCCGCGCGGGCCGGTGGGGAGGACGGGGAAGCCCGCTCTGATGGATGGTGCGGTCGATGATGAGGATCCGGCAACTCCGAGCCCGGAGAACGTGGTGCGCTGGTCCCCCAACCGCTCTAACCTCCGCGGGATCTAAGGGGGGGACTCCGGTGCGCCTCCCCCCCCAAAAAAAACAAAGGGTCCCTCCTTCCCAGGACAGGGTCGAGGGTCCCCCAAGAGAGCCCTCCCCTCCCTTCCCTTCCCCCAGCTCCGGGGATTCGAATGCAAACAAAGCCGCGGCGCGGGGAGCGAGCGTGGCCGAGCCCGCAGGGCCGGCGATCGCCCCCTGTTGGCCCCCCGAGCCCGGGGTGCGGGCCGGGTTGGGGGGCGCAAGGAGGAAGAAGGCTCTCGGCTAAGTTCGCCCCCTGGCCTTTCCCTAACACACGCCCCCAGTTCTCTCAGCAGCACCCCCGCTCGGGGCGCACCCGGGGACGTGACGGCTCCCTGGGGCCACCCAAAACCCCCCCAGCTACAGACCCCCAGGGCAGGGGGATCCGATCGTGCAGTATTGCACGACGAGGGGACCCCCCCTCAGTCTGGTGCGCCCCCGGGCTGGAGCCCCACTTGGTCCCCAGGACCAGCCGCCGCCTCCCCAGCAACGACCGGGCGCGTTCGTCTCCCAGCGGGGAAACTAAGCGTTCCAGCCCGATCAATGCGCCCCAAAACTTTCATGGGGGCGAGAAGTGCGGTGCAGTTCAGGGGTCCCGGGGAGAGGTTCTGATGGATCGATCTCCAGCCGGACAGCACCGGGGGCCCCAGATCTCGGAGCCCCGCTGCTCCAGATCGGCCCACGCTTCCCGCACAGCCGCGGGGGGACGCAGCCCCCGGTGCCCATGGGGAGGGGTCCTCGCCGCCGCCCCGCTTAAAAAGCGCCCCCAGATCCTGTGCTTCGCGCGCGCCCGGTTCGGGGGGACAAAGCCGCCGCGGAGCCAGGCCTTTCTCACTCACCTGGCGATCGCGATCGCGGGGCGCAGTCCCCGGCACCCCGCTTCGGCTCCCGAGCGCGCCCCGACCCCGCCCGCCCAAGCCCCGGCTCGGCGCGGCTAGCTGAGCACACCAGACCCCGGCTCCCGCTCCCCGCGCGCCACCGCGCCGGGCGCCGGCTCCTCTAGTCCGAGGCTCCCCGGCCGCCGCTCCCCGCCTCCTCCTTGACGTCAGGAAGGGGGTCGAGCCGAGCCGAGCCGAGCCGAGCGGAGTCAGGCCGGGGGCGGACGGCGAAGACCCGCCCAGGAGGGCGCCGCGACCCGCAGCGACCCGCCGGCCAGCCCGGCCCCCCGCGCCGCCGCCCCAAGTCTGCGCCACCGCGCCGGGAGGGAGGTGTCGGGGCGGGGAGGGGACTCGGCGCGCTCACCGGCTTCCCCGAGTGTTCCCCGAAGGCCCGTCGCGGGCGGAGGGGCTCCCCGCCAGGGAAGGAGGGGCGACCCGGACTTGAAGCCTTAATCGTCCTCCGGGAGAGTCCGAGAAAGGCGCCACCGGGGAAACCGAGGTTTCTCTTGGGGACCCTCTGTCGCCCCCAGGTTTTTCGCTGGACACAGATTCCAATGTTCAGCAGCCCAGAAGACACCCCCAAACCTCTGCAGGCCACCCCCGCTGCTGCACGTAGCTTCCAATGCAGACAACCCTCTGCTCCGGTGGCTGCGCAGAGCCTATCCCCAGGCCCCGAGTATGACCGGCCTGCGAAGGCTGCATAACAAGTTACTAGAGTCCCGACTCGGATGAAAGAGGCCCTGGAGAGCCACGCGGGACAAGCACAGTCACCTCCAGGAAACTGCCTGCCTCCGCCTCCAAAAAGTAACTTGCACCCCTCCTGGGTGGGGCTGCTGGGCACTGCTCCTTAGAGCTGCTCTCGTCATCCCTGCAGGTGGCCAGAGGAAGCCCAGGGCCACAACTCCCCGCCAGCCACAGATGCCATCCCCTGGTTAGGTGACCATATCCTAGGCCTCCCTGCTCCCCAGGCCTTGGGGACAGCAAGCCCCACAGACCTAGTATGGAGGCACACTTTAGGGCTCCGTCAGCAAATCTGGATTATAAATCAGTCAGGACAGGAGCTTTTGTTCTGGGCTAAAACTTGGCATCTGAAAAGTGGAGACCATAAAGTAGTGGAGAGAACTGGGAAAAGCAGCCTGGTTTGAGATCCAGTAACAATTGGTTCTTTGCTGAGACACATAAAGGCTCCTTCTCCCACCACCAAACCACATTTCCCAGCTCCCAGCTCCCTTCCGTGTGTGTGTGTGTGTGTGTGTGTGTGTGTGTGTGTGTGTGTGTGTGACACATAAAGGCTCCTTCTCCCACCACCAAACCACATTTCCCAGCTCCCAGCTCCCTTCCGTGTGTGTGTGTGTGTGTGTGTGTGTGTGTGTGTCTGTGTCCCCTCCCACTTGTCCTGTCCTTCAGACTTCATCTGCTGTCTACAGACCTAGCTTCGCTCTCATCACCTTTCTTTGAAAAGTATTGTTTCTTCAATGTGATAGATAAGATTCACAGAAAGTTTCCACTGAAGCGACCTGTCCACTGTCACGTACATCATCAGCATGGTCAGAATTTTATCTGGAACGTTAAGAAAAATGTGGAATAGGAAATCACATTTTTGCAGACCACAAAGTCTGAAACCCTGACTTCTCCAGAAACACAACGTTTTCAGAGAGTAGGAGGGAGGAGACAAGAATCACCCCGGTGCACTGGACATGAAGATGACCCTAGAGCAGTGGCTCTCAAATAGTGGGGCACGAACCCCGGGGGTGCGCGTTTAACCGGCAAACACTGTCATAACAAGCTAAGCCCCGTGTTTATTGTCTCTGTATGTCTCTGGAGCTGAGAGTTGCTGTGTCCTGCTTCAAACCCCGCTTCGAAAAGGTATGCATTGCAAAACGTGCTCACTGTAGCCATTAATCCAACATCACCTCTGATAAAATTATTGTATATATTTTTGGGCCACAACCGGTGATGCTCAGGGGTTACTCCTGGCTATGCGCTCAGAAGTTGCTCCTGGCTTGGGGGACCATATGGGACGCCAGGGGATCGAACGAGGTCCCTCCTAGGCTAGCGCTGGCAAGGCAGACACCTTACCTCTAGCGCCACCACATCGGCCCCAAAGTTATTTTTTAATAAAGATACTATTTAGAGTCGTGCGGGGGGTGCGAAAAAATGTTTTCTTCTTCCTAGGGGGCATGACAGAAAATAATTGAGAAGCACTGCCTTAGAGTGAGGGCACTCGGGTCACACTTGTCTAGCAGCTCCTAAGATTCACTATTCCGTGCTTCCTCCATAAAGTCACAGGGTATCTTGACAATGTGAGAACCCCAAACCCTCCGTTTTCCTGCTATTTTCCCTCCACCCACCGTCCCTCTAAGTATGAGGGTTATGGAGCAGAGACCTGAGCTTCTGGCTCTGCCTGCAAGATGGCTCCAGTGGAAAGTTTCAGAATGTGCTTTGGTTTCACTGGCTAGGACAGCCAGCACCTCATGGGGGCACCAACTGAGACTTTGGGAACCCTCCTCTCCCCAAGCCTCCTGCAAGGCAAGGCCACAGCTCCCTATCCTTTTCTACCTTGGTCATTTCCTGCAGAATTTGATTCCTTCCAAGAACAAACCTCCTCCCAGGTGGGTGAGCTGGGGAGAGTTTCCTGCAAGACTGCTTGCTTATTATTCATCCTTTTGTTTTGTTTTGTTTTGTTTTGTTTTTGGGTCACACCCAGCAGCGCTCAGTGGTTACTCCTGGCTCTGTGCTCAGAAATCCTCCTGGCAGGCATGGAGGACCATTTGGGATTCCAGAATTTGAACCACCTTCTTTCCTGGATTGGCTGCATGCAAGACAAATGCCCTACCACTGTGCTATCTCTCTGGCTTATTATTCATACTTTTAATAAATGCACAGCAGGTAGAAGAGTCTTAAATAAGGATCTTAAATTAGGAGAGAAACACTGATTGGGGCCAGAGAGATATCACAGCAGTAGGGCATTTGCCTTGCAAGCGGCTGACCCAGGACCAAAGGTGATTCGAATACTAGTATCCCATATGGTCTCCCATGCCTGCCAGGAGCGATTTCTGAGCAGATAGCCAGGAGTAACCCTTGAGCACTGTCAGGTGTGGCTCAAAAAAACAAAACAAAATAAAACAAAAAAACAAACATTGACTAATGCAAACAACCAGTCCTGCCTGGAGCCCATGGAACATAGTCTATGGAAAAAGCCCACTAGGGTTAGTCACACCTAGTGGTACTTAGGGCTCTGTGCTCAGGGAACACTCCTGGTGTTATTTAGGGGACCTTGAGGGGCTTCTGGGTCAGAAGCCCAGGTCAAACCTGGGTCAGATGAATGCAAAGCAAGGGCCCAACCTATTATACTCCATCCCAAGGCATTTGACAGACACTTCTACACCTTCTGCTTGCTCAATCTTCAGAGACTAAGCCAGGAAATATATGCAGAACCCCTCACCACTATTATCAAAGGGTCTACTAGTAACTCAGATTACTAGTTGAATTGGTCTTTTATCCCTCACTCTCAAAGTCATGGTATGCAACACCCCTCACTAGAGATTCCTACTAACCCATCCAGTTCTCCTATGACATCTCTTTGGGGGTGGGGGAAAACACATGTACTAGGGGGGTGCTACTCCTGGCTCCAGGTGTCCTGCATGCATGTTTCTGTTGTCATCTCCCTTGCTGGATCATTATACCAGGTTAAGCTCTGCTCAGCTGACTTCCAAGGGAGTGGGGGCTGCAGTGAAGCCCCTAGCAGTAAATGGGAAAAGTGGATGTCACCCTTCATGGGTCTGTAGGTCTTGTAGGGGTGAGCGGGGACATAGGAAAAGGCTGTCCCCTGCTTCCTCCTGGGGTGAGTTATCGAAGGCGTCCACCTGAGCAGCCCTTCCCTTCCTGCCCCCCCCCCCACAAGGAAGCAGGAAAACATCCGTCATCACAGCCCCGGATGCTGCGTTTCCAGGGGCCTCAATCAGGATATCCCTCGGACTTTTCCCAGGGGCTGAAGATCTGGAAAGGGCAAGTGGTGAAGCTGCCATCTGGCCTGCAGAAGACTGTTCAGACGGGTCCCTTCCAGGTCTGGGAAGGTTCTGGTCAGCTCCCAGCAGATTCTTCTAGTCAGGGCCCATTACCTGGCTGACCTCAGGCACAGTGGACACCACTAGGTGACCTGGAAGTGTACACTTCTGCTTGGGTTACAGCTTGGTTCTCTCCTTGTTTTCTCTCTGTTGGGGCTGAAGTGTTGGGGATCTGGGGAAGAGTCAGGATGAGAAAGGGTCCCCACGCTCACAAAATGACAGCTCAACCCCTTTTCAGAGCCAAGCTTCAAGAAGCGGAAACTCCCGGTTCAGCCTCTTGGGCCTTCCTACTCCCTCTCTGCCCTTGGCAGTGAGAACAAAGGAGGGAAATTTCAAAGGTGATTTCCAGGTTTCCAGAGCAAACTGATGCTCTGCCTGCAGGTTAACTGTCAGGGAGGCACAGTGCTGGGGTAGGGGCAGCACTGAAGGAGGGCAAAGAGAGCTGGCTCAACAGCCTCCACTCTTTATCGGAGCCATCTCTAAGGCCTACCTGATGCCTTGGTTCCCTGGCCAAGGGGCCTGTGACAGGGCCAGGAATGGAAACCAGAGGAGCCAGGAGTGGAAACCAGAACTGCCGCCCAGCCACCTGGGCAGTCGGCATGGCCCAACATTTCTTCCACATCTCACCTGGCAGAGAAACCGAGGCATGGTGCCATCCTGCATGACAACCAGGACAACCATGACAACCACCTGGTGCTCTGACCCTCCAAATTCTAGCTGTCTCCTACCCCAGCATCCTGGGGATCCAGTGAGGGGAGCAGCTTATTCTAAAAGCATGTCCAGAAAGGAGTGGGGAGGGAGACTGCCCCAGGAGTTGAAGCACATGCTTTTAAGTCAGAAATGGCCTCCTGAGCTCCTCCAGAAGTAGTCCTCAATACCAAAATAAATAGGGCCAAGGAGATAGCTCAAAGGAACACATACTTATATGAGTAAATGCCCTAAACTGAGCCAGGAGTAGCTTCTAAGCCAGTTGTGAGTTCCCCCCTAAAATATAAATGAAATTTAGGCCAAAGTCACAGTACAGCAACTTATGGCACTTGCCTTGCACAGGACCAACCCAGCATCCCGTATGGTGCCCTAAGCCTATCAAGAATGATTTCTGAGGGGAAGCACTGAATACAGCAGGTGTGACCCCCCCCCCCAAAAAAAAAACAACAAAAGGAAACATACTCAAGAAATGACACTTTTATTTTTATAAATAGTATCGGTTGGCCTGAAAGTACTTTACTTTAGGGGGAATCTCTCTGGGGGAATCCATCTAAATTTAGGACATGAAAGAGCATGATCCTGCTCAGTAGTCTCCAAAGAGGCTCAAATCCTGGGGGAAGATCTTCCTGTCACCCCCATCACCTCTGCTGGCCCCCCAAGACCCACACCTCCCACACCCAGAGGTCAGGAGGGGCCAGAGAACAGAAATGGACTAGGAGACTGAAGGAGTGCACAGAGGAAAGGGGCATGCAGGGATCTCCTGGGAGCATAATGATGGACACCCCATTAGGGTTTCAGGGCCCTTGAAATGGAAAGCAGGCAGGCCAAGGGGGAGCAGAAGCTGTAAAGCAACTATCTTCAGAGCCCCACCCCCACTGCTAAACCCTGGAGTAGATTTCAGAGCTCAACAATAAACTGAATTAAGGGTAATTACAGCTCTGAATCTAGCCCGCTCTGTGGCACCTCCCCAGCCGGGGGCGGGGAGTGGGGAGTGGTCCCAGGTCTGGGCTAAACAGTTCTAGGGTTCCTGACAGCTCTGGGGGACCTGAGTGATTGCTCCACCTGAGGTTTATAGGCAGCTCTGGCTGGGACACTGGGTTCCAGACAGACAGGGTTGGGTCTGGAGGTGAGAGCAAAGGAATAAGAACTGAGGCTCAATGTGTGATGTGGAAAGGAGACTTTAGTTTGCACAGCAGGGCCTCATCAGAACAGGGCTGTGGGAGGCAGCTCTGAGCGCAGAGGCACAAGGATTCCTCAGCTGTGGTGAGCAAGGTGGACCCAGCACCTCATCATAGCTATTATCCACATCACTGGAGACCTTGCTGTCTCTTCCTCTGGTGTTTCCTCCTGGCCGCTGAGCCTTGTTTACTCCAGTTAAAGCAGGGCTGCCAATGCCTGCTCCATTAAGTGCTTTTCAATGGGCTGAAGTACTGGGCCTGAGGCAGAGGACAAAATCAGAATGATGGTCTGGTCTCAGGAGGCCCGTTGTCTCATGCTCCCATTACCCCAGTGTCTTGCAGGTTCCTAGACAGACAGGCTTTTGAATACTAGCTCCCTCCCCTCCCCACCCAGCTCTGCCAGATCTCCTCATGCTTTCACCAGGCTGGGATGGCCATAAGGGAGGTGGAGCCTGACCCTCAACTAGACCACGAATCACTTTTCCTCTTTTCTTGATAAAGAATTTCCAGCAAGAGAGGAATGTGATCTGGTTCCTTGGGGATTGAGGATGAGGTTGGCTCTAGGACTTTCTCAGGGACTTGTGAAATCTGAGCTCCAAGCCACAGCCTGTGGCCACTATGTCAGCTCCATGTCAGAGGTTACAACAAGGAAAGGACAAGCAAAAAGAAGGCAGGGAAAGCCGAGGGGCATTGTGAAGGGGGAGAGGGGCAAAAATCTCCTTAGACCCAGCTATTCCCCATTCAGCTGGGGGTGGTGTAGGGTGGAGGAGGAAGAGGACCCCAGTTGGTGCTGTGTGTTGGAGGGCTGGAGGCCAGGAGGCAGCTGTCGGGCAGGGCAGAATTGTGTGTGCCTCAGTCAGCATGCCTAGGAGTCGGCTTTGGACCTGGTTTTGACATTTGCATGCAGCCTAAGTGACAGGACAAGCTCTTATACCTCTCTGAGTAGTGCCTCTGTGAAACAGAACCATCAAAGGTAATCTCAGAGAGGCTTGTGAACTTGTGTGGCAAAGGGATTTTACTCAATAAATGCCAGTTGCCAGTGCATGTGAAGAGGATGGATGCTACAGTAGCAGCTTGGGCACCAGTGTAGCTCAGAGCAGCTAAGCAGCTAAGAGCCCTTAGCTGAGGTGGGTGGACAGGGTCACAGGACCAGTGGTCTGATGGACCCAGCAGGGAGCTTGTGTACCCTACCTGGTGCTACTATTCATAAACTTCCCAGCTCTTCCCTCTCAGGAGATTTTTTCTTTGCATTTACCCTGAAATTATCTTTTCTGTGCCACTGATCACCTCTCCCCACTGAGTTTCTTCCTTGAGGACCTAGGAGTTCACCCTGGCATGGCATCTCCCCCCAGCTCAGTAGTTTCAGTTGGGGTGGGCCTACAGCTCTGGGCAGCAATTTTCCCTCCCCCAGGCGTGGGGGCATCACCTAAGTCTGGCAGAGTGCCAACAGCTCCTGCCAGCAGATGTAGATCCTTGAGTTCCGTGCGATGCATGGCCTGGGGGTTCTCCCGGGTGTGGGTGCTGATACGGTGGTCAAGCTGCATGCACAGCAGCTGCAGCTCATCCTGCATAGGAGGCGGGGATAATAGCTGAGTCCCCTGAAGAAGCTGGGCAGGGCAGGGAAGGCTGGATGGGCTATAGTGGAAGTCGTGGGACACTTCTGTCTGCTTCCTCCTTAGCCCCTTTACCTCTCTGGGCTACAATTTCTGGCAGAGTTAGACAAATACACACACCCTGGCTGAGAACTCCTGTTAGAGTTAGACACACACTCTTGACAGAGTTAGACACAGACACACACACAGACACACACACACAAACACACACACACACACAAACACCTACCCGGCTGGGAATTCACCCACTGTTCATCAGTGTTATCCTGGCAGCTGACTACCACTCTGGCCAGTGTCAGCAGGCTGTGGCACAGGTAGCAGGCCTGCAGTGAAGACAAGGTGACCAGTGTGGGGAGGCCATGGGTCCCTCTCATCACTCTCCTGCTGTGGTGTGGGTCTCCCCCCTTCAGAAAAAAGCACTACTCTCTCACCCCCAGAGGTCCTGGCCTGGGCACAAGCAGGGTCCTCCGGTGTTGTTGCTGGGGCTCTCATCCACTACTGGGAGTGATGTCCTGGCAGCTGACCCCACCCTGGCTAGTCCTGTTGAGACGCACTGAGCTCTGGGCAGTGATGGCGTGTGTGGTATAACCAGATGCCACTGTTTGTGACAGGAGGCTATGCCAGCGGGTGCCCTGCTACTGCTCAGGAGGAGGGATGTGCCTGTCTGTCCTGAGTTACCCCACATGGATGGAAGCAGGCAGGCAAACAGGTGCAGCTAGCACATGTCTCCCACCAGCGTCCCTGAGAGAAAAGGTGAGAGGCAGATTCTTTCTGCAGGATTGTGGGGCTCCCAGCCCTCTCAGACATCATCACTTTGGAGAAGGGAAATAAGGAGGCACTGAAGACCTCCAGTCAAGAGGGGTGGTGTGCATGCCCATCTTAAGGGGTACACATGGTGCCACATGGTGCCCCAGAAACGGCCAATCTCTGCACAGATCCAGGAGGCTCTGAAGAGCAGAGATCGAAGCCTTTGTTGAGGGCATCTGACTTAATGAACTGGCTAGAGAAAGAGTACAAGGGTTAAGGCATTTGTTTTGAATGTGGCCAATCCTGTTTCAATCCCCACCTCAGGGTCCCCTGAGCACTTCGATGAGTGACCCCTGAGCAGAGAGCCAGGACTGAGCACCACTGGGTATGACCCCCCAAAACCAAATCAATTAAAACAGAAAAAGTGACTTGAACTCAAATGTCAGGTGCAAAAGCTCAAGGACAAAAGATTCTAAAGGCATGGGGCAGCCAGCACAGAAATGGTGGGCAGAGATGCAGCAAAGGGGACAGAAGGGCCCTACGCTCCCAGCCCTGGGATAAGTACTGCACCAGGTCAAGGAAGGCTAAGCTCTCTGGCTGTTCTCAGAAAGGGGAACCTAAGGGACATGACAGCATTGGCAACTCTTGCCAACTGGCAGCCAGGGAAACAGCTCCTTCGAAAAGCAGGCTGAGGCCTGTGTGTCAGACACTGAGCACTCTAAGTCATGGCCAGGCCACAAAGCTTGTACAAAGGCCACATATGGGCAGCTACACTGGACCCCGGCTTCTCCTTGGACTAAGGAGAAAGAGCCTGTCTGTGGCTCTGGGCATGTGTTTGGGGCCTTCAGAGAAGCAAGGCCTCCAAAGAATTTAGGGTCTGAGATAAAGACGACACTGGCAAACATTTTTACACAAATTAAAAACAAAAAAAAAAAACACGGGGGCCGGAGAGATAGCATGGAGTTAAGGCATTTGCCTTTCATGCAGGAGGTCATCAGTTCAAATCCCGGCGTCCCATATGGTCCCCCGTGCCTGCCAGGAGCAATTTCTGAGCATGGAGCCAGGAATAACCCCTGAGCACTGCCGGGTGTGACCCAAAAAAAAAAAAAAACACACACACACACACACAAAAAAAAAACACGAGACATCAGGGACAGGGTAGGGTAGAGATGCCAAACAGAATTGAGGGGCATAGGCCAGAAATAGGGCTAGCAGGGTAGGGCTCGGTAGTGAACAATAGGGGTGCCAGGACAGCTCTAAATTGGAGTGGAAGGAGACTGTGCACACCTTTGGGAACAGGGTACTGTGCCATTTTTGAGACACAACTTATTAGAGGCTAAATATCACTTTGTTGGTTTGTTTTTCGGTTCACACCTGGCTGTGTTCAGGCCTTACTCCTGGCACTGCACTCAGGGATTACTCTTGGCAGGAGTGAACCCAAGTCACCTGAATGCAAGGCCAGTGTCCAAACTGTTGTACAATTGCTCTGGCCAGAAAATAGCACTTTCTTGGGGCCGGAGAGGTGGCGCTAGAAGTAAGGTGTCTGCCTTTTAAGCGCTAGCCGAGGAAGGACCTCGATTTGATCCCCCTGCATCCCATATGGTCTCCCCAAGCTAGGGGCAGTTTCTGAGTGCTTAGCCAGGAGTAACCCCTGAGCTTCAAACGGGTGTGGCCCCAAAAACCAAAAATTAAAAAAAGAAAAGAAAAGAAAAGAAAATATCACTTTCTAGAAAAGTCCTAGACAGTCTTTGTTTGTTTTTTGTTTTGGAAGTACACCCTGTGGTGCTCAGGGGTTATTCCTGGCTCTTGACTCAGAAATTGCTCTTGGTAGGCTCAGAGGACCATATGGGATATCAGGGATTGAACCTGGGTCTGCTGCATGCAAGGCAAACACTATTCCTGCTGTGCTATTGCTCTGGCCCCCAAGCACTGTCTTTTAAAAAGAACAAACTACTTCTCTATAATGTGCTTTCTTCCTGCAATTAGAATACTGTGAAAGAAGTGTAAGATAATGCTAAGGGTCAGAAAGATTACACAAGGTTCTTTTTTTTTTTTTAATTATCTTTATTTAAACACCGTGATTACAAATATAATTGTAGTTGTATGATTACAGTCATGTAAAGAACACCCCCCTTCACCAGTGCAGGATTCCCACCACCAATTTCCCAGATCTACCTACTCCCCACCCCACCCACACCTGTACTCGAGACAGGCTTTCTTTTTCCCTCATTCATTCACACTGTTATGATAGTTTTTAGTGTAGTTATTTCTCTAACTGCACTTATCACTCTATGTGGTGAGCTTCATGTCATTAGCTGCACCTACATGGGAGGATGGGGGGAAGTAAGGGTTGGGACTGAGGCAGTAAAATATTAGAAATGAGCTTTGTAGGGCAGTATCAAGGTCCCAATACAAGATGGATATTATGGATATATAGAATATATGCACAAAATACTATCAATATGAAAACAAAGAGAAAAAATTTCCACTGACTGTCCCAATATAAACCAGTGCTAGAACAGCCTGCCCTCCTCCCAGAGTGCATTCCCATTAGTGTAGGGAGAGATGGGGGAAAGCCTGTTGACCCCTATAGAGTCCACCTAGACTGGTGCCCAGGGAAAGACTGAAGTCCAGGGGAGAAAAACCCTATACCTGGCAAGAGCTAGTCTCCAGAATCAAGGACGAAATCGGAAGCCAGATGTCTGACCGCCCTCCTCCCCATTCTTTTTGTTTTGTTTTGTTTTGTTTTGTTTGTTTTTTGTTTTGGTCACACCGGGCAGCTTACTCTGGCTCTGCGCTCAGAAATCGCCCGGGGACCATATGGGATGCCGGGATTGGAACCACCATCCTTCTGCATGAAAGGCAAACGCCCTACCTCCATGCTATCTCTTCAGCCCCAAGGTTCTTGGTGCTCAGGGGTTACTCCTGGGATACACCCGGTGATGCTTGGGGGTTACTCCTGGCCTGCACTCAGAAACCACTCCTGGCTCAAGGAACCACATGGGACACTGGGGATCGAACCCAGGTTAGTTCTGGGTCAGCTACATGCAAGGCAAACACCCTACTGCTGTGCAGGCTCGGGGGACCATATGGGATGCCGGGATTCAAACCACCATCCTTCTACATGTAAGGCAAATGCCCAACCTCCATGCTATCTCTCTGCCCTGCCAGGAGCCATTTCTGAGTGCATAGCCAGGAGTAACCCCTGAGCATCATAGGGTGTGGCCCGAAAAACAAATCCAATAATTTAAAATGAGGTGATGCTGGGTGGGGGAGGGGCAGAGAGATAGCACAGTGGTAGGGCATTTGCCTTGTATGCTACAGACCCAGGACGAACCTGGGTTCAATTCCCAGCATCTCTGAACCTGCCAGGAGCGGTTTCTGAGTGCAGAGCCAGGAGTAACTCCTGATCGCTGCCAGGTGTGGCCCAAAAATCAAAAACCAAAAGTAAGACATGATGCCAATGATCACTAACTGATCCTGACTGGATTGGGGAGAAGGCCAGGCCTCACAGAGCCCCTGGACCTCAGCAGACCTCTGAGCCAGATCTCCTGAGCCAAAGAGCCAAGGCTTGATCTCAGGCTGGCAGAGGAAAGGGCCAGTTGGGAGGCGAGGAAGTGCGAGGAGATGGCCTGGAAGGGGTGGGGCAAAGCCCAGAAGAGAGAAAGGATGCCTTCACCCCCAAGTGCTCAGGCTTCTGTGACACCTTCTGTACTTTCCTAGGCCCCTGCACTGTGTAACCAGAAGAAGCAAGAAAGGACTAATCCATAGTCAGCCTGAAACCCTGCACCCCCACAGTTTCCTGACCCTCTATCCCCAGCAGAACTGGGTAGGGAGGAGGAGAGAGAAGAGAGAGAGGAGAAGGAGAGAGAGGAGAAGGAAGAAGACAGGAGAGAGAGAGAGAGAGAGAGAGAGAGAGAGAGAGAGAGAGAGAGAGAGAGAGAGAGAGAGAGAGAGAAAGAGAGAGAGAGAGAAAGAGAGGAAGGAGGAGGGAGGGAGAGGGAGGGAAAGGGGGGAGAGAGGAAGGGAGAGAGTGTGAGAGAGTGAATGTCAGTCAAGATCTGAAGAACAACGTAGGAAATCTACCACAGGGCTTTACTGGGAGAAAAAACTGTAGACTGTGGATATGAAGTTTCACAACTTTGTTTATGCTGATTCCCATAATTGAACCTGGAGGGAAAATCCCGGGAAAACTGGAACTGGGAAAGTGCAGGGTGTGTGTGTGTGTGTGTGTGTGTGTGTGTGTGTGTGTGTGTGTGTGTGTGTGTGTGTGTGTGTGTGTGTGTGTGTGTAGGGTGTGAGGGGTGGTATATGTGTAGGGTGTTTGGGGGTTGTGTGTGTGTGTGTGTGTGTGTGTGTATGAACACTGATGCGTGTTCTGTGATGTGGTGAGCGGGAAGTGGAGACTGGTATTAAGGAAAGGTAGTTCTGAGAAAAGCCCTGGTAGTCACACTTAATACAGAGACTTTCCCTGGAAGGAGGCCAGGGTGTAGTATTTCCTCCAACAGGAGGGTGACCCTGGCACCAGGCCTTCTTGAGGGGAGGCCTCTAAGGAAAACGGCTCTAACCTCAGGAAAAGGGTCAGATATGCACTTCACACGTCTGTAAAGCCCCTCTTGGGGTAGGGGCACCCAGGACTCAGTAAAAGGGAAAACAAGGTTTTCTCTAAATCTGCTCTGACCCAGGCCAGAGCAGAGTACAGTGCTTGGGGCACTTACCTTGCATATAAGCAAACCCAGATTAGATCATGGCATCTAATACGGTTGTCTGAGCACAACAGGTGTGGCCCCACACACAAATTAAGTTCTCTCTGACCTGACTAAGGAGACAACCAGGTGCTGTAAGGTCTGCTGGGACCCTAGCCCTCACCTGGCCTACCCTCTTCCCCACTCTTATCCTGCTTTACCTGAGGATGCAGAAGCAAACTTAAGTGGATCTAGCAGGAGATGCAGACAGAGGGGAGGGAAACCTCCTAACAGCCAGGTGTGCTAAGCTTCCTGCTCTGTGACCAGCCCCTGAACTCAGCAAGCCCCATCCTGTTCACTGTCACCCTGACACCTCAGGTTCCATATTCACTCCCTTTCAAGTGTAGAGGGAGGCTGAGGCTGAAGTAGGTTGCCCCTGTGGGTCCCATTTCTGCATGGCTACTGTGACGTAGCCTTCCTCTCCCCATGTCTCTCTCCTCAAGGAATGTGGATGGGGGGATTAAGGAGGATTGGGCCATGGTCTACACAGACCACCCCTGTCTCCCTAGTAGGATATGAGTGGAGAATGGGCACTCCCATGGGAGAGGGGACCAGGAAGTCTGTCAGCAGTTTGGGGAGAGGAAGACTGAGTGAGCATGGTGACTGGGACATGCCTGAACCCAACGCTGACAGGATAGAACTGTGCCTTGGTTGCTGCCAGCAGGGCCTGCAGCATCCACGTCCTGGAGCTCCGGGAAGCTGTGGGAAGTTCTGAGCCTGAATCTCCTTCCTAGCCCAGAACCTCAGACCCCTAAAGAGTACGCCACCTTCCCTCAAGATCAAAAAGAAGTGATGGGCTTGTCACTTATGAGCAGGGAGGGGGGTGATGGGGCCCCGGAGCTGGGAACCCCCAATCCAGTGCTCTGTGAAGCTTCTTTTGTAAGATGAGACAGATAAGGAGTGGACAGTTCCCAGGAAATGTTTTAGAAAATTCCCCTCCAGCTAATGCCAAGGGTGTGACCTAGATTTTTTGCTCAAAATAAAGGCAGAAGGGAGAGGGAAAGGGGTCCCAAGAAGCCCTTCATAAGGCTCAAATGGGTCCAAATGCAGCCTCTCACCTCTCATGGGGACCTCAAACTGAGTCCAGCTTTCCCCAGTTCACAGCTAGCTTTTTCCTAGACTCTTGAGGCAGGGATATATATAGTAGGGGAGGAGGGGTGAACAGACCTAGCCAAAGGCAGAAGCTCTGTGGGACCAAGTACAGCCATTCTCTGGACCAGATGCTGGGATCAGGAACACTGCTGATAAGATAGGTCATAGGACCCAAAGTCCATGCTACCCTCAAACCCCTCAGATCAGCTGCCTCTGTTTGTTCCTCTCCTTGCTCCTGGTCTCCAGGATCTGCATTCACTCAGCACGATCTCAAGGGCTTCCAAGTCCAGCCTGGCTTGCTGACTGGGAGGGGAAATCTGCTATGGTGTCTTCTCCTCTTGTCTGGCTCTGTTGACTGCACATCCCAGTACCAGTCTGGTCTAGGAAGGGCTAGGGATGTGTTAGCTTCAATGGCAGTGCCAAACCCAAGGTGAGAGAAATGGGGTGTTCAGGCTTCTTTTTGTTTTTGTTTTTGTTTTTGGGCCACACCCGGCTGTGCTCAGGGGTTACTCCTGGCTGTCTGCTCAGAAATAGTTCCTGGCAGGCACGGGGGACCATATGGGACACCGGGATTCGAACCAACCACCTTTGGTCCTGGATCGGCTGCTTGCAAGGCAAACGCTACTGTGCTATCTCTCCGGGCCCCAGGCTTCTTTTTCTTTTGTAACATGAAATTTAGCACATGAGTTGCACGAGGGAGGGCCATTTCCAATCCCCAGCACACGTGGGGCCCTGAGCAATGTTGAACAACCCCAGAGCACTGAACCAGGAGTAGCACCTGAGAACTGCCAGATGGGGTCCCAGAAACCAAAACAAATTAGATAGCACTACTTTCCAGAGTCCTCAGAAAGTTGCTTTGTCTGAGATCACCATCTAACTGGACAAAGGGGTATGTATGAGTGTGTGTGTGTGTGTGTGTGTGTGTGTGTGTGTGTGAATGAGTATGCTTAACCATATCTGTGAGTATATGTGTGTGAACCTGTGTGTATTTACGTGTGAGTCTATACAAATACATATGTGTAAGAGTTTGTGTGTAAGGCTTTGTTTATTTATGTGTATATGTAAGAATTTATGAGTCAAAAATAAGAATTTTTAGGTACTTATGTAAGTTGTGTGTGTGTAAGGGCATTTGACATTGGAGACAAACCCAATAGCAATGCAGGAAGGTCAGCAGGCCCAAAGTTTGAGCCCCAAAGGCACATATTGGCACTGTAGTCCAGGCTAACTAAATAACAACAATGATGATGAGTCATGAACAGCCTGAGTGAGGGCTACTTGCAGATCATAACTAGGTGCCTCAGCCCAGAGCACACCGAGCCAAAGCTCAGGGTTGGAGAGACAGCACAGCAGGTAGGGCACTTGCCTTGCACAAGGCTGAGCCAGGTTAGATCCCTAGCACCACACACAGTTGCCTGAGCCCGCCAGGAATGATACCATCAGAGTGCAGTTAGGAATAAGCCCCAAATGCTGCAGGGAGTGCCTCCCTCCAACAAAACAAAACATCAACAAAAATGAGATAAAGGGGGGGCCAGCCGGAGCAATAACACAGCAGATATGACATTTGCTTTGCATGTTGCTGATCCAGGTTCAACCCCCGATATCCCATATGGTCCCCTGAGCCTGCCAGGAGTAACTTCTGAGCACAGAGCCAGGAGTAACCCCCGAGGGCTCCCGGGATGTGACCCAAAAAACAATAATAAAAAAAGAGACAAAGTTCATCAGGCAGTGATTTCTCTGGAACCCAATCCAGCATAACCAGAAATGCCCTTCTCAGGGTGAACCCCGTTTGATCCATCCGGGAGTGTGGCACCTACAGAATGCCACTTCTTCCAGCTCTTAAGTGCACAGTGTATGACCCTACCCCTCCCGCACCCACTCCAAATGCTGTGCCTGAAGAAAGGTTGACATGGTGGAACAGATTAACACCCTTCCTGGGAAGGAGGAAATGAAAGGATACTTTAGCAAAACACTAGGAAATGAGCAGTGACATGACGGGGTCCCTGAGGGCACAGGGCAGGGAGGCCAAGGGACAGACGTCATAGGCAGGCCAGTCATATTCAGCCTGGGAAGGATGCGCAGAGCCTGTTTGGGCAAGGGGGTGGCTGACACAAGTATGGGGAACAATAAAGTGATCAGGGTAGAAATAAGGAGTTCGGCTGGCAGCATCTATACAGGAACAGCTTATTTCCAGCACTGTCCCAGTATATGGAGAGGTAGAAAATGTGGGGGACCCAGATGCATGCAGCAGCCTTCTTTGAGGGCCCACTGAGGTTCCAGAGAAAGTGGGCATGGAGAGTCAAGACCCTGAATGCACTGAGAAGGCTATAGGATTCTCTCTCCAAACCTGCAGCTCTGGCCCCTGGACCTCAGAATGAGCTTGGGGGTCTGGAAGACCAAGGCACAGAGGGGCCACTGGGAAAGAGAAGGAGCTGGAACAAAAGCAGAAAGGCCAACAACTCTTTTGCTCTTTTTTGGGGGTGAGGAGGCACATCCAGTGATGCTCAGTGATTACTCCTGGCTATGCACTCAGAAATCGCTCCTGGTGTGGGGGACCATACGGGATGCTGGGGATCGAACCTGGGTCAGCTGCATGCAAGGCAAATGCCCTACTGCTGTGCTATTGCTCTGCCCCATCTTTTGCTTTATTTATTTATTTATTTATTTATTTATTTTTGGGGGTCATACCCAGCAGTGCTGAGAAGTTACTCATTACTCCTGGCTCTTTGCTCAGAAATCACACAGGCTGGGGGAGGGATGTAGGTGATGCCGAGGATCAAACCCAAATCATTAATTAGCCTGCAAGGAAAACACCCTACCCACTATGTTATCACTCCAGTCCCTGGGCTAAGTGCTCTTTCCATGGAATAGCTGCACGGCAGCATCTGACCAATTCCTAGTTCTACTGGTGGCTATCCTCACCTGAGTGCCCCTATCCAGCTCACTCTTCCTTTCTGGCTTCCTGCTGGCCATGGCAGTTGGGGGTAGGAGAGGACATGCACAGAGGGGGATGTGGAGCAGGCTCTTCCTGCTCCTCCAGCAAGGTCGAGTCTATGACCTGGGTGGATCCGGGCCGGAAACTCAGCTCTGCTGCTCTAAAGGGATATATGTGTTCAGAATCCATGTTGGGAGCATCTTGTCTCCAGTGGGATGCTAGGCACTGGCAGGGGTCAAAGAGGACTCATTGAATGCAAACTTTTCAGCACTGGTTCCTATTTCAAAGCAATGGCTCACTCCCTCATTCTCAAGTCTGTGTCCTGGTATGGAATATCCTTTCTCATGAGGATCAGAGCCTATGCCCATAGCTTGTGGCTAAAGACCCAGAGGAGGCCATGATACATGTCAGGTTTTTGGGAATGCAGAGTCCTCCTTCTTCTGTTGTCAGTGTCCCAGGTGATATCCATTTTCCCAGACAAAACAGCCTGGACTCCAGGGGAGACTATAGGACTGGTGGGCCATTAATGCTTAACTACGTGAATGGCTACTAGGAGAGTGGGTGGACTGTGCAAGCCAACCAGCCTGGAAGTCCTGGGCAGGGGTGGTGGGGCAGTAAGGTAGGGTAGCTAGCCTGAGAACAGAGCTGAGGGCTACAGAGAGCTGCAATGCCAGGTTGCAGGCACTCAGCCCTGCCTCTGGCTGTCCCATTTCCCAGGATATATGTGTTTCTGCCACTATAGTGTTTTGGTAAAGACTAGGGAAAAGGGACAGGAAAATGTGAGCAGAAGAACAAAGGCTGTGAGTGGCAGGCCATGTCCTCCAAGAGAGGACAGCAAGTAAGGACATACCTGGTATGTGGCTGGGAGCAGTGGGACTGGTCATGCCTACTCTGAGGACAAGGTGAGAAAGGACTGGAGCACAGGCTTTGAATGCAGTAGGCAGTTTCCTTATGGCTCCTGGAGCACTGCCATGAAGTGAGCACAGAGCCACAAGTAGGATCTGAGCACTGATGAATGTTGCCCTCCCCCTCCCCAACTAAAATTGTACCAAAAGCTATTTTCTTCCTTTATTTCCAGCCCAGACCTCACATACAAGGCAACCTTCCTACCATGGCATTGACTGTGTTACATTTCTGGTGACCCCAGAAAGACCATGACTTGTCCTCAAGATGGCTGTTTATGTGGGAGTTTGTGTGTGTGTGTGTGTGTGTGTGTGTGTGTGTGTGTGTGTGTGTGTGAAATGGTGACATATCCAAAGGTGCTCAGTGCTTTTTTGTTGCCATTTAGACCCCACAGGCCTGTGTTTCCCAGAACACTACCTTTCACCCTGATTAGTCCTTAGCTGGCTTTGTGCTCAAGACTCACTCCTCATGGAGTTTGGAGATCAAGTAGGGTGCCAAGTTTTTGGGCCACACCCAGTGGATCACAAGTAGGTGCCAGGGATTGAACTGGGTTGGTCATATGTGAGGCAAGTGCCCTACCCACTGTATTCTCTCTCCAATCTGTTTGTGTTGAAGCAGCATACAAATAAATTCATAGGTCAAGTGAATAGACTGCCTTGCCCACAGAAATCCATGGGCAGGAAACCATAGGCCAGGCACTATAGGAAGGAGCAGCAGGAGCTAAGGACTAATCAGGGTGAAAGGTAGGGTTCTGGGAAACACAGGCCTGTGGGGTCTAAATGGCAACGAAAAGCCATGGGGATAAGGCATGGGGATAAGCCAAGGGAATAAGGACCCACTGAAGGGATGTGAAGGTACCAAGGAGCAGCTTTTCCTTAGTAAGAGGGGTGGGAGTGGGAGTGGGGTACGGGTGAGTGGGTGAGGGGGGTGGGGTACGGGGGTGAGTGGGATGAAAATCAGAGCCATGGGGGGCGGTGAAAGCATCGCAGTGGGGTGGAAGGGCAGGAGCAGGCACCCATGTGGGTGAAGATTCCAGAGAGCCTCAGGAAGATGGGGCTGCCAGAAGAAACCAAGCCACCCTGAATCACCCTGTCTCTTGACACCAGTCTATACTCAGGTCTTCAGCCTAAATTCCTGAGCCCCCAACACAGCTGTGAGGCATGAGGCATGGGCCCTGGAGGCATGAAGGTGTGCAGCCAGGCCTCTAACAGAACCCCTCAGTTCAGCTCCGTGCTTCCACTTAGAGGTTTGTTTCAAAGACCTCTGAAGTTCCTAGTACTAAAGTCAAGAGAAAGGAGTCGTGGTGACTCGCCACAGAGAAATCAATATCTGTTAGTCCTGAATATCAGTTTTCTGTTCCTCAAAGTTAGTCTGTTTCCTCTCAGTCCCCCTGCTCTTAGCCTGCCCAATGTTCCTCCACCACCATGGGGCAAGGCCATCCCAAAGTGTGGGTGAGGGGAGAAAAGAAGTGGGAGTGGGGGATGGGAAAGCTCTGGGGCCACTTGTGCTTGGGGAGGGGACACAGGAGGGCAGAGAGAGCCTGCCCCCTGCCCTCTCCACCTCCCCTCTCCACCTTAGAGCAGCAGGAGCTAAGCGGTGAAACTTGTTCATCAACTCTATTAGCACAGGGCACAACACAAAGATCTAGAAGATGCAACCCAAAACCTTGCCCAGGTGCTCTGTAGAAGTGCAGAGCTGGAATGGGCTCAAAGGAGTCTGGGTAGTTTATCCCTGAGCACCTGAGAACACAGAGCTGTCCCCCACTATAACAAACACAAGTCTCTGCTCCTCAATGCACATCCTCCTGCCTGGCTGGCAGACACTGGGCAGGGGTGCAGTCTGCCAGGGGAGCAAGGAGCGGCCTGTAGTTGGCCCTGCTGCCTGAGTGGTGGCCCAGGCTGCCTCTCCCCCAAAAGAAGGGACAGAACCTTGGCACCTTGGTTTAGCCCCAGCTCTAGGACTTCCCCTTTGGGGGAATTTTCGTTTACTTCCCACATAATGAACGATAGTTCACTTCCTCACCATTTCCAAATGAGCAAGATTTCCACCCGTCATACTGATTCTGGGTGAGGAAACCTTTCAAATTCCAAGGGGACCCATGGAACCCTCTAGCTCCTTCGCAGTAGCAGCTGTAAGCAAAAGGTCTGGGAAGCCTGAGCCAGAAACAACAGCAGAGCATAGTAAGCAGAACAGAATAGACTCATCAGATTTAGCAAGAGCAAAACAACCAGAAACGCGAACAGGCCAAGATGCTTGAGATTGGACAGAGGCAGTTAGAAAAAAAACAGGTCAAATCCAGTTTACGCAAGTCAGCTAAAAGGAAACAGAAAGTCCAGGAAAGTCCTGCTTCTGGGCGGGTTCTAGAAGGCTGAGAGGGTCACTTTGAGGGACAGAGGGAAAATCAAAACCAGTTATACAACGTTCATCTACACAGCAGCCAAAAACAGGGTCTTGGTCAGTGGTGCCAGGAAGGGCACTCAGTGAAGGAAAGCCATTGGGGCCAGCTCTGGGTGACCTTGCAGGATTGTTTGGACCTCCAACCTCCCAGCAGGGTTCTGACCTTGAGCTTTCTCCTCTCCTGTTCAAACCAAGTCAGCACAGGGGACTGAAAACTGGCTTCTTGCACAAAAACCTTTACTATCTGCAGGGGAAGACCTGGGCACATCATGTGGTGTTCAAGGCAGTTCCAGGGTCTGTACTCACTCCTGGCTGCTAATGGAACCATTGTCAGGTATGTAAGTGGCTTTGGACTCATGGAAGACAAGTTCTTTGACCTCTCTATGGGACCAGGGATATAATTTAAGGGAAGAGCACTAGCCTTGCACCATAAAAACAAAGGAGAACAGAAGAAAGAAGAGGGGAGGAGAGGGTAAAAAGGGGAAGTGAAGAGGAGAGAAGAGAAGAGAAGAGAAGAGACGAGAAGAGAAGAGAAAAGAAGAGATGAGAAGAGAAGAGAAGAGACAGGAAGAGAAGGGAAGGGAAGAGAAAGGAAGGGAAGAGAAGGAAAGGGAAGAGAAAGGGAGGGAAGAGAAGGAAAGAGAAGGAAAGAGAAGGACATTTGGAGCTGGAGAAACAGTTCAACAGGTTGAACATGAGATTTGCTTATGGGAAGTCCAGTTTCAATCTCTGGCACTGCATGGTCACCCAGCACTGCCAAAGTGACCCCCAAGAACAGAGCTAGAAACAACACCTGAGCATTTCTGTGCATTGCTGGTTATGACTACTAAAAAGAAATAAAATCAATTCACATAGCCCAGAGGACTAGCACAGACGTAATAGCTCTTGTCTAGCATGTGCCTATGTGGAGATAAGGGATTTTTTTTGTTTTTGGGCCACACCCTGTAGCACTCTGGTGTTACTCCTGGCTCTGCACTCAAAAATTGCTCCTGGCAGACTTGAGGGATCATATGAAATGCTGGGAATTGAACCCGGGTCTGTCCCAGGTCAACAAGCACCCTACCACTGTACTATCACTAAAGCCCTAAGATAAGGGTTCTAATCCCAGTACTGCAAATTTCCCATAAGCAAATCTCCAAGTGTGGCCTGAATACCCCCAGGCCCCTAAAAGTCCAATTTGGAGTGAGAGAGAGCACAGCCTGTAGAGCATTTGCCTCTTGGATGACCTAAGTTGGATCCTTAGCATCCCATATGGTCCCCTGAGCCCTGTCAGGAGTGATCTCTGAATACAGAGTAAAACCCTGAGCACAGCCCAGTTGCAAAAATAAAAACAAAGAAACTCACTCAAACAAAGAAAGTCAACTCATAAAGTGCTCATGTATTTAATTATCTGACTGGGAAAGAGGAAATAGAGTGGGAAATTGGGGCCATAACTAGCAATGACCAGGGACTATTCTTGGCTCTGTGCTCAGAAGTGTGTCTTGGTGGGGGTTGCTTTGATTGTGATCAACCCAGCTCTTGTTTTATCCTCAACATCCCATATGGTCTTCGAGTCTGTCAGGAATAATTTCTGAGCGCAGAGCTAGGAGTAGCTTCTAACTTCTTGAGTGCCACTGGTGTGGCCCAAAATGAGAGGTGGGGGAGAGAAGAGAGAGGTGAGAAAGAGGAGAGAGAGGGATAGGAGAGAGATATAGGAGAGAAAAGTGACTTGAAAGTACTTGGGGGAACATTTATGGGACTGGGAATAGAACCTGGGTCAGTCATATACAAAGAAGTACCTTACTTCTGTACTCCCTTTTTGGCTCACCAATCATTTAGTTAAGTGGATTTTTATTTTTATTTGCATCTAATAGTACTTTGTAGTCACTCCTCGTCTGGTGCTCAGGCACTAGGGACTTCTACATATAAAGCATGTAGTCAGCCCTTTGAGCTATCTCTATAGCTACAGATGAAGAATTCCTTTTTTAGTTTTTGGGCCACTCCAGTGATGCTCAGGTGTTACTCCTGGCTTTGTACTCAGGAATAACTCCTGGCAGGCATAGGGGCCATACAGAATGTTGGGGATTGAACTTGTTGGCTGCCTACAAAATAGGTGCCTTACCCTGTGTATTATTGCTCCAGCCCGTAGAATTTTTTTTTGGAGGAAAGGAAGGGTATTGAGTCACATTTGGCACTGTTCTCATGAATCACTCCTGACAGGGCTCAGGGAACCATATGTAAGCACTGGGTCACAAACAAGGCAAGCACCTTCCCTACTGTACTTTTTCTTCAGCCCTAACAACAAAATTCTATTAAAGCTCTGATCTGATTTTCTAGGACATTGGATGTGTCTGACCTAACTGGGACTACTCAGCTTCCCTTTTTGGCAGTACTCAGAGCTTATTCCTGTCCTCTGCTCTGTACTTAGGAACCATTCCTAGAGAGGCTTGGTGGGACCATACATATGGGGTGCCAGGGATTGAACCTGTGGTATCATCTCTCGGACCTCACCAGCCTCCCTGCTTCCTAAGGACCCTACTGCTCACAAGGTCACATTGTAGCATTGCTTCTGCCGTACTTGGTGGCTAGGCTTCCCAGGCAGGCAGGTCACTAAATTATAATCATAAACAATGCACCATTATTGGCCTTTCATAAGCACGTGAAACTTCTAAAGTGAGGGCCTCCCACAGTCCTTGGCCAAGCTATAAACCCTTGTGGCCTTTAGTGACCTTACCAGACTGGGGATGCATAGCCAAATGCTGGTTAGAGGGCCCAGAGGGAAGGAGTTTTCCATAAAAGGGATAGGCAGTCAGGAGCAGGCCAGGAGGGAGTAGAAGAGGAGAGTTCAACAAATGAGAGGGAGATTAATTTGCCTGTTCATTCCTTCTTTCCTTCATTCACCTAGAGGCAAACTGGCCTTATGAGCAAGGAGATACCAGCTGTGTTCACAGTCTATGTGGAGAGACAAGTGAAAGGACAACTGCAAAGCCACAGATTCAGGGGGAGAAAGTGGTGCCCCAGGGCATCAACAGCAGCTCACCCAGCTGGGGTGGGGATGGGGGTGGGGAAATAAGCTTTCTAGGGAGAGAGAGGAGACTGCCCCAAGATGGTAGTGGAAGACCAGGGGGCCAGGACTGTAGAGCTGCTTGGAGCTAGACCACCTCCACTTCCACCTCCTCCAGGCTGGGATCTGTCCCGTCTCACTCTGGCCTTAATTTCCTTACCACACCTCATCTCATGGAGACAAAAGGGCAAGGCTTTGAGCTGTGGGGATGAAAGGCCCAGACCACTGCTGCCTGTAAAACTAGGCAGTTGACGCCACTGTTCCTTCAGTTGCTCATCTTTGAAGATGAAACATGCTGAGGCCTAAAAAGGTGTTGGCTGAGGGAGAAGTGGAGCTATTCCCCTTTCTCCGCATCAGCCACGTGGCCCCTCCCTCCAGGGGACCAAACATGCCCCTGTCCGGGATCAGATCCCAGCACTTTGGGGTGGGCAGCCTGTAAGACCTGATAGACCCTCCAGGTTTCCAAGCCCAAAGAGCCATCTCCAACATGAACGAAATGTTCAAAGACAATGAGAAAGTCAATCTCAAAGGAGATCCTCAGCCCCTCTTCTGGCGTTGTGGCTGGCCCAGAGGGGTTCTCAAGTGCACAAAGCTGAGAGGAAGGGCAGCACTTTTTTTTTGTTTGTTTTGTTTTTTTGTTTTTTGGGTCACACCCAGTAGTGCTCAGGGGTTACTCCTGGCTCTATGCTCAGAAATCTCTCCTGGCAGGCTCAGGGGACCATATGGGATGCTGGGATTCAAACCACCGACCTCCTGCATGCAAGGCATGCTATCTCTCTGGCTCCAGAGCAGCACTTTCGTTAGCTAAGGTCACAGATGTGGCACCACCAGGCCATCTGAAACAGATAGGAACAGGTCTATTCTCTCCACCAGCTCTTTCTCCTAGCCCCTGGAGGCTGGCAACCCCACCGAACATTCATCCTCTACCCAGGATCAGCTGCAGTTCCCTGGATAAAATTGGCAGAAGCGAAGGGGCAAGCCTTACCTCCTAAGGGCTCAGTGTTAGGCATGATCCAGATCCAAAGACAATCTTCCCTCATGGTTTCAGAAACATTACTGGGGGTTGGCCTGTCTTCCTAATGGGCCTCTGTGTTATTAAGTCATTAATTCTACTTATCTGATCTGCAGAATGATGCCCAAAGGCTGGACTTCTGCTCACCCACATTCAGCCTCCAGGGAGCTGTTGAATTAACACTCACTGTGGAAGATGTATATCTTCAATCATCCAGTGGGTGTGCCTCAATTCCTCACCATTCCTCAGGAGCTGGGTCTCTATTCCCTAACAGTTTCTGCTATTGTTTTGGTCTCTCCTTGTGGTCCTCAGGACCAAACCCAGGGATGCTGTATGCAAAGCATGCAAGCACTCCACTGAGCTACATCTCTGGTCTGGGACTTCCCATCTGGGACCCCTGCTTGGCCTTGTCTCCCAGAGCCACAGGTTTCAGCATTCTTTTGTATGTTTGTTTTGCGGTCACACCCTGCGGTGCTCTGACTCTGCATTCAGAAATCCCTCCTGGCTTGCTCAGGGCACCATATGGAATGCTGGGAATTGAACCAGGGTCCGTCCTGTGTTGGCCTTGTGCAAGACAAATGCCCTACGATTGTGCTATAGTTCTGGCCCCAGGTTTCAGCATTCTTTTTTTTTTTTTTTTAAACTTGATTGATTGATTGGTTTCTGGACCACACCCAGCAGCACTCAGGGGTCATTCCTGGCTCTGCACTCAGAAATTGCCCCAGCAGGTTGAGGGACCATATGGGATGCCAAGAATCGAACCAGGCTCTTCCTGGGTCGGCAGCATGCAAGGCAAATGCCCCACAGCTGTGCTATCTCTCCAGCCCTAGGTTTCAACATTCTATACCCCACAACCTGCAGGCTCTGGTGGCACTCACCCTGCATGACTTTGACTATGTCTGGCACTTGGAAAGTCAATTAAGTAGAATTCCACCCTCCACAGACTGGCTCTTCCACATGAACCTTCCGCACGTCTACCTCTATATCCCTCACCAGCACCTCAGCTCCTGCTTCCTCTTAGACTGTACTGGGGGACAGAGGGGGGTGGCACCCTGGGAGGCATGGGGGGCACAGGTCATAGAAGTACAGAAAGAGGGAGCAACTTCTGCTCAAAGCACGGGGGGTTGTGCCATATGGAGGGTTGCTCCCGTGGGAGTGGAGTGGCCGTGCCAGGACTCACCTTGTGGTCCAGCTCAACGTTGGCTTTGGGATGCGGTTCTTAGCAGGATAGCACAGACTTAGCACCCAGGTGCTGTCTGAGAGATGAAGGCCTCATGAGACTGAGAAGCCGGCTGACCAAGGATAGCTAGGGAGAAGTGGGAGAAGGAGTGAGCCCGTCACACAGAGGTGACAGGAGATCTTGGAACACCCTGCTTGTTCAATCTGGTGTCATTTCAAGTTCTGAATCCCCCAGTAGCTGCCAAGATTGGGAGATGCCTGGGTGGTCATCAGAAAGCTGAGGTCCTGTTTATACCCCGTGTTTACCAGTTTTTCCTCCAAGCAGAGAAGTAGCATTCCATATGGAGCCCATCAGGACACCTCTTGGGCTAGAGACAAAGCTACTTCCAATGGGAGTAGACACTGCAAAGGCCACAGAGCAGACCTCCCTGACACCAGCATGTACCCTCCTCCGCCCTTCTCATGGGTCATGATGAGGAATAAATATGAGCATTCCAACACTCCAGGGAAGCTATGACTGCAGCACCACCATCCTGCCAACCCCAATTCATCACTATCTCTACTCAACCTTTGACTTCCAGAGGTTTTTGACGTAAATCTATCTAAACGTTGGCCCATCTTTTTCCCCCTTCCCTCCCCAACATCAGCCCATCTTATCCATAAACAACTTATATTAGAAATGAATAAGAATGGGCTGAAGAGATAGCACAGCGGTAGGGTGTTTGCCTTGCATGCAGCTGACCCAGGATAGGCCACGATTCAAATCCTGGCATCCCATATGGTCCCCTGAGCCTGCCAGGTGCAATTTCTGAGTGCAGAGCCAGGAGTAACTCCTGAGGGCTAACGGGTGTGACCAAAAACCAAAAAAAAAAAAAAAAAGAAAGAGAGTAAGGATGAGAACTGGAGTGATAATTGATAATGCAATGGTAGGGCATTTGCCTTGCATGCAGCTGACTCGGGATCTACCCAGGTTCGATCCCTGGCATCCCATATGTCCCTTGAGCCTGCCAGGAGCAATTTTGGAGCACAGAGCCAGGAGTAACCCTTGAGCACTGCTGGGTGTGGCCCAAAACCAAAAAAGAAATGAGTAAGAACACTTCATTCCTCCAACACAATCACAGGATCATTCTCTTGACAAAATGCCGAGAATTCCTTACATGCTCTACCACCCCATACGGCTTTCTCTCATTGTTCAAATACACAGTTGTCTTATTTGAAGGGAGATTCTGCCTTAAGTACACACATTGCATGTAGCTGAGATGCCACATGCAATGAGCTAGGGCTTCCTCCCCACAGAGTCCATATGCAGCCAGCTACTCCTTGTGTTATGGCCTTCTTGGGACAGCTTTGGGCCCCAGTCAGGACTGTCCAGCTGCTCAGAAACTAACTTGTGGCTCTGGTTCCCTGGCTCCTCTGAGGTGATATCACCCTGGGGCAGGGGGTGGGGTACATAAGGAAGGAGGAGAGCAGGGGGCTCAGAGAGTCTCTTCAGTTGCAGCCAATACAGAGGCGGGGCAGAAAGGGTCAGGATGTGAGAGCCCGCCCTGTCTAGCACACCTGGTCTTCTCCCTGACTCACTTGCAGAAACCTGCTTTTCGCTGCTGCTAGCACAGGGCTCTGGAGTCTACAATAGCAACTGGGCAGCTGCGAGGAGTCAGGCCTGGGGCCTCAGCTCCTGGAAAGGACCTAGAAGTTCCTGGCCTTTAGAAGGCAGAGAAGAGGGAGAGGGAGATACACACAGGAAAGGTTCTGGGCAGCAAAGAGAGGCACCATCTGCAGCCTCAGCCAAACTGTAGCTGTGCCGCCTGGCTTAGACATTGCTAGTGTGCAGGAAGTTTTCCAAACAGCCCTGCCTGCCTGGGCTCACAGCTGTGCAGGGGCCAGCCTGCAGCCCACACCCCAGAAGCAGCTTTCTGGCAGGCAGGCTTTGCACCAGCTGGGGCCCTCCCATCTCCCAGAGGCCTGGGTGGGGCAGGATAGGAGCCACAGGCAGCTCAGAGCTCCCAGGATTCTCCACTGCATACAGCTTCACCACACTAACTGTGCAGTCTGAATTTTCTTGTTTTCCTTCTTTCACATGCAGAAAGCCCAGGTATCTGAGCACAGCACTGGGATTGCCGGGAGCAGCCCCTGAATATTATCAGGTTTTCCTAAAGCAACTATTTTTTTGGCAGACAGCCAGGAATATGACCCAAAGGGAGAGTACACACACATGCTTGGCATGTGGGAAGTGTCAAATCCTCTTCTGGCACTGCATGACTTCCTGAGCATCTCTAGGTAGCCTTCACATCCTGAGAAAGACTCAGTATGTAGAGTGCTGGTGGTAGCCCTCTGCACCAAAGGGGTCAAGCACCACTTAACCAGGCCTGAGCACTATCATCTCATGTCTTTGGCACTGTGGGGCTACATATTGCAGGGAGCACTGTGGTATCTGGCTCCTAATACATATGTTTAAAAATAAAAATTTAGGGGCCAGAGCAATAGCATAGCTGTAAGGTATGCTTTGCATGCCTTGCATGCGGCCAGCACAGGACGGACCCCAGTTGGAATCCCATCATCCCATATGGTCCTCTGTGCCAGCCAGGAGCGATTTCTGAGTGCAGAGCCAGGAGTAACTCCTGAGCACCGCCAGGTGTGACCCCAAAACAAAAACAGAAACAAAAATTACTTTATTTAAAGACCATGTTTTATATAGTTGATCATGATACACTTGTTTCCAGATAAGTGGGAGTATAATTATGGAAAAAGGAAAAATAAAAGGAAAAGAAGAAAAAAAAGAGAACAGCAACAAGAAAATGTGTGAAATTTATTGTACCTCACAATTAGGTCATTAAGTTATTGTCAAAAGGTTCAGTAAACTCTTATTACAAGTTGACCATTCTGTTACTTCTTTTTTTGTTTTTTTGTTTTGGGTTTTTGGGTCATACCAGGAAGCTCTCAGGGATTACTCCTGGCTTTATGCTCAGAAATCGCTCCTGGCAGGTTCATAGGACCATATGGGATGCCGGGATTCGAACCACCGTCCTTCTGCATGCAAGGCAAACGCCCTACCTCCATGCTATCTCTCTGGCCCCGTTGTTACTTCTTTTGTTTCTGAACATTAAATGGCTTCAGATACACATTGATGTCTAAATTGGTGTGTTCCTACGGGGATGGCACTAGTAAAAAAAAATAGAGATCAACACAGGACGAACCCAGTTCGATCCCCGGCACTACATATGGTCCCTCCGAGCCTGCCAGGAGCGATTCCTGAGCACAGAGCCAGGAGTAACCCAAGCGCTGATGGGCGTGGCCCCAAAACAAAAAAAAACAAATAAAACCCAAAACAAAAAAAAAATAGAGTTGTTATATGGTCCAGCAGTATTGATACTACTGTAATGGTAGTATATTTTGTGGAGAATGTTTTTGACTGCTAGACTTCTGAAAGTAGCAGAAAATGTGGAGGAGAGGTTGCCCCACTCACTCCAAAAAAGTTCTGGTGGTGTTAGCCCAATTACCAGCATATCTGAACTTTTGGTCAGATTGGTTTCTCTGCGGAGAGCCATACAGGAGTGGTGAAGCAGGAATATTGGCAAAGCAGTGATTGTGGTGGTGGGTGCAGCGAGTGTGATTTTGGCAAGATGGGCACATGACCCACCCCTTTCCTTCTGAGATTGGCACATTTTGACTGCAGAGCTGTCGTATCCATGATTTTTCACAATTTGGTTTACTTGTCTTTCGAGAACAGAGTGGATCTATGGAGCTAGCCAGGTGCAGACATGGCGACCTTCTAATGCAAATTTTGCAACTGTGATTAAGATTCAACTCCAATTAAAACTTCCCAGTGGAGGGGCAGAGTGTAGTACAGTAGTTAAAGTGCTTGCTTTGTACATGCTGGACCCAGCTTTGATCCCAAGTAATGCTAGGAGTAATTCCTGAATATAGAACCAGGAGTAACCCATGTGCATCTCTAGGTATGGCCCCAAAACCTAAAATACAAGACAAAAAGTAAAACTAAACCTCCCTTTGGATGGATTGGAGGGAAAGTACAGTGGGCAGGCCATCCATTTGCCTTGCATGGGACAACACATGTTCAATCCCTGACATTCCACGTGGTCCTCTGAGCCCCACTAGGAGGGATTCCTTAGCACAGAGTCAGGAGTAAGCCCTTAGCACCCCCTCCAAATAAAAACCCGTAAAGAAAAATATAAACAAAATCTCCCAGTGGAAACTCAGGGATGGTTCAAAGGCAGTGAGCACATCAGAATCTCCATAAATGAGGAAGGAGTGCAGTCTTTTTTTTTTTTTTTTTTTACGAGTACAGTCTTGATAAAGATCACCCTCACTATCTCTTTCTATCTCTCATTTTTATTTTTTGAATTTTTTTGCTCATTCTTAGCAATATTCAGGGGAGCACATGGTAAAGCAGGTGCTCTAATCACGTGCATTATCTCTTTGGCCCCTGCATATTATCTTAAGCAACTAAATATAAGCTATGTGTATATCTCTGGGTAAATACACGTATACTTTTTTGTTTTGTTTTGTTTTTGGACTACACCTGGCTGCGCTCAAGGGTTACTCCTGGCTATCTCCTCAGAAATTGCTCCTGGACGGCATGGGGGACCATGTGGGATGCCGGAATTCGAACCACCTTTGGTCCTGGGTTGGCCGCATGCAAGGCAAACGCCCTACCGCTATACTATCTCTCTGGCCCCATGTACACATTTTTTTTTAAACAAAAGCAAAATTCTCCATGATTTCAGAAAAAAATACTTCCAAAGTGATTTCAGTCTGTCAAAAATAACATGTGGCAGCAGCCTCTGCTGTTTTAAAAATTCAACTCAGGATGGATCTCAGAGAAGAAAAACATTTCTTCTAAAAGAGCACCATTCTCCTTCCTGTTTAACTTCCATTTATTCCTGGAAGTAGCCAATGCTCACAGTCTATAGGGGCATCTCCTTTTAGCCTCTGTGTGTCTGGCTCCAAAGATTTCCGAGGATTTCTGAGGCATGTTTGCCTTTGCCAAGCACCAGAAAGCTAACCTATATGAAAGCTGGGTTTCTGGGAACTTGCCTTAAATCCTTATGTGTATTCAGGCAGAGGCCTCAGGACTCAACACAACACCAAGGGGGCCATGAGTAAAGCTGGCTAAGACCCAAAGGTCAGGGGTCATTTCTGAAGAAAAAACCCAAACAAACAAACCAAAAACAAAACCAGCGGCTGGAGCAATAGGGCAGTGGAAGGGTGTTTGCCTTTCACGCAGCTGATCCAGGATGAACCTCAGTTCGATCCCGGGCGTCCCATATGATCCCTCAAGCCAGGATCGATTTCTGAGTGCAGAGCCAGGAGTAATCCCTGAGCATCACTGTGTGTAGCCCCAACCCCCCCCCCCAAAAAAAAAAAAACTCAAAAAACAAAACCAAATCCCAAGGCCAAAGAGAGGTACAAAAGGCTGGAGTACATGTTTTATCTCCTGGCTCCTGGGTCTGACCCTCTGCAATGCATGGTCTCCCAAGCACTCCCAGAAATAACCCCTGAGCAACAAGCCAGGAACAACCTCTGAGTACTGACAGGGATGTGTCTCTTCATCTCTGAAAATACAATAAAACCACCAACATCTTTTTAACTACTGGGTAAAAATGTGTAGTAACACTACCCAACTCCTAGCCATGCCAAAGTGTTACCTCTTGTCTCCCTTTTTCCCTGAAAAGAAGATTTGCCTGCAGCTTGTTTCTAAGCACTTTGGGCTGAGGTTGGTTTTTAGGCCCAAACTGGCTTTAATTTTTCCATAGCACTGAATACTGAATTGGCAAATATTTATTTCTTCCCTGATGCCTGTTTTCCCTAGTCAGGTGTTTCCCCACCTTGTCCTCTCACTTAGTGTAGCTGATGGGGCTTAACCCTAGATGTGGGGCTTGTATACTTGCTGGCAGACACCAAGCCAGTTCTGCTGGTATGTGGGAGACTGAACCCATGGCCTCATGCCTGAAAAGTGGACCTATTCCTAGGCCTGGCCAAAGGGAGTTAATGAGGAGGGGGAAATGCAGGTTCTGGAGCACAGTGGCCCTGGGGCTGAAATCCAGAATTCTGGAAAGTTGGCTGATCCCCAGGAAAGAGCGAGCCTTGAGGCTATTGCACCCTGACCACTTACAAACGCACTGCTCCTGGGGCTGGAGAGATAGCATGGAGGTAAGGTGTTTGCCTTTCATGCAGAAGGCATCCCATATGATCCCCTGTGCCTGCCAGGGGCGATTTCTGAGCATAGAGCCAGGAGTAACCCCTGAGCGCTGCTGGGTGTGACCCAAAAACAAAAAAAAAGCAAAAAACAAAAAACAAAACAAAAACAAAAAACAAAGAAAAACACAACAACATCACAAAAACAAATGCACTGTTCCTCTCCCCTGGGCTACCAGCCTGACACTGATACCAGCAAAGCCCCATGATCTGGGATTCAGGGATTCATTCCCTCTGCCAACGAGCCCTGACAACCCTCTGCCTACTCTACACCCAATTATTTCCTGCTATATAGATCTGTTCTGGACCCTGCTTGGGTACGGCTGATTGAACTGATTCCTGGATGAAGAGAAAGAGAAAGCACAGTCCTGTTATCCAGTACCAAAGCCAGGGGCAGGTGTGGTGCTAAGGCTAGCAGGCTGCCAAGGAAGGGATGAACACAGAAGCTGCCGTCAGAACCCTAGCGATTTGAATCTCAGTTCCTTGCTTTCCCACCACATCTGACCAGCAACCCGAGGTGGCCTCTGAGCCCAGACCTGACACCCTGCCTGTGCGGGGCCATGGCTTCATTGCCACTATTTGGGCTGGGAACAGGGGTCACTGCTCAAAGCTGAATGCTTAGGGCAGCAGGCTGGGATGCCCCATAGGCGGATAAGTTGGGAAAGGGCTGAGGACTGATGGGGGCAGCGGGGGTGAGCGCCCTTTGAAGGTGTGCTCAGAGAATCGTCCAACAGGCCAGACTGGAAAGGGGAGCACCTGTAGCCAGGAAAGCAAGAGGTACAGGGAGCAGCTGGGGCTTCAGTGGGGCCCAGGGAACTTGGAGGAGCCATGGGCAGGCCCGAGCGAGCCCTGTCTCCTTGCTCGCAGCCCTGCATGCAAAGTGGCCGTAGACGCCTCTTTGCAGGCTAAGCACTGACTCACTCTTGGGAGTCTGGAGAAGAAGCTGCATTGCCCGGGGCAAAGCTAATTCAGGGCCCCCAGCCAGACTGGCTTGCACCCAGGTCCCCATGTACATTGGCTCCTGAGACTCAAGGAGTCTCTCACACAGAAAGGCTTGGCCCCTGCTAGGTTCTGTGATTGTGGGCCCTGAGGAGAAACAGATCTCTCTGTCCCAGGGACCCCACAGTGTCCCTCTAGGCCCAGACCCTTCTCATCTTCCCTGTACCTCCTCTCACTCCCCAAAACCAAACCAAATTCCAAACCCTAGAATAACACTAATAGTGCAGTTTCCTTCTTTCCTTTTCTTTCTTCTACCTTCCTTCTTTTTTTGTGAAGGACTGAACCAGGGCATCTCATAGTTAAAGTAAGTGTTCAGAGTGGCCCTACCCATGGGGCTCGCTGACCTCTCTGGCCTCTGATGATCTCCACCAAGATGCACTCTGCCAATTCTCTGGGGACCCTGATGCTTCTCTGCCTACTGCTGGGCACCCTGAGACTTCTTCATGGAGATACTGTGCTATTAATCTCTCCCTCTAGGGATCCCAATGCAGGCCCCTCCCTCATCCACTCTTCCCCAGGCTCCATCTGGACACTGTTCTGGACACCAGTGTGGGATGTGTGAGGGGCCAGAGTGAGCAGAGCCATAGGGTCCTTGCTTCCAAGGAGTTGCATGTGTGCATGAATGCACCTATGCACAGACTGAACAAATAAGCAATAATCTGCAGGGAGTACCAAGAAAAACTGCAAATAGAATGCTTTGAATCAAGCTGCCAGGGAAGGCTTCCAAGGGAGCTGCAATGGAGTAACAAGAGGCTCCATTGATGCCAAGTCAGGAAAGCATTTAAGGTAGAAGGGGCTGCAGTGACAGAAATGAGGCCAGGCTGATGTGTATCCGGGTGCTGCCTTCTTTGGTCTGGGCTTCTTTGCTGAAATCAAGGCTTTCTGTTGAAGACCTTAAATGCTTGCTTTTTTGCCCATTGACCAGATAACCAGAACTATCTGCATTATCTAATAATAAAATAGGGTTTTAATTATTTTTTTACCTAAAGATATCTCTTTCGGTAATAACAAACTTGTTTTTAGAAAAAGAAACTAATTTTTCTCAATACACCTTTAAAGATTTCTAAATTGTTTTGAATCTACTCAAGTTGAGATTTTTAAGAACTTCATTTCTCATTTTATTTTTGTTTGTTTTTAGGTCACACCCGGCAACACTAAGAGGTTACTCCTGGCTCTGTGCTCAGAAATTGCTCCTGGCAGGCTTGGGGGACCATATGGGATGCTGCAAATTGAACCACCATCCTTCCTGGGTTGGCCGAGTGCAAGGCAAACACCCTGCCGCTGTGCTATCGCTCTGGCCCCCTCATTTCTCATTTGTAATAAAAAGTTTACATTTTTTTTTTTGTGTTTTTTGGGTTACACCTGGCAGTGTTCAGGGGTTATTTCTGGCTCCAAGCTCAGAAATTGCTCCTGGCAGGCACGGGGGACCATATGGGACGCCGGGATTCGAACCGATGACCTCCTGCATGAAAGGCAAACGCCTTATCTCCATGCTATCTCTCTGGCTCGTAAAGTTTACAATTTTTTGGGTTTGGTTTTGGGCCACACCTGTAGCGCTCAGGGGTTACTCCTGGCTCTATGCTCAGGAATTATTCCTGGCAGGCTCAGGGATCATATGGAATGCTGGGGATTGAACCTGAGTCTGTCCTGGGTCAGCCATGTGCAAGGCAAACGCCCTGCCATGATGCTATTACTCCGGCCCAAATGTTTACAATTTATTTATTTTTATTTTCATTTTTTTTTTATTTTTGGCCACACCCATTTGATGCTTAGAGGTTACTCCTGGCTAAGCGCTCAGAAATTGTCCCTGGCTTGTGGGAACCATATGGGACGCCAGGGGATCAAACCACGGTCCTTCCTTGGCTAGTGCTTGCAAGGCAGACACCTTACCTCTAGTGCCACCTCATCGGCCCCACAATTTATTTCTTTTAAGTTTACAATTTAATTTGTTCAAAAAAACAACAAACTGCAAATACCTGTTAATAAAGGTCTTAAGGGGCCAGAGCGGTGGTATAGCTATAGGGCATTTGACTTACATGTGGCTGACCTAGGATGGACCACGGTTCGATCCCCCGGAGTCCCATATGGTCCCCCAAGCCAGGAGCAATTTCTGAGCACAGAGCCAGGAGTAACCTCTGAGCGTCACCAGGTGTGGCCCCAAAACCAAAAAATAAGTAAAGGTCTTAAATAATTAAAAACAAATAAATAAGGGGCTGGAGTGATAGAACAGGGGGCAGGGCATTTGCCTTGCATACATCTGACCTGGGTTCAATCCCCAGCATCCCATATGGTTCCCCATGCCTACCAGGAGTAATTTATAAATGCAGAGCCAGGATTAACCCCTGAGTACTGCTGGATGTAGCCCAACCCTCCAAAAGCAAACAAAATAAAAACAAAACAAATTATAAAAAAAACCCAAACCACTAGACCATTCTCCAAGCACCCCAGCATTTTGCCTTGCCTTTCACTCAGATGGCTCAGCTGAAGGAGCCCCCCACCTTGTGCTTCAGCAAGTGTGATAGCCTGAGTGAGCATGTATGCAACACCACATGGAAGGAACACCTGCCTCAGCAATCATCATGCTCAGCAAGCACATGCAGAACATATGTAGCCATGGTTACCATCTCCAGTTGCGTTTGTGATCCCCATCACTGCAACATCATCATCATCATCATCATCAATAGCAACAAAAGGAAGATGATGGGAAGGAAATTAACTCAAATGAGTTAATGAACTCAAATGCACCTCAGTTCTCCGGGAGCAAGGTTACTAAGCTTTGGGAAAACTTTGACAAGCAAAGACTGCAGGCCGAGGCTTCACTCCCTCATGGTGTTCACACAGGCCCAGGGGAATGTGCCAACAGGAACAAAGACTCACCTGAGTCTTCTCTTGCCAGAAAGGAAGTATGTCTTGCTGGTCCAGCATCCGGGCAATGATCAGGAGACTAAGCTGGCTGCACAGCTGCCTGTGAGAGAAGGCATGAGAAGCTGAGGAAAGACAGTTCCCAGTGGGTCAGAATGTGAAGATAGGGAGTTCAAATAGGACCATTTCTTTCTGAGGAACCCTGGAAAAGGGCTTTATACCCCTTATAGGGTATTTATCATTTCATTTAGAAGAAACAAATATATATAGGGCTGTGGAGATGGCTCCAAGAGTTGAGCAATGTTTTGCACACAGGAGGCCTGGATTTGACCTCTGACACATCATGGTTCCCTGGGTGCTGCTGGGAACAATTCCTAAGCATTGAGCCAGGAGTAGGCCCTAAGCATTATTGGGTGATGCTCTCCAACACTGTCCCAAAGCATGCATGATGATAAAGTTCAAAAATAAGCAAATGGAAAAAAAAAGTGACTGGAAATTTTAGAGCAAGCATGGTGCTTTTCTTTTTCTGTTTTGTTTTGTAGCCACACCCAGCATAGTTTGGGGGTTCCTCCCAGCTCAGAGCTGCCAGGTCACTCCCTCAATGCTCAGGAGACCCAACCCAGGCTATCTGTATGCAGAGCACACCCTCACCCCTCAGTTCCTTGCAGTCCCTCCTGCCCCCCACCTTCCATTTCTTTCTTTCTCTCTGTCTGTACTTATCTGTGGACACACACTGAGAAAGGACATAGACCCTTAGTTTTGATATTCGCCAGTTTTAGAATCTTGAGCAGACATAGGTGGTGAGTGACCAACTAAAGACAGCCCTTTGGAGGAACCCCTCCCCTCAAATAAACCCAGGTCTCAGAGTGGCAGTGGTGAGGCCTTGACTTTCAAGAGTTCCTGTGCCCAAGCTCAGTCCCATGAGCAAAAGAGGCTGTGGGGCCTGAGCAGAGGGATGCCTCCCCAGCATGCACAGCTCATCATCAGATAGGAGGGCACCTATGCTGGTAGCTGAACCTAGGGGACAAAATACACATGGGACAGAGGCCCACGAGGCCTTCAGTCCTGGGCCACAATGCAGCTCTTATGAAACCAGAGACTCTTTAGCTCAGACAGCTGTGCTAGGCTCCTGGATTTCCCTCTAAATATCTCTGATTTTCTCTAGATGCAGCTAACAGCTGGGGCTCTGCTTCTTCAGGGACAAGGCTCAGTGAGAGAAGGAAGAGGAGATCAAACAAAGAGGGTCAGGAAAGGCAGGGACAAAGCCTGGGAGATCAGATGCAGGGAAGGCGAGCCAGGCCTACAGGAGGCTCTGGGTGTATTCTCCCCCATACTCCTTAGCCATAGCAAAGGAGGACACAATCCTGGCACCACCACAATACCAGTAGGCCGCAAGGGCAGCCCCATTCTTGACTCCTGTACAATGCTGCTATAGGAGAAGCCGAGCAGAGGTCTCAAAGATGGAAGAAGTGTATGAAGCACTGACGTGGAACTGACTTTATTTATATTTTATGTGGAGGTGTAGGGATTGTTGGGGTTCATCCTATCTGTGCCCAGAAGTTACCCCTGACAGTACTCAGGGAACATATCAAGCAGGGAATTAAAACAGGGTCAGCTGCATATAAGGCAAATTTTTAGCCTTATACTATCCTTCTGATCCCAAGAATTGACTCCTGAGGAGAAATGCTCTTAGTTAACAACCTGTTAAGGCAGCACCCTGTTACTACCAGAAGATCCCTGGAAGAAACATAGGGATGAAAGGGTCCAATGCATAGTCAGCATTAGGCAGCACTGAGAAATGATGTTTTCCCAAAGAAAGACTTGGAGAACAGGATGGGTGGTGGCTGTTTCCCAGCTGGTGCTGAAGGCTCCACTAGAACTTCCTGGGGACCTGCTATAGCAGAAGCCTGTAAGAGAAGATGAGTGCTGGGAACAGCTCAGGGTAAAGTGGCTTCCCCAAAGTAGAATGACGGGTAGGTTTATTTTTGTAGATAGCACTTAGTCCAGCAAGTGGGTTCAATCATCAAAGCCAGTGAATCCAGGTTAAAAAGAGACACAGCAGTGGCAGTCAGGGTCAGCAGATAGCACAAGGGTGGAATGACAAGAGCTAGGACAGTGTCGGCAGTGGGGACACTCACACAACTTTGGATAAAGTGGGTGCAGCCAATCTGGTAAAGTGACAGGAGCCCTATGATACTCCACACTTCTGGGGACTTTTGTTACATGAGCAATGTTAGAGCTCCAAAGACCCCAGAGACTGGGGCCTGAGAGACTGGACTGAGAGACAGTTCAGGGGGGTGAGTCCCTGCATGCAGCCAATCCTGGCTTAATTCTGAAAGCACATATGATCCCTCCAAAACAGAAAAGAGTGACCTCTGAAGCACAGAGTCAAGGGAGGCCCTGAGCCAAATGTGTTCTCCCCACCTTGCAATAAAAGAAGGTAAAACAGCCAGGGCACTGCACACTACTCAGTCATCCATGTGAGGACTGTAAAGGAGTAAGGACGACACGGCAGGACAAAGGGCATGTGTGAAAGAGGAAACAACAACAACAAAAAAAACAGCTGTGAATGTTTTAATTTAGACTAAGTATGAAAATGGGCAAGACCAGCTGGTGGAAGTTGAGGGGGCAGGTTCTGTTCACATCTGGTTCCTGATCTGGGTGCAGGTGACCCCACGGAACCCACACAGAGACTGGCCTTCCTAACTGTGCGTAGTTCTCGCCGCTATCACAGAAAAAGACTTGGAAAAGACTTTCAGATGGGGACTGGGGGGAGAGGGGTTGCAGACGACTAGATTTAACCATAAAGAGGACGCACAGTGACATTTGAAATGATCAGAACCAAAGAATAATGTTCTTTAATGTAAGTCTGGTGCATGCAATACTGGTGTTTATCAGGGACCAACCCTCCCCAGCCATATGTGATGGAGGCTGCACACTGATTGCCCTGCCTGCCTTTAAACTGAACTCCTTTCTGCAGAAAGCCTGTGGCTTTCCCAGAACCCAGAGGAGAGGCAGCCCCCAAAAGGCTGGCTGACACACCATGGCAGAGAGAATGAGTGCCCCTTGGCCAGCTGGACCCCTGACCCAGCCTCCCCGTCCCCCCTACTCCATTGCTTCCTCAACAGTCAGGACTGGCTCTCCAGCTGTTGGGCAGCAGCTGAGTAGGAGCACAGTGGGAGGTAGCTGGTCCCTTTCAGGCTCTGAGTAGGAGCAGGGAGTCAGAAGTCCACATCTGGGCTTCATTAATTCCCTACCCAGGATTGCCTGCCAGGGAGTGGGAGATTGTGTGTGTGTGTGTGTGTGTGTGTGTGTGAGAGAGAGAGAGAGAGAGAGAGAGAGAGAGAGAGAGAGAGAGAGAGAGAGAGAGAGAGAGAGAGAGGAGAAGAGAGATTTATACTGGCAGCCCTAAAGAGAGCCAGAAGTGGAGTGGATTCAAGGGTGGGTGGGTCAGGGCAAGGCGGTTGTCTGAAAAAAAGAGGAAAAGTCTCAGAAAAAGCACAGAGGGGTGAACAGTGGAGGAAAAAACCCACATCTGAGTGGGGCATGCCCTTGCCGGCCAGCTGCCTGCCCACAATCTCCTTTCATCTCATCCCAGGCTGCCCCATGGACACTCATCCACCACCCCTCTTTTCCAGCTCTGTGCTCCTGGGACTCAGGGTCCACCTTTGCCTTCACTCTGATAACTTATTTCACTGAGGAGAAAGAGCAAGAACTCAGCCCACTTATTACCCCGAATCGAATCGTGCAGCAGGCAAGCATGGGGCCAGGCAGAGATGGGTTGGGGTTCTTTCTCCTTCTGACCCTCAACTAAGGCCTTCCCCAGAACTCAAACCAGAGCAGGAGGGGGGACAAGGGAGGGAAGGAGGGAGGAGTTCAAAGCAGCCCCCAAGGCCATCCCAGCTCAGTCATATAAGGCAATGCAGGCTGGAGCTGTGTGAGCAACAGGCCACCTCCCCTGGGCCTCTGCAAGACCAGGACACTGGATCAGCACTCAGAAGAGCCCCAAAACTTCAGAAGTTTGGGGATAACTTTTCTCAATTCTTAGTGGTAATGGCACTCTGCTCTGCAGCAACTCCCTCCAGCACTGGCTTGATGGAGCTGGCAATGGAGAGTGTTCCAGAAATTAGGGGGAGCCCAGGACAGTGAAGCTGGCACCTGAAGCTGCTGCCCTCTCTGACAGCCTGAGTCCCTCATCATCACGCTTTCCAAGAGAAATGGCCCTGCCAAGGCTGAACTACCCTAAAAGGCTGTCAGGCTTCTGGCCAAAGGCGTGAGCTGCCTTTTCCATGTCTCTCAGGCAGTTCAGGAAGCAAGTGTAGGGCCCACTCCACTGTGGGCAAGCTGCCCGCACCAGTCTCAGGGGTTTGTCCAGGACTACTTCTTATGCCACCTGTGCCTCCTTCCTCTGGGAGGAAGCAGCAGCATCAGGTTTGAGAGGTTGGGGAGCTCTCAGTCTGTCAAGGCCCTCGGACACACACACACACACACACACACACACACACACACACACACAGAGGGAGTATGCAGTGGAGGGTATGCAGCACAACACACTCATGCCAAGGGATCACCTACAACCATCACTCACTGGCCCAGTTAATCCAGGCCAGAAGCTGACCTGAGAGCATAGGCCATGTCCATTTCCATTCACCTCACCAATAGGTGGAATACTCAGGGCCTGGAAGTCAGAGGAGGTTGGGGAGGGGTCTGCAAGGCTTTTCTGGAGTGCAGGTAACATTTTGTGTTCATTGATGGCCCTGCAGAAGAATCTAAGATACCACCAAGGATGTGTCCTTTCCCAAATAACAAGTTCTAATGTTTTGTAGTGCTGGATGGAACTCAGAATCTCTCACATATAAGACAAGTGCTCTAGCTTGGAGCATCCCTTTTTCCTGGGAGCTTTTATACTACTTTCTATCTCAGCCACTGCATGTCCAGAAGGCTCACTAGTGTATCAAGTTCATATGTGCAATTGCAACCAGAATCTATATTTCTTATCTTACTCCCTGGCCTCCACCTTTTCTTCTCCCCTTTGTTGTTATGATCAAAGCCCCCAGAAACTTCAGCTTAGAGAGCACCATAGAGAACCTTAAGTAGCACCTCTTAGTTTACTTCCCAGGGTCCCCTTGCACTTGCCACAGCCCCCTACTTCAGGAATAGCAACCCCACAATCTCTACACAATCCGGGGGCTGCAGGCCAGGGGGCAGTCACTGTCCCACCAAGAGGGCAGGCAAGAAAGGACTAGAGTGGGTTTCAGGCTTCCTGGAAAGCCTCCTGCCCGCTCTCTCCAGCACTGCACTGCTAACAGATTGAGTCGAGAATCTTTCTCACACATCTCGCTGTCAGATTCCATTTCCCTGACTCTGTTCTTAATTGAGCAGCTGGGGCTCTCTTTTTGGCTCAGCCCCTCTCCCCCACCAGAAGCTGGTGAGAACTTTTAGAATTTTTGCTCTGCTGTTGACCCTGTTTGCCCTTGTGCCATTAAGGTCCCTTCTAGGCTATGCTGGCTATGCTGGCCAGCCCAGGAATGACATTGAGCCAGCAATACCTCAGATAGACTCCATCTCCCTGCAAGCCACAGGGTACAAAAGGTAAATCACCCAATGGAGAGCAGAGACTCCTCTCTGCACTGCACTCACTGTTTGGCCTGTTGAAAAGTAACAGGGATAGAGTGCTACCCAAGATAGCATCTTGGGTAGGGTACTTGCTTTGCATGCGGCTGATCCAGAGTTGATTCTTAACACCACTTATGGTCCCTTGAGCATCATAAAGGGTTAATTCCAGAGCACAGAACTAGAAGTAAGTCTGCTGGGTTAATTCCAGAGCACAGAACTAGAAGTAAGTCTGCTGGGTGTGGGCCAAAAACATTTAAAGAAAAAAATAACCAAACAAATAAAGTAGGGGCCGGAGAGATAACACAGTGGTAGGGCCTATGCCTTGCAGACAGTGGACCCAGAACGTATGGTGGTTCAAATCTCAGCAGCCATCCAAGAGCGATTTCTGAACACAGAGCCTGGAGTAACCTCTGAGCACTGCTGGGTATGACCCTCCCAAAAAACAAAAACAAAAACAAAAAAGTAAACAATTACTTTATACAGCTAAGCATCTAGGATGTATCTTTCCAATCCTTAAAGGTCTCACTTCCTTTCCTCCATTTGTGCTCATCACATCCCATCAGGATCATGTTGAGGGATGCCATCTTTCCTTAGCTCTCCTCTGAGGTCTCCAAAGGTATCCCTGGAGGGAACCCACCAGATGCTGTTGTGGTTTCTTCCCACTATCTCCCATTTCAAAGCCTTTGCATCTCTCATTGAAGTAAAACTATAGGACAAAAGACAGAGCCAGGCAGGCACTATGGCATGGCAATGAGCTCTGTAGGGTTCCCCTCTCATCATTCCTCACAGCAAAGTGAGCCAGGCCCCTAGGCCCACATGTACAGGCTATCTTTTCATAATTGGCTACTAAAAAGAGTTTCTATCCTCTTTTAGAAATTTAGGAGAGCCGTAAGGGCCTCTCCTAGAAGAGATAAAAGCTTCATGATGCATGTTGGCTGACAAAAGACTGAGGGTTCCTCAAGAGAAGATGCCAAGGATGGTCTGTGCTTGGCCTCTGGACAAGGAATGTGAACCAGACTAAGAGCAGAAGGTGGCTAGGAAAGAGGTCTCCAGTAAGGGGGCAAAATCTCATCATGTGCTGGGTAACTGCAAGGTTTTAGAGTACAAGGGTAGGGTGGGAAAGGCAAGTGGGTCTGCAAAGACAGGAGTTTTCAGGAAGAGCCAGGTGGAGGAGAACATAGTGGGAGTGCAGAGACTCCAGGGGAAGGAGGAAGAGGGTATTGTGGGAGTGCAGAGGTTCCAGGACAAGGGCATAGTTCAGAGGCTCAAGGGATAGAAGATACCATCTTGGGCTTCAAGCTATGGGAAGGGCAGGTGTGCATGCGAGATAGGGTCATGGGGGCCCTACCAGGTGGTCCTTCTTGGCAGACAGTGGGTCCATTCTGAACTCAAAGTATTTTTCCATGTGAATCTGGTGCTTCATGGGTCTAGTCAAAGATAATGACCAGGGTTCTTTTAAACCATTGGGTCTGGGCCTCGGGCTGGAGGTGTGTACCCTCCCTGTTGTGAAATTCTTTTTTGTTTTTTAGTTTTGGGGCCACACCCAGTGGTGCTCAGAAATTATTCCTGGCAAGCTCCGGGTACCATCTGGGATGCTGGGGATTGAATTCAAGTCAACCATGCACAAGGCAAATGCCCTATCCACTGTGCTATCACTCTGATATGTCCTGAGAGCTGTAGGGCTACATGGGATCACAAGAGTTCTGACTCTCCTAGAACCCCATTTGTAAGCATCTCTTCTTGCTTCTGAGCTCTTACTATTGCTGGTTCTTCATGGAATTGGAAAGGAGAGGTAAAGAGGAAAGGAGAGAAAAGTGAGAACCTTGGGAGCAGAACACCAGCTTTGTGTTCCTGAAGAGGCAAATAGAAGGAAAGTAGGATACTTGCTGTGGGTGGGAACTGCAGCACTATGAAGCCTGGGATCTACTCTGGCTCACAGGAAGTTGCCAGCAATTCACAGTGGATCCTGTGGTGTGTGTGTGTGTGTGTGTGTGTGTGTGTGTGTGTGTGTGTGTGTGTGTGTGTGTGTGTAGGTACAAGGCATGTGCCACTCTAAAAAACATGCAGGACACAACTAAGAGGTACAACCCAGAACCCAGGCAAGCACCACAACTGAGGGCGTGTGTGAACCTTGGTCATCTTCAAAGAAAGAAAGGAACAAGAAAATCATACACTCTTTTTGTTTTGTTTTGGTCATTCCAGAGATCAAACCCAAGGTTTCACACATGAAAGACATGTGCTCTACACTGAAACACTTACTCAGCCACTAAAAATCTTGATATAAAAAAGCTAAAATGGGGCCAGAGCTATAGCACAGTGGGTAGAGCATTTGCCTTGTACGGAGCCAACCTAGGTTCGATCCCTGGCATCGCATATGGTTCTGTGAGTCTGCCAAAAGTAACTTCCGAGCACAGAGCCAGGGTTAACTCCTAAGAGCTGCTGGGTGTGGCCCAAAACCCAAAGATAAATAAAAATAAAAGCTAAAATGTGGAGCTGGAGAGATAGTATAGCAGAGATAGTATAGCCTTTATGCAGTTGATCAGGGTTTGATCTCTGGCATTCTGTATGATACCCAAAGCACCGCCAAGAGTAGCCCTTGAGCATCATTGGGTATTGTTCTCTGCCCTGACCAAAAAAAAAAAAAAAAACAAAAAAAACAAAAAAAAAACAAAGATATTGGGACAGGAGACATAGTATAGAGGGAAAGAAACATGCCTGAATCCAGCTCAATACCTGAAGCTGCATATGGTTCCTTGAGCACCACCAGGAGTGATCCCTGAGTACAGAGTTAGAACTGCACTGAGGTCAGACTGGGTGGCTTCAAAATCCCAATAAATACAGAAAGTAAAATAGAAAATTATCCTTTAAAAAAACACTTAAAACCTCTGGTGTGTGTGTTTATTTATTTATATGATAAAAATCAGAAGAGTCAACAGTGGACTCTCCTTATTTATCAAACATTTTATAAGCACCATAACTAGTCCCTGTTCTAGGTACAGAATAGGGAGGTAGTATCTAAATAAATGCCAGGAACATTTGATATTTGAGAAGTTTATGAAGAACAAAAGAGTAAGGAAGCTCTTAGTGATAGTACAGCAGGTTTGGTGTTTGCCTTACATGCAGCCAACCCATGTCTCATCTCTAGCTTACCATATGGTCCCTGGCACACTGCCAGGAGTAATTCCTAAGCATTTATGGGCATGGTCCCACCCAAAATAAGCAAAGTAAAGAATAGGCTGTTTCTAGACAGCCCCTAGGTGGGTGCATATGAGGTGAGAACTCCTAGCTGGTGACATCTGGTTTGGTCAGAGAACACAATGGTGTTAAAGTATACACTTCTAACCAGTGTAAGAGCTTGAGTGTGCAAGAGTGCACGTGCATGATCGCACTGTTTGCATGTGTATATGATTATACATATGATTATATATGATTGTACATGGCTGCCAGTGTATATGAGCCCATATATATGAGTCTATGTGGTTTTGTACATACTGCATGCATGTTTGTATACATGTATGCCTGACAATGATTGTACATTGGAATGAGCACATGTGTGCACATGTATGCCTGGTGTATACATGATATACGTGACTGCATTGTGTACATGTTTGTGTGAGCGCACAAATATGTGATGTGTGCATGAGTGTGCATAGGTTTGGATGTCTGTGAAGTGTGCTGGAAGGTGAGTATATCTGTGTGTTTGTGTGTATTTTGTGTCAGTGTATAAATGTGTGTGTGTATGTGTGTTGTGTGTGTATCTGTGCTGGTGTAGAACGATAGAATTGTTGGTTAGTGCTAAAGCAGTCAGTATCCCAAGACTGTAACAGTTCCTTGTACAACAACCAACTTCCTTTCTGGAATCAGTCTTGGCACTGTGCACTGTGTAGCAGCCACCTATGGGAGAGGGAGAGAGAGAAAGGAGAAGGGAGAGAGAGGTGGGAGGGAAGGAGGGAAAGAGGGAAGGAGGGAAGGAGGGAGGGGGAGGGCAGAGAGAGAGTTAGTTAGGGGAGTGGGGATGCTAACTCAAAACCACAGTTGACTACTCAGGCTGTAAAAGAGAATCAGATGTTCCTTCTGATTCAATCTGGAAAGACTGCCAAAACACACCTAGAAGCAAAAGGCAGGGCAAGGAAAACAAGACATAAGCAATGGGGACAGGCTGGGTGGCCAGGCAAAGGCCAGGGAAAGGCTCCACATCTACTCCTGGGGCCTTGTAGATTGAGTTTAACTTGAATGCTTTACCTACCTAGAAAAAGAAACAAAATCATTGCTCAGAAAAGACATAAAAGCCCCCAAGAGGCACCTTGTTTATAGGGGCTGTCCTGCTAAAAGCACTTGCCCCAGTTGGGGCAACGCTCTTCTGTGTGACTTACTTCTGCATCCCAGGGTTTGGCCCAGAGGTCCTATCCAAGAGTTCAGTCCCTGAGACTTTTGCCCACTTTTGTACTCAGATGACAGGCATCATAAGTTTATATTTGACAAAAGGAACTTCACATATGCTGGGAAAGAATGGATTATTAAGACATCCCTTCTCCGAAACTTGTGTTGGGACAGAGGATGTGGTTTTATGGCAGAGTACTTGCCTTGCTTATGTGAGCCCCAGGGTCCCGTCCCTCCCCACAATAATATTGCCTTTTATTCCCCTAAAGTGCTAGGTTCACCAGGTTTTTTGTTTGTTTGTTTGTTTTTAATATGTTTTTGACCAAGTGATCGTTAGGGGATGATATGAAATGCTAGTGATTAAACTTCGGTTAGCTCTGTGAAGTTAAGAACCCTACTTGCTGTACTATCTCTTTAGCCCCAGGTTCACTTCTTGGGGGGTGGGGGTGGGGCAGAAAAAAAATCAAATTAGATTTCTAACTCTTGCCTACAAAAGTTTCCAGATGGAATTAAAGAATTGAGAGAAGGGGCTGGAAAGATAGCATGGAGGTAGGGTGTTTGCCTTGCATGCAGAAGGACAGTGGTTTGAATTCTGGCATCCCATATGGACCCTGAGCCTGCCAGGAGAATTGAGAGAAAAAGCTATCTGGGGACTGAAAGAAAACACAGAATTTTAAACTTTTATTTATTTGTTTTGTTTTCTGAGCCACTCCTAGCAGTGCTCAGGGATTACTCCTAGTTCTGCATTCAGGAATTACTCCTAATGGTACTGTTGAACCATATGGCATGAAAAGCAAATGCCCTACTTGCTGTCCTATCTCTCCAGCTCCCAAAACACAGTATTTTAATGTGGAAAGGCCTACATAATCACAATCAACTTATTATTAATGCAACTTTTCTATATATCCAGATTTATTCTAAAATAAGAAGTTTAAGGTTTGAAAAGAGTACAGGCGCTTGTCTTACATATGGCCAATCTAGGTTTGATCTCTAGTACCATAAATGGTTCCCTAAGCACCACCATAAATGATTACAGATAAAGGAGAAAACCTTTAACACCAATGGGTGTGATTAGAAAACCAAAATAAAATATTTTTATTGTAATCCAATAATAAATTTAAAATAAAAATGTTTTTAGTTCACTGAAAGATGACAGTATTTTCTTATTTTTTTGTGGTACCATGGATTGAACATGTAAGTCAGGAGTTACAACTCTGGTCCCCCATCAAAAGATAAACATAAAGGCATTAAGAGAATAATTTGCAGCTTTAGGAGAAAATACTATCCAAAACATATAATAAGCAATCAACAAATTAATATAAAAGAGAAATTACATGAAATAAAATGGGCAAGGAATATCAAGATATGATTTAAAAGAAAAGAGAAATACAAAAGACCAATAATCATGTAAGATTCTTAGTTTGGGGCCAGAGTGATAGTGCAGGGTAAGGTGCTTGTATCTCATATGGTGCCTGGCATCCCATATGGTCTCCCCAAGCACCACTAGAAGCGATCCCTGATTACAGAGCCAGGAGTAAACCCTGAGCACCGCTGGGTGTGGCACAAAAACAAGTAAAAACTAACACACAATTTCAGTTTCACTGGCAATTACAGAACCACAACCACTCTTGTGCTTAGGAGTAGTACTGAGCACAAAGCCAGGAGTAAGTCCTCAGCATGTCTGGATGTGGCCCACTCCATACCACCCCACCTTGCCAAATCAAAGAAATTCTTAGAATCTGTGACTTAAAATGGAATTTAAGCAAAACTAGTTTTACCATACACTAATAGATATAAATAAAAGTGCATACAGCTTTATTTTGTTCTCTGGCTGTGAAAGCATCACGAAATTTCTAAATAGGGACCCCAAAACACATTCAACCACCATTTGTATCCTCCATTCATTGTTTTCCTATCCTGCTCGTTCTACTTCTGGGCTGAGGGTAGAATGAATGCACATTCACTGCAAGACACAATCAGTGCCTCCGTGCCCCCAAACCCCTCTCCCAGGGTTGTTTATTTCAGTTTTTGGTGTTTGGCCTCCTCAGTGATTCTGGGGGCCACCAAGCTGCACCTGGCAGTGCTCAGGAGGCTTTGTGGAGCTGAGATGGAGCTCAGGTCTGCAAGCATGCCTGGCACACACTATAGCTCTCTGAGCTAGCTCTACCTGACACAATGAACCTCTCATAAACTTTAAGGATATAGGAGGATACGTGAGTCCAAGACAATTTATACATCCCAGGGTAGATGCAGTCAAGTACAAACCCCCACACAGATAGGGGTTTCAGCTAGAAACCTCTTGTTTCTCATCAACATTATAAGGAATCAATATTGGATAAAATGTTACTCAAGTATCTACTGTACATGCATGAAAGTGAAGGAGGAAACAAACAATGTGATTTTGCTGGAGCTAACTGGCTACTGGGAGCAGTATAACCCAGTCCTAGAGGCTAGGTGGAGAGCTTGGTGAGGGCCATCAGCGGGTGTGGGAGCTGGAGAGGCAAGGATTACAATCATGATTTCCATGGAGTGCAGAGACTAGGACGGAGTTAGTGACATATGCTGCACCAATATCTATGAGGGGAAGTGGAAGGATGAGACAGAAAGCTGAGGGCAGGATGGGAAAGAGGAAGCTGATGGGCTAAAGTTACTCAGACAAGGTACTGCATTCATGGGGTGACATGAAAAGGCAGTTCTAATGTACAAGTCAGGATTCAGAAGGCCAAACGGATAGAGATCGTGAAGTGTGATTGGGAGAAATATCTATAATTATGAGTTCTACTAGCAGAAGTGTGGGTTCCCTGGTGGGGCTAAGCAGGAACCTAGATGCAGAGCTGTGATACAGATGGGATAGAAAGAGTCCCGGAGAGGGGGCACAGCCGAAGCCTAGAACATTGGTGCCTTCTGTCAATCAATGAGTATGGGTGCCTAGCCCAATTGCACTCAGAATGAAGGCAATGGCTGTGGCAAGGTGTGAGACTGAATTAAAGCCAACTTTTTTGTTTGCAGCCAGAGTTAACAGTACAGCAGGTAAGGAAGGCACTTGCGCATGGTCAACCCAGAGTTTAATCACTGGCATCCCATATGGTCCCTTGTGCACTACCAGAGTTTTTTCTGAGTGCAGAGCCAGAAGTAACCTCTAAACATTGCCTGGTATAGCCTCAAAACAAAACAAAACAAAACAAAACAAAAAGCCAATCTGTTCCCCAAAGCCACATTTGGAGAGGGTGGGGAGTTACAAAGAAAGACCCCAGTGATTGGTAATTGTAGCGGTGCCTATGAAAATTGAGAGAGGTTTCCTTCAAGAGGCCCCAGGAAGAGCCTAGAAAGATGGTGAATGTGGCATTCTCGGTGGTGGTGGTGGGGGAGCTACAAATACAGGGTCATCTGCACAAAGAGAGCAGAGATGAGGAGATAGTTTTATGGGAAGGACAAAGAATTGTCTACAGTTGAGGCCTAGAGAAAGGAGAGCCCTGAGTTTTCTATTTTCCTTATTAGTTCTTTTTTTAATTTGTCCTACCACCTTCCTTATTAGTTCTTTTGAAGTAGCTGACAGAGCCTCATTAGTGTACCAGATGGGTCTATATGTGAGCAATATAATTGTGAGCCCGGTGAGGGATTCTCGCATGGAAGCTACACAGAGGAAAAAGGAAAGAAAAGCACAATCATTTCTGGTGGCACAGAAACCAAAACAGATGAGAAACCACAAGAGTGGGAGGGCAGGGAGTAGGAGAAAGGGGGGGCTGATTCAGCCCAGGTCTGACAAGCAAGAACTCCCAACAAAATCAGGGAGGGTATTGTGAGGGAGGTGGGTGGGCCCGCAGTTTGAAGCTAGCTGTGCAAGGCAATTGTTCTGCTAATAAGACCATGTTAAGAAAATTAGACTTTTTTTTCCCATTGGTAATGAACTCATTAGTGGGTTGTATTTTTAGTTCCTTCTCTGGTTTTGGGAGATTGGGTGGAGGGGGTGGTTTGTGGGGACTGAGGGAGGGAATTCTGAGTCCACAGACCCACCCCAATACAGGAAGAACATGGGGGACACTCACCTGCTACAGAAAGTTACATCTAGGAAGAACTACACACGAGCCAGCAGGTTATGGTGGTGATCTGACACAGAGCTCAGTGCCCAGCACAGCTGCCTGATCTGTGGGGATAGCAGCAAGACCATTTTCTTCTGCCAGCCCCAAGTTCCAGGGAGGATCCTGTGTGAGGAGCATCGAGGAACTCCTTGACCTTGCCTGGCCATTCCTGAATGTTTTGTAGGAGCACGAACATGAGCTGCTGGAGATCTGTATTGGGCAGCAGGCAAAGTCCCATGTCCAGACTGACATGGTACAGCAGTTCAATCAGGCCCAGGAGGTAACTGTCAGAGTAGGCCTCTGGCTGGGCAAAGGCACAAAGGGTCAGGATCTGGGGAATAGAATAGACAGTGCACTAGGGCATGGGGGCCTAGGATGGGTGGCTCACTAGGCCCCTCCTGTGATACCTCCAAAGACCTTAGAGAAGACCTGCATTCACCTTACAGACGAAGCTTAGGCTGGTGTCCAAGTCAGTCTCCAAGGTGACCTATGGCTCAGGCTGGGTTACTTTTCTGCTCCCTTAAGGTGAAGGAAAAAACCTAAACACATAAGAGGAGGAGGTACTAAGGGAGAATGAGGCACAGCAGTCCCCTGGCCAGTCAGTCAATGACTTTGCTGGGCAGTGTATGGGCTGTTACTTCTGCAGGAATCACCTCTAAATGCATAGGGTTAGAAGCTACACACTTGTGGGGCCAGAGTGATAGCACAGCGGTAAGGCATTGCCAACACAGGACAGACCCATGTTCAAATCCCGGCATCCCATATGGTCCCCCAGCCTGCCAGGAGCAACTTCTGAGCACAGAGCCAGGAGTAAGCCCTGAGTCACTGGGTGTGACCCCCCCCCCCACAACCCACCAAAAGAAAAAAGAAGAAAAGAAACTACACACTTGGGATCTCTCTCACTATGTGAGAGGCAGGATCAGGGTCTGGTGGTGTCTGGAAATAGACACCTACTCTGCAGGGATGAGGCCCTGAACTCCATTTCTGACATTGCCCTGCACTAAACATGTCACCTCTAGCCACAATTGTTAGTGCTCTCCAGGACCAAGAGTGTGTCCCCAACATGGCAACAGTAAAGAGAAATACAAAGTAAATACAAAATAAAAAGAAGAGGAAACCATTTTATTGTATGTGGTCTTGGAGCCATACCCAGTGACGTTAATGGCTTATTCCTGACTCTGAGCTTAGGGATCACTCCTGGGGGGACTCAGAGGACCAACTGGTGCCAGGGATTGAACCCAGGTCATGGCAAATGCCTTATACACTGTATACACTTGGCTCTGGAAGCCATTATTATTATTATTTTTCTTTTCTTTTCTTTTTTTTTGTTTTGTTTTTCAGGCCACACCCATTTGATGCTCAGGGGTTACTCCTGGCTAAGCGCTCAGAAATTGCCCCTGGCTTGGGGGGGACCATATGGGACTCTGGGGGATCGAATCGTGGTTCTTCCTTGGCTAGCGCTTGCAAGGCAGACACCTTACTCTAGCGCCACCTCGCTGGCCCCATCCATTATTATTTTTAATCTAGACTTTATTTATTTAGTCTATATTTTAAGAGATTTTATTTTTTTTTAAATCACCAAAAGATAGAGTTAAAAAGTTGATAGTTGAATTTCAAACACTGTTTCAACACTCACCCTTCACCACTGTTCATTTCCTCACCCCAGCCTGCCTCTATGGCAGATACTGGTTCTCCCTCTTTCTCATAGTTTTTCCTCCTTTTTTCCTTTTAGGAACCCTGGCTTGCAATACTGCTACTAAAGGGGTATCTTGCATATCACATTACTTCCTTTCAGCACTGAGTTCTTGTCCAGAGGGATCATCTCCAACTATCATTGTTATAGTGGTCCCTTTTCTGTCTTAACTATACTTTACTCATCATTTCTATTGTCTTTGGGTGTTATTTTCATACTATTTTTTTTAAATATCCAGCAGATGAGTGTAATCTTTTTATATCTGTCCCTCTCTGGCTCATTTCACTCAACATGATACTCTCCATATTCATCCATGTATAAGCAAATTCATTTCTTTATTATTTTAATATCTTTATTTAAACACCATGATCACAAACATGACTCTAGTTGGATTTCAGTCACAAAAAGAACACCCCCTTCACCAGTGCAACATTTCCAGCACCAATGCACCCCATCTCCCTCCACCCACACACACACCTGCCTGTATTTGAGATAGGCATTTTACTTCTCTCACTCATTAACATTGTCTTGGTAGTTGTTAGAGTTCTAAGCCCTTCTTGAGGTGAGCTTCATATTGTGATCTGTTCCTTCAGGCCAACATCTCTGGGCATTATTACAATAATATCTTTTATTTTCCTTAAAATCTATAGATAAGTGATACTATTCTATGTGTCTCTCCCCCCCTCTGACTTATTTTATTTAACATAGTTTCCATGTCCATCCATGCATAGGAAAATTTCATGATTTGATCTCTCCTACTGGCTGCATAATATTCCATTGTGTATATGCACCACAGTTTCTTTAGCCATTCATCTGTTGAAGGGCATCTTGTTTTTTTTTCCAGAGTCTGGTTATTGTAAATAGTGTTGCAATGAATATAAGTGTGAGGAAGGGATTTTTGTATTGCAATTTTTGTGTTCCTAGGGTATAGCCCTAGGAGTGGTATAGCTGGATCATATGGGAGCTCAATTTATAGTTTTTTTGAGGAATCTCCATATGATTTCCATAAAGATTGGACTAGATGGCATTCCCACCAGCAGTGAATGAGAGTTCCTTTCTCCCCACATCCCCACCAGCACTTATTGTTCTTGTTCTTTGCGATGTGTGCCAGTCTCTGTGACGTGAGATGGCACCTCATTGTAGTTTTAATTTGCATCTCCCTGATAATTAGTGATATGGAACATTTTTTCATGTGCCTTTTGGCCATTTGTATTTCTTCTTTGAGAACTTGTCTGTTTATTTCTTCTCTCCATTTTTTGATGGGGTTAGATGTTTTTGATGTGTGTCATTTTCTGTGGTGTGAGATGATATCTCATTGTTGTTGATATTTTTTTCCTGCATCTCCCTGATGATTAATGATGTGGAGCATTTTTTTCATTTGCCTTTTGGTCATCTGTTTTTCTTCTATGAAGAAGTTTCTGTTCATCTCTTCTTCCCATTTTTGGGTAGGATTAGATTTCTTTTAAGTTCTACCAGTGACTTATATATCTTAGATATTAACTAATTATCAGATGGGTAACAGGTGAGTAGGTTCTCCCATTCCATGTGCAGGTTATGTATCCTCGTCACCATTTCTTTTGAGGTGCAGAAGCTTTTTAGTTTAATGTAGTTTCACTGTTTATTTTTGCTTCCACTTGCTTGGTCACTGATGTTTCATCCTGAAAGATGCCTTTAGTTCCAGTGTCATGAAGTGTCATGCCTTCATTTTCAGTCATAACAAGAACACCTCCCTTCATCGTGCAACCTTCCCTTCATCAATGCCCCTATCTCTTCCCTCCTCCACTCCCACCCCCCTGCTGTATTCAAGACTGGCTTTCTACATCCCTCACTCACTAACATTGTTATGATACTTCTCAGTGTAGTTATTTCTCTAACTGCACTCACCACACTTTGTGGTTAGCTTCATATCTTGAGCCGGTCCTTCCAGCCCTCATCTCTGGGAATTATTTCAATGTCTTTAATTTTTCTTAGAACCCATAAATGAATGAGACTGTTCTGCTTTCACATCTTCAGTCGATTCCAAAGTACTTGATTTTCTGAGGCCCAACTATGAATGGGAATATTTTTTAAATATTTCTATTTCTTTTTTTTGTTTTTGGTCACACAATAGCAGTGCTCATGGGTTACTTCTGGCTCTGTGGATGTTTTGCAGGTTGTCTATTCTGGAGAATGTCCCATGTGCACTAGAAAAGAATGTATATTTGGCTTTTGGGGAATTAAAATTAACATATACTTATATATATGTATGTATGTATGTATGTATCTCCTAAGCCCTTCTCTTCCATTTCTTCCTTCAAAGCAAATATTTCCTTACTGAACTTTAGTTGATCTATCAAAAGGTGACAAAAGTATTGAAGTCTCCTATTACTATTGTATTATCAATGTCTTTTTTCAAGTAGATTAGCAGTTGTTTTAAGTATTTCCTGGTCTACCATTAGGTGCATTTATATTTAGAAGTGAGAGGAGTTCTTCATGGTATGCATGTCCCTTGATGATTAAGAAAAGACCTTTAGCCTTTTTAGGTCTCTCTAGAAATAGGCATCAACTTTGTGTAGGTCCCAACAGGTGGAAACCAGCCCTGATAAGCAGACTGGGATGTGTCTGATAGCTCTGGAACTTATTTGGCATTTTTCATTTTTCTTGATGGGTAAGTGTAGAGTTCCTAGATTATATTCTGGTTTTTATGGTAAAATATACAATCTATATTTGCCTTTTTTGAGGAACTTCATTTATAAAAATTTATAATATGTATATCATATCAAATTATCAAATTGTTTATCATACATTATCTTTAGGCATTCAATGTTCCAACACTAATAGCACCACCAGTGTGACTATTACTCCACCCATTTTTCCATCCACCACCTGAGCTGGCCCCTCTTTTTTTGTTTTTGGGCCACACCCAGCAACACCCAGGGGTTACTCCTGGGTCTGCATTCAGAAATCACTCATATCAGGCTCAAGGGACCATATGGATATTGGAAATCAAACCCAGGTCCACCCTGGGTAGGCTGCATACAAGGCAAATGCCCTACCACTGTGCTATCTCTATGGACCACAAGCCAACCCTCTTAGCAGTTACAAATATATTTACTCCATATGGCTGTCAAACACAAATAAATAAAATTATTAAAAGTAGATGGATTAGAAAAAAAAATGGGGGCTGGAGCATTGGCACTAGAGGTAAGGCATCTGCCTTGCAAGCGCTAGCCTAGGACGGACCACAGTTTGATCCCGCAGCGTCCCATATAGTCTCCCCAAGCCAGGAGCAATTTCTGAGTGCCTAGCCTGTAGTAACCCCTGAGTGTCAAAAAGTGGCCCAAAAAACCAAACCAAACCATAATAAACAAACAAACAAACAAAAAAGAAATGACCTTTCCTGTTTTGTATAACTTTTTTTTGTTGTTTGTTTTTGTTTTTTGGGCCACACCTAGTGATGCTCAGGGGTTACCCCTGGCTATGCGCTCAGAAATCACTCCTGGCTTGGGGGAACATATGGGATGCTGAGGGATAGAACTGCATTTTGTCCTAGGTTAGCACATGCAAGGCAAACCCCTTACTGTTTGTGCCACCGTTTCAGTCCTCTTATAACTTTTTTTGCTTGTTTGTTTTGGTTTTTGGGCCACACCCGGCATTGCTCAGGGGTTACTCCTGGCTGGCTGCTCAGAAATAGCTCCTGGAAGGCACGGGGACCATATGGGACACCGGGATTCGAACCAACCACCTTTGGTCCTGGATCGGCTGCTTGCAAGGCAAACACCGCTGTGCTATCTCTCCGGGCCCTCTCTTATAACTTTTTTAAGTCTTTAGTCTTTGGTGTCTGATATTGTATGATAACCTCAGCCTTTTTGAAGGTATTGTTTGCTTAAATAATTGTCTTCCAACTCTCGACTTTAAATCTTCTTGTTCTGGCTGTTCAGATGCAAGCAGCAGATTGTTGGGTTCAATTTTTAATTCTTCCTGCCACTCTGTGTTCCTTATTTGGTGTGTTAGCTCATCGACATTGAGAAATATTATTCCATAGAGGTCTTTTTGTTTTGTTTTGTTTTGTTTTGTTTTGTTTCTGGGTCACACTGGGCAGTGCTCAGGGGTTACTCCTGGTTATCTGCTCAGAAATAGCTCCTGGCAGGCACGGGGGACCACATGGGATGCCGGGATTCGAACCAAACAACTTAGGTCCTGGGTCGGCTGCTTGCAAGGCAAATGTCACTGTTCTATCTCTCTGGCCCCTATTCCATAAAGTTTTATCACATCTTTGTTTTTTTTTTTTTGTTTTTGTTTTGTTTTTTTGTTTTTTGGGTCACACCCAGCAATGCTCAGGGGTTACTCCTGTCTCTACACTCAGAAATAACTCCTAGGAGGCTCGGGGACCATATGGAATTCTGGGATTCGAAACACCATCCTTCTACATGCAAAGCAAATGCCTTACCTCCATGCTATCTCTCCGGCCCCTATCAGATTTTTTTTATATAAAGTTGGTGTTCGTGGGATTCATTTTCTCTTAAAATAATCCCTTTATTTCTTTTTGTGTGGTTTTGAGTCTATAAAGTTCTGAAGCTGTTGTTTATTTGTGAAGTTGTATATCTTTCCTTCAATTCTAAATGATAATCTGATTGGATAAAATATTCTTATTTTGGGGGGATTATGTCCAGAGATACTCAGGGTTTACTCCTTGCTCTGCACTCAGAAGTTGCTCTTGGCAGGCTCGGGGTACCATATGGGATGCTGGGATTCGAACCGGGGTCCATTCTGTGTTGGCCATGTGCAAGGCAAACACCTTAGGCTATGCTATCACTTCATGGTGAGACTTTCATTTTATTGAGTTTTTTTTTTTTAACTAAATTGTACCACTATCATTGAGCCCAGATCGTTTCCTTAGGCAAATCTTCTGTAAATCTTTAGGCTATGCCTTTGTATGTTACTTCCTTTTACTTCCATTTATTTTTTCTTTAAATCTTGCTTTCAGTATTCTATCTATGGTTTTCATCACTCATCCAAAAAAATTTTTTTTACATTTTTATAGAAATCATTGTGTTGTTTTCATCATTCTAATCACATGATTAAATTGTGGCTTGAGGGCCCGGAGAGATAGCACAGCGGCGTTTGCCTTGCAAGCAGCTGATCCAGGACCAAAGGTGGTTGGTTCGAATCCCGGTGTCCCATATGGTCCTCCGTGCCTGCCAGGAGCTATTTCTGAGCAGCCAGCCAGGAGTTACCCCTGAGCACCGCCGGGTGTGGCCCAAAATAAAAAAAAAATTGTGGCTTGAAAAGTTTTATTTGGCTCTCTTTTAACTGGTACCTTTATGACATCCAGAATATGGATGCTTGTGTTCTCCAGCTCTGGGAACTTCTCAGCAATGATGTCTTTGCCTACTGCTTATTCCTGGGGTTTTCTTTCTGGCTCTCTGAGAACCCATGATTCTTAAGCTGTTTCTCTTGAATTCATCCCAAAATTGTCTTATTATTCTTTTTTTTTTGTTTTGTTTTTGTTTTTGTTTTTGGGCCACACCCGGCAGTGCTCAGGGGTTACTCCTGGCTGTCTGCTCAGAAATAGCTCCTGGCAGGCACAGGGGACCATATGGGACACCAGGATTCGAACCAACCACCTTTGGTCCTGGATCAGCTGCTTGCAAGGCAAACGCCGCTGTGCTATCTCTCCGGGCCCGTTATTATTCTTATCATTTATTTTGAGGCTTTTTCCCATCGTTGTGTTGTCTGGAGGTTTCTGCATTTCCATCTTTGTGCTCAGATTCCATCATCAGATGCGGTTTCTCTGCTAGTGAGGCCTTTTAGTGAATTTTTTTTTTCCTATCAAGTTTTTCAGTTCTATCATTTCTGTTCATATTTGTTATCATTTTTGCTCTCATATCCTCTTATATATATGTATATATATATATATATTTTGGCAGTACATTCATGGTTTCTTTATGTTCATTGAATATCTTAAGCCCAATTTCAGAGAGGTTATACAAGAGGTTACTACTGATTGGTTTTTCTTTTTTTTTTTCTGATTGGGTTTTCAAAAGTACAATATTCACCTGGGGTTTTGCACTGCTTTATCATGGTTCCTTTAATAGTCTCATATGTGTCTTTCCTAAGTCACTGTCAGAGCTTTCCTTATTGCCAGGGAGGTCTCAGGGAAGCTTTATGTGCATAGTAAATTATTTTGCAGCATCGTGAGTACCCCTGGGCATGGCCTCTGACCTGTTTGGTTGGCCACAAGTCTGTTAGTTTGGGCTGATCAAGTCACTCTGTGTCTGGTCTACTTGCCTTCTTAGCTTCCTGCTTGGGAAGTCGTTCCTCTGGGCACCTAAATTTTGTTGTTTTTTTATACCACACCTGGCAGTGCTCAGGAATTATTTCTGGCTCTGCACTGAGGAGTTACTCCTGGTAATTTTCAGGGGATCATATGGGATGCGGGAGATCAAATTCAGGCCAGGGGTGGATTTAGTTTAGGGTGCCTAGAGATGCTGCCCCAGGATGTTGGGTAGATGGATAAAAGCATGTGAGGTTTGACTATCTTGGGAGAGTGCTGTTGTAAGCCCACTCCTTGCATGTGGGCTCCTCTGTTCCTGAGTAAATTCTCTTCTGAATCTGACTCTTGGGGATGTGATTTGGGCAGAGACTAAAGAAGTAAAGGGGCAGGCCAGCACATGCACCAGTATTTATAGCAGAGCTGAGTGAGCTTTTGTCTGGTTTGGTTTGGCACAGTCATAGAACAGGTTCCTAGGAAGATTTGAACCTGACCTCCATCTTAGGAACACACAACCCCCACTGTTCAGGAATGGTCCTGCAGCTCCTGGGGCCCATGCAATAGTATGTCCAGGCTCTCCACATACCCTCAGATCTTAAACTTTGGCAGGAATTTGTAAAACAGAATTTGGATGTGGGAGACCAACGATGTGGCTTGGTAACAGAGCTCATGTTTTTTGTGTCTTAGGCTCTAGTTTGATCCCTAACATCAGAAATAAATAAATAAAAATTAAACATCCCCACCTCCAGCAGGAGAGATAATGAAGGCTTACGCTTTGCATACAGCTGATCCCAAATAAAATCTTCAGCAACACATAGTCCCCTAAATATGGCCAGGAGTCACATCTGAACAAAGAGCCAGGAATGTCCCTGAACACTGACAACTGACCCAAAAACAATAATTAAAAATCAAGAAGTCCAGGGTCCAGAGAGATAGCCTGGAGGTAGGGCATTTGCCTTGCATGCAGAAGGACGATGGTTGGAATCTGGCATCCTATATGGTCCCTTGAGCCTGCCAGGAGCGAAAGGTGAAATTTTTTTTTTTTTTTTTGGTTTTTGGGCCATACCCGGCATTGCTCAGGGGTTACTCCTGGCTGTCTGCTCAGAAATAGCTCCTGGCAGGCACGGGGGACCATATGGAACACCGGGATTCGAACCAACCACCTTTGGTCCTGGATCAGCTACTTGCAAGGCAAACGCCACTGTGCTATCTCTCTGGGCCCGAATTCTTTTTTTTTTTTTTTTGAATAGCAAATAAGTTTATTGGTACATGGTTTCAGTGGCAATAATAAATTCACTTGAACAGGAGATAATAACAATATCAGAAGAATAAATGCTTGCTAATCATCAGAAAAAGGGTGGCCATTAGGACTATCACATAGAAATCCAAAATCATTCAGAGGCCAAATCTTAAAGAAGATTCATCCTCTTATTAATCCATAGGGTATAGGTCCATAGTACCTTGAATCTGTAGACTTTTGTAGATTATCTCCTTCTAACCGTACATGACCTGTTGGCACATAACTATGGCTTTTAAAGAAATCTGATGGACTATTTTTGAGGACTTTGTCTCCTTCCAAACTAATTACTCTTTTACAAATATTAGCTTTTGCATCATTTGGACTCTTACAATATCACCTCTTGGATACCATAAAAATGTGGACTAAGATTTTCTGCAAAGACAACATCTGAAATTTCTTTTTTTTTTTTTTTTTTTTGGTTTTTCGGGCCACACCCATTTGATGCTCAGGGGTTACTCCTGGCTAAGCACTCAGAAATTGCCCCTGGCTTGGGGGCACCATATGGGATGCTGGGGGATCTAACCGCAGTCGTGATCTTTCCTTGGCTAGCGCTTGCAAGGCAGACACCTTACCTCTAGCGCCACCTCGCTGGCCCCAACATCTGAATTTTTAATTGTAGGCTCCATTGATGGTCCATATATTCCAACATATTCAAAAGCACAATGAGCTATACAACCATACTGGATAGTATAGCCAACAAGTCGAAAGGTTTTCCCCAGAACACTATGAAGCATAGTTCTATGTAGACTCTGTCACTATTAGCCCTCTGTACTCTCTGGCCCAGAACTCCTGTTTTTTCCTCCCAGCAGCACATGAAAAACTGGTTCGCATAATAGGGTTAAAAGCAAACAATCTTCTCACTGCAGTGTTGTCTTCAATAAGATAGCATATGTCTGTTGTATAACACATTCAATTATGGGGGGGTAGCTTCAGGATTTCCAGGAAAAAAAGCATCTAAAGCATGTCTCAAAAGATGTATAAGTGATTCATGGTTTCAGGATTCCTTGTGACCAATGCGCCCAGGAAGTCTGTCTCTTCACCCAAGGTCTCAGGTGGGCCTTTTTCTCACCTGGCCTCTCTGCACTAGTCCGCTATCCTTGCGAAAGGTGAATTCTGAGCGTAGAGCCAGGAGTAACCTCTGAGTGCTGCCGAGTATAACCCAAAACAAAACAAAACAAAAAATCAAGAAGTCCTGATCCCTATCAAATACTGTCAGATGTAGTTTAAAAATAAAGAGCCTGGATGTACAATAATTCACACATAAGCTATGAAATATAAATATTCTTGTAGCCCAGACCTTGCTCATCCACCCACAGGTCACCTATGAACTGTGAGGCTCTGTCCCTAGGAGGCAGGGGTGAGTACATTGGTCAGCATGTCAGTCCATAGACAGAGTACCTGCAAGGCAAAACTAGGCACTCATGCCTTGTAGGACATGAGTGATGGGTGAGAAAGGGGATTTATTTTTGCTTCTGATCTTTTGTGGTGTTTTACCCCTAGGTATGAAGCTTTGTTATTTGTTTATTTATGTAGTATTTTGGGGGGCATACTCAGTGGTACTCAGGAGTTACTCCTTGCTCTGCACTCCATTTCAATCCTGATTGGCTCAGGACCATATGGGATGCTAGGGATTGAACTCCAATTGGCTGCATGCCAGGCAAGTGCCCTACCCACTATACTACCTCTCCAGCAAGATTTGTTCTTAATATTAAAAAAAAAGCACATATTGGACTAGAACAATAGTACAGCATCCCATATTGTCCCATGAGCACCGCCACACCTATGATTTTATGCAAAGAAAGGTATTGAGAAGGAGACTCACCTGGGTTCCTGGGGAAAAAGATGGACATTGTAGGCATCCAGGCTATGAAATACCTTCGTGATCTCCTGAAGCAAAGGGTACCACAGGTACAACTCTTCCTCTGTCAAGTAAAGAAGTAGAGGTGAGAATGGTCACACAGCTCCCAGAAGAGACCCAGGGACTGATCCTGCCTTCTGAGGTTGCAGGGTATCATCTGCAGGCATACAGGAGCTGTTGGTATCCAGCATTTTCCAAAGCCTTGAGCACCTGCACATGCAGCCTCTAATCTTCAAGGGACAGTTACTCTGCAGTGTCAGGACCAGGGAATAATTGGGCCCACACACCTCAGTCCAACAGCCCTCAGGGCACTGAGGCAGAGATGAATTCTAGACCAGCCACTTCAAACTGCAAGACTCAGAAGAGTCCCACCTCAGCACTAGGCTCTGGCACAGGGCTAAGGACTGCTGAGAGCCCAAAATGGACTCCTGCCACCTGGCTGCAATATTAGGATGTGTCCAGGTACCTGCTTCTGGTGGCCTAGAAGGCATTTCCTCAGCTAGTCTAAATTCCGAATATCCTTCTGTCATCACTAGTTCAACCAAATGACTGGCCATACCAGCCAAAAGGAACAAACAGCTTCTACACACTGGGCTTTTCCTTCTGCAGACCATATACCATCAAACCCAATGTGACTAGTGTATAAGAGAAGATGGAAACATCTTCCACACCCATGTCTGCACTGTGACCTCCCATGCCTACAATAGGTGAGATCCAGGACTTCATCTGTCATCACTCTCTGCTCTATCTTATGTACTGATTTATCTGCTTCTTTTTACTCATGAGAATGTAAATCCTATGAGGTTTTAGTTTAGTCTAACAGGGTTCTCAAACTCAATTTACCTGGGGGCCACAGGAGGCAAAGTCGGGGTGATTCTTGAGTGCAAAGTCAGTAGTAAGCCTTGAATGTTGAGGGGTGTGACCCAAATGACTAAAACAAAACAAAACAAAAAAAGATTCCTCTAGGGCAGGGCCACAAAATGTTGTACGGAGGGCCACAAACGGCCCACGGGCCTCAAGTTTGAGACCTCTGGAAGATGTCTGCACACTCAGATCCTAGAAAAGTGGCTTCTATGGAAAGATCTGAACCTAGGACTTCACACATGCTAGGCAAGTGCTCTCCACCTGAGCTATACAGCTTGCTGCTATAAAAGTGAATGAATGAATGAATGAATGAGAAGTAAATGGAAAGAGTTTTAAGCAAACCCAACTGAAAGGCATAAAGTAAAGACAAAAACAGTAAGTTTAGTCTTAACTCAATAGCAAGATACTGCCGGATTTTAAAATAATAGGGCAGCGAAAAATGCTGGGGCACAGTGACGAAGTTCAAAGCCCTGGGTTTGAGAACTGTATTGGATGGTCTCCCAAATACCTCCAATGTTTATTAGCTCCCCCCCCAACAGCATCTTGGGTATGAACCAAAAAGAAAATAAACATAAAAAACCCTCCAGAATTTGATTGTGGGTAAGGCTTTGCAATCATGAACTCAGACGCTGGGTGCAGGGCATATTAGCAGCACATGCTCAAATATTTGTCATTCTGGATGGCAAATGGTTCCATCAGAGTTCACAGCAATGCACCCCATGGGTGTAATCACTAAAGATAAAGAGGTATCCTAGGGTTGATGAGTTGACTGGAGCACACATCCTTTGCTCACTTTGATTCTGGCATCACATGTTCTCTTAACTACTGCCTGGAGCAGTCCAATAAAAAAATAAAAGAGGTGACCCAGTGAAGATCTTGGAGCTCCCAGTTTGGGGAAGGAAAGGATTCTAGGCAAAAATAAGCCTAAAACAGGCAGCAGAAAGCAACAGGCTCATTCTGTGATCAAAGAAGGGACATTCCGGGGCCTACAGCACAGCAGTAAGGCGTTTACCTTACATGAGGCTGACCCAAGACAGACCTAGGTTCGATGACCTAGGTTCGATCCCCGGCATCACATATGGCTCCCCTGAACCAGGAGTGATTTCTGAGTGCAGAGCCAGGAATAATCCCTTAGCATTACTGTGTGGCCTCAAAACAAAACAAAACAAACAAACAAAAAAAAGAGAAGGGACCAGGGAAGAGAGAAAGGATAGATTGGGAAGGGTACTCTGGTACTTTTGGAATTAATAAAACTAAAGAGATTGCTTCGCCCTGAGTCCCAAAAGCATAAAGACTACATGCATGCAACTCCTGAACTCTTTAGAGAGGAGAAACTGAGGCCCTATCCAGAGAAAGTAGACCCCTCAGAAAAGGAGAAGCTGTAGAAGATTCTACAAAACTATGAAGGAAGATCAACAATGCAGGATTTTCTTGCGACAAGATTCAGATTCTTTTATAAATGCCAAACTACATGAAAAAAACAAGTAGGAAGAATAAAACCTCCTCCCAGGCAGGGGTGATAGTATAGTGAGGAGGGATTTGCTTGCATGCCTGTGAGTTGGGTGAGATCCCTAAATACAGAGCCAGCAATAATCCCTGAGCACACTGTTGAATGTGGTCCAAGAACCAAATAAATAAATAAAAGCCTCTCCTGAAAACTAACGGGGTTCACTCTTCTCCCTTGAATACATAATTTCTTTCTTTCTCTTTCTGTATTTCTTTTCAATTTTTTGTGTGGTTTTTGGGGGCCACACCCAGTGACACTCAGGGGTTACTCAGAAATCGCTCCTGGCTTGGGGAACCATATGTGATGCTGGGGGGTGGCCAGGGAGGGCAGGGCATCGAACTGTGGTTCATCCTAGGCTAGCGTGCGCAAGGCAGACACCTTACCACTTGTGCCACCACTTCAGGCCCTCTTCCTGTATTTTTAAGAAAGTTTCCATAAAAGTTATTTTGTGATGTCTGCATTCAGCTAGCTCACTCTTCCTGACAGAGATGTAAACCAAACCATGACAATTATCTGTACACCAGCTATGCAGCAGAAGCACAGGCCAGCAAAGGGACAGAAGTGATCAAGGCAGAGGTACATAAATACAGAAGCCTAGGCTAGGGATGCTTCAAGCTGAGAACATCTTTTGCCTTGGCTTCATGGCACTGCAATGTCCCCAAACACTGCTAGTTACAACCCAAACACAAAGCTTTCAGGGTATAAACCCAAAAATCAAAAGCAGAGGAAAGCAGCCTAAAGGCATGGAGAACATCCGACTATAGCAGATTGAAGGAAGGTGGGTGAAGGATATCTGAATCCCGTCCAAAAACATTTCCACAGCATCAAGTGTCTCTTTGGAAATGTATAGGGGCCGGAGCTCACTCAACAAGTAATTAGACACTTAGAAGATAAACTTCCCTCTGGCAACTTAACAAGTAAGAGACCAATAACTACAGTACTAGCCAGCATCACAAATAAGCAAGGAAGGAGGTCTGCAGAATACAATGCAGGTCTGGAAAGAGCTGTTTACGAGAGCTGTCTGGAGCGGAGTTCTTAGGTGCTTACTGGTGAACTTTCCAGGGAGGGAGACCATGTGTAGAAAGAGAATCAGGGCTGCAGGAGGCCCTGGAGGCCCAGCTGGGTCCAACATCCTATTGGTATTACATCCCAAAGGTAGTTCTGACAGTTCCCTGCAACCCAGTGCACCACCACAGGGGCATTTTCTGTAAGGTCCCCCTGCAGAGAGGCCTGGTGCCTACCAGCCTGCACCTGGATCTGGCCTCACTCCTTTTTGGACTCCCACCCTGTAATTACCCTTCACCACAGTGTGATCTAGGCTGGGTGTGGGGACTGGTGGCAGAGAGGAGTTTGAGATGCCTCAGGACCCATCCAACCCCCAACATCCCCCACCCCCTGGAAGTTATCTAAGTGATGGAAGGCACTGGGAGTCCATAAATAACCGAACTCTAAGTAGGCCATATACTCAGCTTTCTCCTGAGTACTCTGGCCCAAAAGAAGGTTTTCTGGAGAGCCAACAAAAAAGAAAGGCAAACTCAAGGATTCCAGTTCTCTTACTTGGTTTCTCCACATTCACTGCACAGTCATTTGAGGTGATTCCCCAGGGGAACATCAGGGCCCTGTATCTGTTTAAATGCCATCTTTAACTGTGGGCAAGCATCTGGCCTCTGCTGAGCAGCTGAGCTATGAACTTCCTTGTCGTCTCCTCTCCTGTGGGGTAGAAGGGAGTGAAGCTTCAGGAAAGCATGGGGACAAAAAGTATCAGGCCTCAATAAAAAGCAACTTTTCCATCTGTGCCTCTGAAGAAGCTTTTATTTCACAAAAGACCACACTGTTCTCCTGGCTCTCTATGTAAAGAGTGAAAAACAAAAACAAAAACACACACACCACACACCCTAAGAATTTCCTTGGCGACTCTTTTTTTTTTGGTTTTTGGGCCACACCCAGCGTTGCTCAGGGGTTACTTCTGGCTGTCTGCTCAGAAATAGCTCCTGGCAGACACGGGGGACCATATGGGACACCGGGATTCGAACCAACCACCTTTGGTCCTGGATCAGCTGCTTGCAAGGCAAACGCCGCTGTGTTATCTCTCCAGGTCCTCCTTGGCGACTCTTAAAGTGTCTGGCCTGGTCTGGGACTCCTGGGTCCTTTTCTGCTCACTCACCCACCTGGTGCATCTTGGCATTAGTGAGATGGCTGAGCTTCTGGCTTTTCTCTTCCCTTCCTCCCAAACTAAGTTAACAAGAAGCAATCCTGGGTGTGCCCTGGAGAACCAACAGCTCTACCGGCCTGCTTCCTGGCCTGCCTAAGTACCCCACTGTGCCACTGCAGGAAGGGACCTCACCAGCCCCAGTGGTAGGGGCTAGATTCCTAAATTGGCTCTGAGTTTACTGGGTGAAGCCTGGGCTCTGGGCTCACCACATCTAGGGGAGGCCTCAGGTCATACTGTTGCTCATCCTAAGCACTCTAACTATTTCACTTCCCTCAGCACATTTGTATTTAATATGGTTGCTTCAATATGGTTGAACTGTTGTTAATCAGCTATAGCTTCAATAATTTAAAATTTTACCGGTTTCCTTGCAATGTGAAAGCAGAACATTTCTACTTGGTCTGGTTTGTACTACTTCTGGGTTTAAGAATGTAACTATAATGAACTAATATAAAAACAGTTCTATTTTACATACACACCACTCATCCATAAGACTCATGTACACACATGCCCTACCACACCTCTTCCCACATACAATTGTCTTTCTATGTGCATGTACTTTGAATCATTCCCTCAACGACCCCATATCCTCATGCACACACATGGAGTGTCAGCCACTGGCCCATTTATTCAAAGGAGCGAGACTCTAAGAGGGTAGGTGCTGCCGTCCCTAGGCCACCTTGTAATTTATACCACCACTTACTGTCATCTAACACCTAACATACCCTGGGCCCCTGGTGAGTAGAACAGACATGCACTGTGATGAAAACCAATTCATTCATACTGGTGAGAATTAGGTTCAGAGACAAGGAACCAAAAACAGACTAAAAACAAAATAGTAACCCACCAGGACGTGTGTGTGTGTGTGTGTGTGTGTGTGTGTGTGTTATACCAGGGATCAAACCAGAGCCTTATACATACAAGGCAAGTTCTGCTTACAAAGCATTCCTGGCCTTAAATAAGTTAGAATTTTATGTCTAAGATGCAAGAGATGTCTCAGGGGGCATTCCTAGTTAATAGACCTGACTAATCTATTGAGTTCTGGTTGCCCATCTTCTATCTTGCCCTATCAGCATACAACCTCTTTCTCTCCTTCTCTCCTCTCCTTCTATTCTACTTCCTCTCTTTTTTTTTCTTTGTTTTTGTTTTGGGTCACATCCTGCAGCGCTCAGGGGTTATTCCTGGCTCAGAAATTGCTCCTGGCAGGCTTGGGGGACCATATGGGAAGCCAGGATTCGAACCACCACCGGTCTTCTGCATGCAAGGCAAACACCTTACCGTCACGCTATCTCTCCGGCCCCTACTTCCTCTCTTTTTCACTTCATAGTTCAGCATGGCTGCTTGAGGCCCAGCTATTCCATCTGAGCTCTAGGCAACCACTTCCTCACTTTCTCATCTTAGCAAGCACTTTCGGTGTGAGTCAGGGAGGAAATTCGACAAAGTGCCTTCCCAAATTTATAAGCAAGAATCTGAAGGGCTGAGAACTAATCACTTACAGAACAGTTCCCTAGCATGTGTGAAACCCTGGGTTTGTTATGTTCTCACACTTTGGATTTCAGAAGTTGAGATGTTTGGAATATTCCTGATCCCTGGAATAAAATGAAACAGAGGAGAGCATCAAATGCTAGCAAAAAGAGCAGAGGGAACTTTGACTGCAGGTGGGAAAACAAAATGGTACAGTCACTTTGTAAGCCAGAATGAAGAATTTACAAAGTTCGAAACACCCAAGTACAATCTTTGACATTCCCCAAATGAAAGCTCATGTCCACACGAAACAAAGCACAGCAATGTTTATAGCACCTTTGCTTATAATTGTATTAAAAACTGGAAGTAATCAAGATTTCCTTCAATAGGTGAATGGATGATAGTACTACAGGGGATCTTTCTAGACCACTCTATAATAACACTACTGTGTCAGGGAAAGCCAATGCATAATGCTGAGTGTAAGCTTAAGTCTTGTAGGGTCTCACTGATAGCACAGCAGGTGGGGCATTTGCTTGTACATGGCCTACCTAGGTTCAATACCAGACATCCCATATGGTCCCCCGAGCTTGCCAGAGTAATTTCTGAGCAGAGCCTGAAGCCCCTGAGTGTCACTAGATGTGGCCAGAAAGAAACAAACAAAAAGAGCCAGTCTTGCCCTGCCTAGAGGCCCCATGCATCCTATCCATACCTGGCATTCTCCAGCATATAAACAGCCTCGCTTCACAGCTCCACTAATCTTGAAGAGGAAATAAACTGCTGAATGGTCTCAATCTCAAAGCTCCTGCAGTACACAGCTGAATATGTGGGTGTGCCACACCTCCAAATTCACAGGACTGAATTCACAGCCTAGTAGAAATATAGGCAAACTAGATGGGAAAGTTGTGTAGAAGCCCTACTAAGTTCAATGGGCGAAAACAGTTAACATAGAAGCTTCAACTAGCACCAACCAGTTCAGTGAATCCTTAGACAATGAATAGTGTTACTATAACACTATGGTGAGCACTATGTTGTAACAAGCAATATAATTATTTGTGCACACTAAGGAGGCAGGCTTGGGAGATGGGTGGGAAAGAGAGAAGGTCACACTGGGGTGGGACTAGTGTTGCAATATTGAATTCATGAAACACTTGTATTGTGAACAACTTTGTAAATCATGTTGTTTAAATAAAGTTTAAAACATTACCCAAAAAAGATGCCAGTCTGAAAAGGCTACACAACCCTGGCATTCTGGGAAAAGCAAATGACAAGAGCCTGATAAAAGCACAGAGACTGACAGGCGTTCAGAAACAGGAAGGATGCAGAGGTGGAACAGAGAGGACTCAGTGTAGTAATACTTCATTACTATAAGCTAGAGAATGTGATCTCCAGAGCAGCCTTGACTTAGACAATAGGCATCAGTTAGTACTAAGGTATCAATAATGGCTCAACCAGGCAAACAAATAGGCAACATTAATGCAATATGAAATAAACTAAAGTGGCCCGTGTGGGATTAGGTAGTTAGTCTTTCTGAATCTGTATCTTGTATCTAAACAGAAGAAAACAAGAAAGGGCTGAGCTCAGCCTTTGCCAGGTGCAGTCCCACGCAGCCAGCCTGGATTCAATCCTAGCACCCCATTTGATTTCTTTCTTTGTTTTTGGGTCACACCCAGTGACCCTCAGGGGTCACTCCTGGCTATGCGCTCAGAAATCACTTCAGGCTTGGGGACCATATGGGACTCCAGGGGATCAAACCTCGGTCTATCCTAGGTTAGCGCATGCAAGGCAAATGCCCTACTGTTTAGCGCCACCACTCCGGCCCCCATTTGATTTCTGAGTCCTGCCAGGAGTGAGGAGTGAGGAGCACCTAGCTGGTGTTGTCTCAAAGTACATGGGGGGAGGGACTGAAGAGAGGTCACAATAAATAAAGCACTCACCTTGTGTGCATCTGGCCCAAGTTCAATCCCCAGCAGAACCAACAACTCACCCCTCAAGAAAATATAAGCTAAAATATAAATGTTCCTTTTTGTTTTTGTTTTTATTTGGTTTTGTTTTGGGGCCACACCCAGCGGTGCTCAGGACTTATTCCTGGCTTTTCACTCAGGAATCACTTCTGACACAGAGGGTTTAGGGGACCATATGTGGTGCCAGAGATAGAACCTGGGTCAGCCACATGCAAGGCAAATACTATCCTTCTGGTCTGTAATATTCTTTCTCTCTCTCTCTCTCTCCTCTCTCGTCTCTCCTCTCTCTCTCTCGTCTCTCCTCTCTCTCTCTCTCTCTCGTCTCTCCTCTCTCTCTCTCTCTCGTCTCTCCTCTCTCTCTCTCTCTCTCTCTCTCGTCTCTCCTCTCTCTCGTCTCTCCTCTCTCTCGTCTCTCCTCTCTCTCTCTCTCTCTCTCTCTCTCTCTCTCTCTCTCTCTCTCTCTCTCTCATTGCTGGGGATCAAACCTGGATCAGTTGCAAGCAAAACAAGCACCTTACTCAGCTATAAATCTTAATCCTTCCTTTCTGTAGTTGATGATTCATTAGATCTCTGGGGCAAGGGGTTTACCCACCTTCTGGGGACTCATAGTGTCTGGTTTACCCTGGGTAGGCCCCCTCCCTGAAGTCCAGAGAGAACTGGCATATTACTCAAATTTAACTCTACTGATGGTAATTTAAGATAAATTCTGGACAGAAAAAAATCAGATGTAAATAAATTTCTAAATATAAAAACAAATATTATATGAATTGTGCCTTAATTTCCCTCTTGGGAATTACCACAAAAGTTGTCAATAATGAGTTCTTGTGGAGAAATGCCAAAGAGTGGTGGGGAAGAAGGATCAGCTTTTGCTTTGCACTTTTCTCTAGTACTTGAATTTCCACACCTGTACATGGAGCACATTAAAAAATAACAGTAGTTGTGTGGCTGCTGAGATTATTGGTGATTCGTGGTGTTTATTTTATTCTTTCTTTTTTTGTAGTGCCAGGAAGGGAACTCAGGTACTCACTCATGCATGCAAAGCATGTGTTCTACTACCACCGAGCCACATCCCAACCACTGTTTTATTCTTTTGTCAGGAGGCCAGTCTATAAATATGTGGGAGATTAGAAGAAAGGAAGGTAGAGCAGGGGGAAGGAGAAAGAATATAAGGGAGCAACAACCAAGAGTCACTGAGGTTTTGTCATTGAGTAGCTAGCTAATCAGAGCCCCAAAGACCCATAGAACCACAGTCCTAGAACTCCACGCACAAAGAGAGAACAAAGCATCCAAAGACACTGCTCATAAAAATTAAAATAATTTGTTCAGAGAGCTGAATTTCTTGCCCACATGAGAAATATTCAAAGAATGGAATGGCCAGGGTCATTTTATTTCATTATATCCTTCCCTCCTACACAAATATCATAGAAGCTGATATGAAATGGAGTGATAGGTAGGAATGGACAACACTGCCCTGGAAGTTAGGGTGAAAGAACCTAAGCAAGTTTTCACTTTCTCTAGTTTCCCTCTCCCCAATGAAGACAGCTTTCTCCAGGCACCACTGCCTACGCAGTCTGTTTGGCCCTGGGTTACTGGTCAGTCCCACACTGGCACAGCTAGAGCATGTTTGTTAAAGAAACATGAAGTCATTTCTTTCAAGCAATTTATTGCACAAGAACATGTTTGCTTTCAAAACCAAATTCTTCTATAAAAATGATTAGAGCTAATAATCAAGTTCAACAAGGTTGTAAGATATAGATCAAATACAAAATTGTTATAGTTCTACAAATGGGCAAAGAAGCATCTTTTTAAAAAAATGGAGGAGTTTATTTATAATGCTTCAAGAAGAATAGAATATTTAAGAATAAATTTAATGAAAGACAACTTAAATGTTGAAAACTACATAATGCCATTAAAAGAATCCAGAGACAAATAAATTACAAGATATTTAATATTTAATATTAATAATAAAAAGTTACTACACTGAGTAGGGTGCTTGCCTTAGTTTGATCCCCCAAGCACTGCTAGGAATAAGTTCTGCAGAGTCAGGAGTATCCACTAAGCATTGTGGGTGTGGCCCAAAATAAAATAAAATAAAACAAGATAGTCCATGTTAATAAAAATACAACCCATGTTCATGAATTGTGAAGTTCCATATCAGAGAGATGACAATAATATCCAAATTATTTAGAAAATGTAAAAATCTGGCGTAGGAATGATAGCACAGTGGATAGGGCATTTGCCTTTCACGCACCCAACCTGAATTTGATCCCCAGCATCCCATATGGTCCCCCGAGCCTGCCAGGAATAATTCTGAGTGCAGAGCCAGGAGTAATGTGTAACATCTGAGTGCTGCTGGGTGTGATCGTTCCCCCCCCCAAAAAAAAAAAGTAAAAATATCACTACCAAACCCCAGATGTTGTTTTTGAGCCTACCCAATGATGCTCAGGGGTTATAAAACTCCTGGCATTGTACTCACCAATTACTCCTACCAGGCTAAGGGAACCATATGGGGTGTGTGCAAGGCAAGTGCCTTACCTACTGTACTATTGCTCTGGCTCCCAGGATGTTAATCTTTGGGGGGATGACCCACACTCAGTAGTGCTCAGGGGCTATTCCTGGCTCTGCCTAGGAGTGTGCCCTGGCAGTACTTGGAAGACCAGATGTGGTGCAGGGAATTTGAATTAGGGATTCGAATTATGGCTACCACAGCTTCATGCAAAGTAAGTGCCTTTCCTCTGTTACTCCTCCCCCAATGCCATATGCTAATCTCACCAGGATGGTGAGACCCATCTACAGCTGGGAGGGGTCTGTGGTTGGTAATTAAAGGGTTGCCTGGGGAGGAGAGGAGAGATCAATCAGACACAAGATGGATGCAGAGAGGCAGGAAAGAGGCTGCTTAGTTTAGAGGTCTTGTGAAAAAAAAGCACATGGCGATTAGGGCCTTGTAATAAACCTGAATGTCTCCTGAAACTTTATCTGACTGCTGTGGATCATTTCTTCGCTGTTATCCTGAACCTACAGACCTGCAGGCTGAAGGGGCTGCAGGCACCAGGCCAAGCCAAGCCGAGAAAGGCCCCACCACCACACTAGGACTCTTTATAATTAATAATGAATACAACATTCCTCCTGTACTATTTTTGTAGAAAATGACTAGCAGATCCTAGAATTTATACATATATGCAAGGGATCTAATATAGTCCAAAGTAATTTGGGCTTTTTGTTTGTTTTGGAGGTTACATCCAGGGGTGCTCAGAGCTTAATCCTGGCTCTATGCTCCAGGATCACTTCTGGCATGGCAGAAACCTATATGGAGTGCCAGAAATTGAACACAAGCTGCAGCATGCAAAGCAAATACCCTATCTGGTGTACTATCACCCTGGCTCCAAAAAATAATTTTGAAAAGAAAACATATTTATTAAAAAATATAGACTTCATGGGCCCGGAGAGATAGCACAGCGGCCGATCCAGGACCAAAGGTGGTTGGTTTGAATCCCGGTGTCCCATATGGTCCCTCGTGCCTGCCAGGAGCTATTTCTGAGCAGACAGCCAGGAGTAACCCCTGAGCAACACTGGGTGTGGCCCAAAAACCAATATATATATATATATATATATATATATATATATATATATATATATATATATATATATGTATAGACTTCACAATTTCAAGTCATACTACTGAATATACCAATCCAGAATTTGGATTATATTGGGGCTAGAGTGATAGCACAGCAGATAGGGTGTTTGCCTGGGTTGACTGATCTGGGTTCAATCCTCAGAGCCTACTACGAGTAATTCCTAAGCACAGAGTCAGGAGTAACCTGAGTGCCACCAGGCGTGGTCCCAAAACAAAAACAAACAAACAAAAATTTGGATTATTGGGGTCAGAGTGAGAGAACAGCAGGCAGGGCATGCCTTGCAAAAATGTTTTTGGATTATAGTGGCCATAGAAAGAATTTAGGGCCCGGAGAGATAGCACAGCGGCATTTGCCTTGCAAGCAGCCAATCCAGGACCAAAGGTGGTTGGTTCGAATCCCGGTGTCCCATATGGTTCCCCGTGCCTGCCAGGAGCTATTTCTGAGCAGACAGTCAGGAGTAACCCCTGAGCACCACCGTGTGTGGCCCAAAAAATAAAACAAAACAAAACAAAACAAAAAAAAAAAAAAAAAGAAAAAAAAGAATTTAGGGGTTAAGGCACTTGCCTTATGTGCACCCAATTATGGTTAGATCCCTGGCAGTTCGTATAGGTTGCTAACCTGCCAGGAGTGATCCCTGACCAGAGAGCCAGGAGTAAGCCTTGAGTAAATCTTGAGCACCACATGGAGTGACCCCTGAGCAAAGAGCACTGGGAAGTATGCCCCCAAAAGACAAACAAAAAAGATGAGTGTTACAGTCTAAGAAAAGATATAAATCAATGAAATAAAATTGGAAGTTCAGAAATAAATTCATAAATGTCTGATCAATCAATTTTCATCAAAGGTGCCAAGATACACAATTGCTAGAGAGAAGTGTTTTCATCAAATGGTGCTGGAACTAGAGATATAGCTCAGTGGGCTGAGCATATCATTTGCACGCAGGCTTTATGTTGTTGTTGTTGCTGCTGTTTTTGGGCCACACCTAGCTACTCTCAGGGGTTACTCTTGGCTCTTCGCTCAGAAATAATTCCTGGCAGGCATGGGGAACCATATGGGATTCCAGGAACCAAACCCAGATCTGTCGGTCTTGTGCAAGGCAAGCGCCCTACCGCTGTGCTATCACTCCAGCCTCACATGCAGGCTTGTAGGAAGCCAAGTCTGATCCCAACACCACATATGATCTCCTAAATACCATCAGGAGTAATATCTGAGTACCAAGCCAGAAATAGTAACTGAGCATTGCTGGGTGCAGATCCCAAATAAAACAAAAACAAAACAAGAAAGCATTAGAACATTACATTCACATGCAAAAGAACAAAGCTAGACCCTACCATATATCATTTTCAAAAACCCACTCAAACTAGCTCAAAAACCTAAATGCAAAAGCACAAACCTTAAAATTAAGAATATAAAGTCTTATGACCACAGAGTGGAGAATGGGTATTAAGATAGTAAAAGCTCAGACAACACCAGATAAACAGATATAATTTATTAAAAGTGCATCAAAATTGAGGGAGAGAAAGCAGCTCAAAGGGCTGGAGCATAAGCTTTACATTATGAGTTGGGGATGTCAGGGTCTAGGAATAGTGGTGAGCAAGAGATGCCGACAATGGCATAAAGTTTTTCATTGGGGATAATGAAAATGTTCTGAGGGGCTGGAGAGATAGCATGGAGGTAAAGCGTTTGCCTTTCATGCAAGAGGTCATCGGTTCGAATCCCAGCGTCCCATATGGTCCCCCGTGCCTGCCAGGAGCGATTTCTGAGCATGGAGCCAGGAGTAACCCCTGAGCACTGCCGGGTGTGACCCAAAAAAAACCACAAAAAAAAAAAATGTTCTGAAATAAGATAGTGAATTTGCTTTATGAATCATGCTGAATCATATACTTTCAAAGGATGAAATATGATGGAAGGAAAAAAAAGACTGGTGATAGAATTGGTTTTGGAACATTGTATTGTTCCAAAAGTGATGGGAAACATCACTTTTCCCAACTTTAAATTGTACTACAAAGCAATGTCATTAAAACAGCCTTCTTATAGACAAATAATGATAGAGAAGAAAGGGACATAAAAAATAATCCCATTCACATTAGTGCCACACAAACTCAAGTACCTTGGAGTCAACTTAACTAAAGAGGTGAAGGACCTATTACCCCCCGCAAAAACAAACAAACAAACAAACAAACAAAAAAACCCAAAACACTGCTTCAAGAAATAAAAGAGGACACAAGGAAATAGAGACACATACCTTGTTCATAGATTGGGAGTATTAACATTAAAATGGCAATACTTCTCAAAGCACTGTACAGATTTAATACAATTTCTGTAAGGGTACCCATGACATTTTTTATAGAAGCAGATCAATCTCATTCCTGAAGTTCATTTAGGGCAATAAACACCCACAAATAGCTAAAGCAACCCTTAGGAAAAAGAAGATGGAAGGCATCACTTTGCCCAACTTTAAATTGTACTACAAAGCAATAGTCATTAAAACAGCATGATAAAATAAAGATATTATTAAAAAAATAAAATAGCAGGCCCAGAGCAGTGGCACAAGCAGCAGGGAGTCTGTCCTGCATGTGCTAACCTAGGATGGACTGTGGTTTGATCCCCCGGCATCCCATATGGTCCCCCAAGCCAGGAGTGATGTCTGAGCGCATAGCCAGGAGTAACCCCTGAGTGTCACTGGGTGTGGCCCCAAAATCCAAAATAAATAAATAAATACAATAAAATAGCACGGTATTGGAATAAAGACAGACTCTCTCAGATCAGTGAAATAGACTTAAGTATTCAGAGAATGTTCCCCAGATATACAATCAACTAATCTTTGATAAAGGGGCAAGAAACACAAAATGGAGCATGGAAAACCTCTTCAACAAGTGGTGCTGGTACAACTGGTCAGCCACATGCATAAAAGCAAACTTGGACCTCCATCTAACACCACGCACAAAGTTCAAATCAAATGGATTAAAAATTAAATGGATTAAAAACCTTGATATCAGACCCGGAACCATAAAGTATATAGAAGAATACATAGGTAAAACACTTCATGACATTGAGACTAAAGGCATTTTTAAGGAGGAACAGCACTCTCTAAACAAGTGGAAACAGAGATAAACAGATGGGACTATATTAAGCTGAGAAGCTTCTGTACCTCAAAGGAAACAGTGACTAAGATACAAAGGCCACTCACAGAATGGGAGAAACTATTCACCCAATACTCATCAGATAAGGGGCTAATATCTAAGGTATACAAGCTACTGATGGAACTTAACAAGAAAAGAACATCTAATCCCATCAAAAAATGGGGAGAAGAAATGAACAGACACTTCCTTAAAGAAGAAATACAAACGGCCAAAAGACACATGAAAAAATGCTCCATGTCATTAATCATCAGGGAGATCAAATCAAAACAATGAGGTACCATTTCACACTACAGAGACTGACACACATCACAAAGAACAAGAACAATCAGTGGTGGCAGGGATGTGGAGAGAAAAGAACTCTCATTTACTGCTGGTGGGAATGCAGTCTAATACAGCCTTTATGGAAAACAACATGAAGATTCCTCAAAAAAACTGGAAATTGAGCTCCCATATGATCCAGCTATACCACCCCTAGGGATATACCCTAGGAACACAAAAACACAATACAAAAATGCCTTCTGCACACCTTTATTCATTGCAGTGCTATTTACAATAGCCAGAATCTGGAAACAACCCAGATGCCCAACAACAGGTGAACAGCTAAAGAAACTGCAGTACATATACACAATGGGATAATATACAACTATCAGGAAAAATAAAGACATGAAATATGTTGAGTGAAGTGAGACAGACACAAAATAGTTTCATTCATCTATGGGATTTAAGAAAAATAAAATACATTATTTGTAATAATACCCAGAGAAAATAGGGATGAGGGCTGGAAGGAAGGACCGATCAATGATATGAAGCAGTTAGAGTGCAGTTAGAGAAATAACTATACTAACAACTATCATGACAATGGTAATAAGTGAGAAATAGAATGCCTGTTTCTAATATAGGCAAGTGTGGGGGAAGTGAGAGATAGAGGCACTGGTGGTGAGAAGGTTGCACTGTTGAAGGGTGCTATTTTTTTCTATAACTAAAACCAAACTACATGTTTGTAATAATATTGCTTAAATAAAGATATTTTAAATATATATTAAAATAAAAAACAAAATAAGGGCAAGCCCAATAGTATAGTGGATATGGCATTTCCCAGAATTTGACTCTCAGCATCCCATATGGTTTCTTGAGCATGCTAGGAGTGGTTTCGTGAGTACAGAGCCAAGAGTAAACCTCAAGTACCATCAGTTGTTGGCCAAAACAACAACAACAACAACAATATTATCATCATCATTCATTTTAAAAGGTCAATTATATGGCATATGATTGATTTTTAAACAGCAATAATTATTCTATCCTGGTCTTGTTAAATATTAAAAATGTCACTATGCTTGCTTTGGCTATCACTGCTCTAGATTTGCCATCCCTCACACCCATGGGAGCTAGAGAGTTCATACAGCAATCAACAACACATGCATAACATGCACTGGACCTGAGTTCAAAGCCCAGTATTGCATGATTCTTTTTTTGGTTTTTGGGTCACACCCGGCAGCACTCAGGGGTTACTCCTGGCTCTATCACCCCTGGCAAGCACGGGGGACCATATGGGATGCCAGGATTTGAACCACTGACCTTCTGCATGAAAGACAAACGCCTTACTTCCATGCTATATCTCCAGCCCCTATTGCATGATTCTTATAAGTATTCCCAGGTGTGACTTTGGAGGTCCTCCAGCCTATAACTGGTCCAAACATGAGCATGTTTGACCTGGTTGGCCAAATATCATCAGTAGTGCCTTAGCATCCTTGGAGCATCTCTAAAAGGAAGGATTTGGCTCCAAAACTGGCTCTCCTCACCTATTTTCATTTCATGAGGCTGAAGTCCATATTCTTCAGCCTTGTCTCCCTGTTTGAGTCCTCTTGCCCCTGCTCTCTCTCTGCACCTGATCCTGTCTCCAGGCTGCAGAAAGTTGAGCTCCATTCCATCTCATCTGCACACAGTCTGTAATAAGTGACAATGCTACTTCCCTCTTCTAAAACTAGGTTACTTACTGAAAAGAGTTTTAACATACTCTACCTACCTAAAAGGGATTCTGCTTACTGCCTAACTGGAAGTCAGACTCCCTTTCTTCTCTGAAAAAAGAAAACTTTTGTTCTGGTATGTACTCAGGGAATGTGGGTTCACTGAACACATATCTTCTAACAAACACAGGTCATTTTTGTAGAGCCTGGACTAAGTGACTATGGCTTCTAAGCAGAAACTTAAGTCTCTGTCAGAAGCCAATTGCCCATAAAACTGATGGCATACAGTGGCCAGAGCTTCTTACTTGCTGGCCTTGCTGTGAGTATTCTATTAGGTAGGGAAGCTTTAGACAGTGATAAGCAAACATTTCTATAGACATTTTTTTTTCAACATTTCTATAGACATTTTTTTTTTTATTGAAGCAAGGTAGTTTTCACTGAATGAAAAGACTTAAATCTTAGAATAACTGAAAGGTCTACTTAAAGGAAAGGCAGACCCAACAAATACACAAGAAGTATAAAAGTATGAGAGAAGAGAAAGAGGGGGAAATGTGTTCAAGAGAGAACACAGGCTTCTTCAGGGTGGAAATAAGCAAGCAAAGACACATAGAAAAGCAAGTAAGATAAGTTTAAATTAACATTTTTTTTTTTTTTTTGGTTTTTGGGTCTCACCCGGCAGTGCTCAGGAGTTACTCCTGGCTCCATGCTCAGAAATTGCTCCTGGCAAGCACGGGGGGACCATATGGGATGCTGGGATTCGAACTGATGACCTTTTGCATGAAAGGCAAACACCTTACCTCCATGCTATCTCTCCGGCCCCTTTAATTAACATTTCTTTATAATCCTATATGAATCCAAAGAAACCCGAGTATTCTCCTGTCCAGAGACACAAAAGCAGCAGGAACCTTAGCTTTGATGGAAGCCAGCAGAAGCCATGAGAAAGTATATATATAACCCGAGAGGTGACACTCTTCCTCCATTTAGGGAATACAGTCTTCTCCTGCCCAGAGACACAAAAGCAGAGGATACAGTCACTCCACCTCACTCCATGGCTATGCTTATCCCCTAATCAATGTACATCAACACAACACGTAGGAAAAAAACACATCACAAAGGACACTATGGGAAAGCATTGCAGACCACCACCATGCTTAGAGAATGAAGATGATGGATGATCTGAAGACCCAAAAAGTATCAGCTACCTACGTAGCCTCTCTGAGAAAGTAGAAATATAAAAAACTCCAACCTGAAATATCAGGGCTAAGAAACTTGGTAGCTGAAATGAAAAGCTCACTGGAAAGCCTCACCAACAGAGTAACAGCTGCTGAAGACAGCAGAATCAGTGAGCTGGAAGATGAGATGCATAATAATTTTATACAACAAAAGAGACTGGAAAAGAGCCTTAAATAACAGGGCCGGATAGATAATACAGCAGTAGGGCATTTGCCTTGCACGCTGCTGACCCAGGACAAACCTTGGTTTGATCCCCGGCATTCTATATGGTCCTCCAAGCCAGGAGTAACCCCTGAGCATCACCAGGTGTGGCCCCCCAAAACAAAAACAAAAACAAATAGTCAGAGGCTGAAAAAATTCTCAAAGAATGTGGACAGATAAAAATAGAGGTCTGTGATAAACTAAATAAAAACAAAGAATAAAAAAAAAAAAAAAAAGAATCATTGGAGTGCCAGAGGCCCTGGAAGAAAATCTCCATGAAAAAAATCAACAGTCAAGGATATATTGCAGAGAAACTCTCAGAGCTAAAGAGTGTGTTCAACCAAGTACTACATGCCCAAAGAGTATCGGCTAAAAGAGATCCAAAGAAAATACCCCAAAGCACATCCTAGTCACAATGATGAATCCCACAGATAGGGATGAAATACTGAAAGCACCAAGATCAAAAGATCAAAAAGCAAAATTATGTACAAAGGAGCATCCTTAAGGTTTACAGCAGATATGTTAAAAGCAACCCTCAAGACCTGAAGGCAGTGGCAGTGACAAAACTCAAAGTAACCAGAATATTTCACCCAGCCAGATTTATATCCAAGTATAAAGGAAAGATACACAACTTCATAAACAGACAACAACTGAGGAACTTTACAGACTTAAATCTTAGAATAACTGAAAGGTCTACTTAAAGGAAAGGCAGACCCAACAAATACACAAAACTCTTACAAAAAGATTACCCTAAATCCCATCTCTCTCAATGTCACTGAACTAAATGCACCAGTTAAGAGACACAGAGTGGGGGCCGGGCGGTGGCGCTAGAGGTAAGGTGCCTGCCTTGCCTGAGCTAGCCTTGGACAGACCGTGGTTCGATCCCCCGTTGTCCCATATGGTCCCCCAAGCCAGGAGCGACTTCTGAGCGCATAGCCAGGAGTAACCCCTGAGCATCACCGGGCATGGCCCAAAAACAAAAACAAAAAACAAACAAACAAAAAAAGAGACACAGAGTGGCAAAATGGATCAAAATGTTGACTTCAACATTTTGCTGCCTCCAAAAAACACATTTAAATAGTCAGAGCAAATATACTCAAATTCAAAGGTTGGAGAACAATCATTCAAGCAAACAACTCCCTTAAAAAAAGCAGTATCTCGGGCTGGAGAGATAGCACAGCGGTGTTTGCCTTGCAAGCGGCCGATCCAGGACCTAAGGTGATTGGTTCAAATCCCAACATCCCACGTGGTCCCCCATGCCTGCCAGGAGCTATTTCTGAGCAGATAGCCAGAAGTAACCCCTGAGCATAGCCAAGTGTGGCCCAAAAACAAAAACAAAAACAAAACAAAACAAAAAAAGCAGTATCTGATACTTATATCAGATAACACAGAGTTTAGACCTAAAAAGGCAGTAAGGGACAGAGATGGACATTTCTTGATAATCAATAGATATATTCACCAGAAAAAATAACACTCATAAACATATATGCACCCAATGAGAGACCAGCAAAATACTTAAAACAATTGCTGACAGATCTGAAGAAAGGCATCGATAGCAACACAATAATAGTAGAAGACTTCAACACTGCCCTGTCACACCTTGATAGGTCAACCAGGCTAAAACTCAACAAGAATATATTAGCTCTGAAGGAAGAATTAAAAGAGAATGGCTTAGTTGATATATATCAACTATAATACAATTTATGTATCAACTATATGTATGTATATATAGTCGATATATATATATGTCCAGAAAACTGGATACACATTCTTCTCCAAAGTACATGGGTTATTCTTCAAGATAGACCACATGCTGGGCCATAAGTATACCTCCATAAAATCAAGAGTAGAGAAATTGTAAGAACTACCTTCTCAGATCATCATACACTGAAATTAGAGGTGAATCACGAACAAACACAGAAAAAACTTTAGCAACTGGAAATTAAACAACTTACTACTTAACAACCATGGATCTGAGATGAAATCAAAGAGGAAATCAAAAGATTTCTTAAAACAAATAAAAATGAAGACACAAATTATCAGAATTTGTAAGACACAGCAAAAGCAGTATTTAGAGGAAAATTTATAGCTTTACAAGCATTCATTAGGATGGAAGAAGGGGTCTACAGAAATAATTTAATGGTTCAGCTTAAAAATTTGAAAATGGAACAACAAAATGAACCAAAAATAGGTAGGTGAAAGAAAGTAATAAAGCTTAGAGCAGAAATTAATGAACTGGAAATACAAAAAAACAATATGAATGGTCAATAAAAGCAAGAGTTGGTTCTTTAAAAATCGACAAACCATTAGCCAAACTTACAAAGAAGGGAGAGTGGGAAACTTAATAAACTGAATTAGAAACAAGGGACTAGAGAGATAGCACAGCGGCATTTGCCTTGCAAGCAGCCGATCCAGGACCTAAGGTGATTGGTTCGGATCCCGGCATCCCATATGGTCCCCCATGCCTGCCAGGAGCTATTTCTGAGCAGATATCCAGGAATAATCCCTGAGCACCGCAAGGTGTGGCCCAAAAAACCAAAACCAAAAACCAAAAAACAAATAAAAAGAAATGAAAAGGGGCCCCAGAGAGATAGCACAGCGGCGTTTGCCTTGCAAGCAGCCGATCCAGGACCAAAGGTGGTTGGTTCGAATCCCAGTGTCCCATATAGTCCCCTGTGCCTGCCAGGGGCTATTTCTGAGCAGACAGCCAGGAGTAACCCCTGAGCACTGCCAGGTGTGGCCCCCCCAAAAAAAATAATGAAAAGGGGAGATTACAACAGACACTTCAGAAATTCAAAGGGTAATCAAAGATTACTTTGAGAAACTATGCCACAAAACATGAGAACCTGAAAGAAATAGATAAATTCTTGAACTTTTATAACCTACCAAGGCTAAATCAAGATGATCTGGCATATCTGAACAGACTTACCACTCACTATTGAGCATATCAAAATGGTTATCAAAAGTCTTCCCAAAAATAAAAGCTTAGGCCCAGATGGATTCACTAGCAAATTCTTTCAAAACTTTCAGGATGACCTACTGCCAATCTTTTTCAGGATCTTCTGGGAAACTGAAGAAATAGAAATACTCCCAAGTAATTTTTACGAAGCTAACATCACCCTGACACAAAGTCAGGCAGAGAATGTCACACAAAAAAGAGAACTACAGATCAATATCCTTGATGAACACAGATGCAAAGATCTTTAACAAATTCCAGCAAGCAGGATTTAACATCTCATCAAGAAGGTCAGACTCCATGACCAAGTAGGATTCATCCCAGAGACTCAAGAATGGATTAACATACAAAAGTCAATCAATATATACACCATATCAACAAAAGAAAAAATAAAAACCATATGATTATATAAATAGATGCAGAGAAAGTATTTGCTAACATCCAACACCCATTCATGATAAAAACTTTCAACAAGATGGGAATAGAAGGAACTTTTCTCAAAATAGTCAAGGGCATTTACCTTAAGCTCATGGCAAATATTATACTCAATGGGGAAAACTGTAAGCCTTTCCTCTAAAATCTGGCACAAGACAAGGATGGCCCCTCTTGCCACTCCTATTCAACATAGTATTGGAAGTACTTGATATAGCAATTAGGAAAGATAATAGAGAGAGAGAGAGAGCATCTAGATAGGAAAGGAAGAAGTCAAGCTCTTACTGTTCACAGATGACATGATACTATATTTAGAAAAGAAATAAAAGAGGATACAAGGAAATGGAGGCTTATACCCTGCTCATGACAGGGGTCTTCAAACTACGGCCCGCGGGCCACATATTGTATTTGTTCCCACTTCAAAATAAGATATATGAGTGTGCACAGGAATTTGTTCATAGTTTTTATTTTCACTATAGTCCGGTCCTTCAACGGTCTGAGGGACAGTGAACTGGCCCCCTGTTTAAAAAGTTGGAGGACCACTGGAAGAATCAAAGTTATTAAAATGGCAATATTCCCCAAGTATTGTACAGGTTTAATGCAATCCCTCTAAGGATAACCATGGCATTATTCAAAGAAGTGAATCAAACACTCCTGAAGTTCATTTGGAAGAACAAACCCCACAAATTGCTAAAGCAGTCCTTAGGAAAAAGAAAATGGAAAGCATCACTTTTTCCAACTTTAAATTGTATTACGAAGCAACAGTCATCAAAACAGCATGGTATTGGGATACAGACCTTCAGATCAAGGAATAGACTTGAACCACAGACATATAATCAATTAATCTTTGGTAAAAGGGCAAAAAATGCAAAATGAAACAAGGAAATCCTCTGCAACAAGTGGTTTTGAAACAAGTGGTCAACCACATGCAAAAAACAAATTCAGGCCACTATCAAACATCATGCAAAAAGATCAAATTAAAATGGATTAAAGATATTGATATCAGACCTAAAACAATAAGGTATATAGAAGAAAATGTATGCAAAACACTCCATGACATTGAGACTAAAGGCATCTTCAAGGAGAATCACCACTATACAAACAAGTGGAAGTAGAGATAAACAAATGGGATTACTTTAAATTGAGAAACTTCTTCACCTCCAAGGAAACACCTCAAAGGCTTCCCATGGAATGTGAGAAACTATTTACTCAAAACCCATCCTATTAGGGGCTAATATCCAAGATATACAAGGTACTAACAGAACTTAACAATACAAAAACATCTAACCCCATCAAAAAAAATGAAGACAAGAATTATACATTTCCTCAAAGAAGAAATTCTGATGGCCAAGAGGCACATAAAAAAATAATCCACATCGCTTCTTTCTGTGGAAGGCAGCCCAGAGACACCAAGGAACATAATCTCTCCAGAATCCACACCTCGTAAGATGTCCCCACCCAACTAATGTGGGGCTGATTCCTGCCGTGTGATTGGGCACCCAGAGCCATTATAAAGGACTGCTGCCCTGCTCTCTGCCTTCTTTCTGTGGGAGCCAGCCCAGAGACACCAAGGAACATAATCTCTCCAGGACCCACACCAGAGGAGCACAGCCACTCCGCTTTGCTCCACAGCACGCTTATCTTTTAACCCCTGAACCCCACTTCTCCACATTGTAAAAAGCAACCTACAACCTTAACAATGGGGAAATTTTGCAGTACAACCCCATGTTTAAAGAATCAAGATGGTTGCTCTGATAATCCAAAAAGTACCAAACAGTTAGGTATACTCTCAATAAGATGGTTAGAGTAGAATTATGGAAGATGTTCAGGGAGCTCAAAAAAAAAAGCATCGATAGATTTGAATGGAGCACAAATAAGCATCAAAAGGATTTGACGATTGAAATTAGAAATTTTCACACTGTAATAACAGGTCTGAAAAACTCCGCTTATGAATTGAAAACCTCAATGGAAAACCTCTCCACTGGAGTAACGGCAGCTGCAAACAAGGTCAGTGAGTCAGAGGATGAGATGCAGAACAACTTCATACAACAGAAAAGATTGGAAGAGAACTTTAATGCAAATGTCTAAACTACTCAAAGAATGTGAACCAATGAAAATAGAAGTCTTTAAGAAACTCAACAGAAACAACATAGGAATCAATGAAGTCCCAAAAACCCAGAAAAAAGAATAATAAGAGTTGGAGGAAGAGTGAGAACAGGAAGAAGAGGAAGAAGAATTTTAAGAAGAATAAGGTGAAGAAGAGTAAGAATAGGTGAAGAGGAGTAAGAAGAATATTGTAAAAAATAGTAAAAAGAGGGGGAAGATGAAAAGGATTCATCTTTTTCTTCTGAAAAAGAAGAGTAGGGAGAGTAAGAAGAGGGCAATGAATATTAAGAAAAGAAGAGGAAGAAGAGGAGAAAGAGGAAGAAGGAAGAGAAGAAAAAAGACAAGAAAAGAGGAAGAAGGGAAAGAAGAAGAAGAAAATGAAGAAGAGGAGGAGAAAGAAAAAGAAAAGGAAGAAATAGAAGAGGAGAAAGAAAAGAAAGAAGAGGAGGAGGAAAAAAAAAGCCTTCGTTCGTTTGTACAAAAAAAAAAGCCTTCGTTTGTTTGTACAAAAAAAAAAAAGCCTTCGTTTGTTTGTACAAAAAAAGAAGAGGAGGAGGAAGAAGAATAAGAGAAAGAAGAAGAGAAGAAAGAGAAAGAAGATTCTATAGTCATAGCACCCTGAATGCGCCTGATCTTGTCTGATCTCAGAAAGAGAAAGAAGAAAAAAAAAAAAAAGACAAAAAAAAAAAAGACAAAAAAACATGGATTGAAGATTTATCTTTAATTTCCTTTCTTATAATAGTGTCTTTGTTTAAGCACCATGATTTTAACATGTTTATAGTTGGGTTTCAGTTAAAAAATAAAAATAGGGGCCAGAGAGATAGCATGGAGGTAAAGTGTTTGCCTTGCATGCAGAAGGTTGGTGGTTTGAATCCCAGCATCCCATATGGTCCCCCGAGCCTGCCAGGGGCGATTTCTGAGCATAGAGCCAAGAGTAACCTCTGAGCGCGGCCGGGTGTGACCCAAAAACCAATAAATAAATAAGTAAATAAATAAATAAATAAAAATTAAAAAAATTAATCCACATCACTAATCATTAGGGAGATGCAGATCAGAACAACAATTAGATATCATCTCACACCACAGACACTAGCAACATCACAAAGAACAAGAACAATCAGTGTTGATGGGGACACGGGAAGAAAGGAAATCTCATTCACTGCTGGTGGGAATACTGTCTAGTCCAGCCTTTCCGGAAAATAATATGGAGATTCCTCAAAAAGCTGGAAATCGGAGGAGAGAGGCCCTTTCCCCGGCTGAGCAGGGTGGCAGAGCCAGCCCCACGGATGTTTCAGGAGCTGCTCCTTCCGAACTTGGCAACCAAGATGAGGAAATTGAGGTTCAGGGAGGTGATCTTAACAGCACTTTCCCAAGATCACACAGCTGAGCAGTGTGTCAGACGCAGAAATTCAAAACCAAGGATTCCCTCCTTCCACTCCACACCATTCTTGTCCTCCACACCTGTTTTGTGTTGTTAAAACACTCTTGAAGAAAGGAGTACTGTGGAGAGGACAGATTTTAGGATTCAGAAGGACTTGAGTCATCTGGGCAGATGAGCAAATTTGAGCTCAAGGATGTAAAATTCACGGGTCAAGGCATTATGGTGGGGGGCTTGAAGAGGAAGCACTCCGATGTGGAGGAGGAAGAGAAGGATGAGAAATGGGACTGGAGTCCCGCAGGCCTTCGAGCTACCAGCAAGCCCTGCTGCAAATCTCCCTCGACAAAGTTCAAAGCAGCTGCCTAGCTCCCACCCCTGCCATGCCCCCGGAGCCCCTTTTCTTGGGTGAAGAGAATTTCTCCCTGTCCTCCACCATCGGCTCTATTCTCAGGGAGCTGGACACCACGATGGAGGAGAGCAAGACCCCCCCAGAGCCCCATGATTTCTCCAGCACCCCAGAATGAAATGCCACATCAGCCCGATCCGGTCTTGGCACTAAGTTCCCGGTACCTGAGGGACTCAGGGCTGGACAATTTCTTTTTGGACATTGACACATCCATGGTGGAGAAAAAGCCTGCCCTGGCCCCACCTGAGTCTCCCCACAACCTCTTCTGCGCCCCAGGCTCCTGGGAGTGGAACAAACTTGATCACATCATGGAAATCATTCTGGGATCCTAAGATTCCCGATGTTGTGGGGCGTGGAGGGGTTCTTGGCTCATCTCAGGTGGGCTGGAGCCTAGGAGGCAACTCTTCAGGGAGCCTCAAAGCAGTGACTGAACTATGTGGCCTCCCCACCTTCCCACTGCAGGGTTTCACAGACCATCTTGCATGTGTGTGTGTGTGTGTGTGTGTGTGTGTGTGTGTGTGTGTGTGTGTGTGTGTGTGTCTGGTTACCGCCGCCTTCTGTGAAGGTGGTTTTTTTTCTGAATTAATTTATCTCCTCCAAATGCCTTAAAAGAGACTTTGTTCTGGGAATCTTAACTTCCCACTTCACAGTTCTTCTGTCTTGTCCTCCGGTTCTCTCTCCCCTGGTGACCACTGGGGCCCTCAGGAAAGATACAGCTGGGCCTGTCAAGGATGCCCAGTAGTGACTGCCTGTTGTTACAGAAACATGGTCCTGCCTCTCCATCTCCCCGAAAGTGGGCTGGGCGGGGTTGGCATCTTCCTCCTTCCCTGGGCTGAACCCCACCTCCTTGGCAGCGCCTCAGTCCCAACAGCCTCCTGATTCATGACCAGGCCGGACCACGTGCAATAGGATGGAAACCAAACTGCTCCATGCCGCACTATTTAAAAGAAAGGCCAGTTTTGTGGTGGCTTTTTTTTCTCTCTTATTTGTATTTTTTTTTAATAAAAGTATTTTGGAAGGGAAAAAAAAAAAGCTGGAAATTGAACTCCCATATGATCCAGCAATACTACTCTTAGAGACATACTCTAAGAACACAAAAACAATACAAAAATGCCCTCTGCACCTCTGTTTAGCAGCATTATTTACAATAGCCAGAATCCAGAAACAACCCAGGTGCCCAATAACAGATGAGTGGCTATAGAAACCATGGTATATTTGCCCAATTAAATACTATGCAGCTATTAAGGAAAATGAAATAATAAAATTTGCCTATACATGGATGGACATGAAGACTATTATGCTGAATAAAATAAGCCAGAGGGAGAGAGACAGACATAGAATAGACTCACTGGTCTGCATATATAAGAAAAATAAAAGACAGTATGGCAATAATATCCAGAGACATTAGAGCTGAATGCTGGGAGGACCAGCTCATGACATGAAGCTTGCCTCAAAGAGCTGTGAGTACATCTAGAGCACTGTCCACAATGACAACTACCATTACAATGATAGAGTGAAGGTGAGAGAGAGAGAGAGAGAGAGAGAGAGGCAGAATGCCTAAGTAAGAGATAGGCAGGGGGTTGGGGTTGAAGAGGGAAAAGGGGGGACAGTTGTGGTGGGAAGATTGCATTGGTGAAGGGTACACATTCTTTGACAAACCCCATTATGAAAATTTTTGTAAACATAGTGATTAAATTAAAAATAAAAACATATGGGCCCGGAGAGATAGCACAGCGGCGTTTGCCTTGCAAGCAGCTGATCCAGGACCAAAGGTGGTTGGTTCGAATCCTGGTGTCCCATATGGTCCCCTGTGCCTGCCAGGAGCTATTTCTGAGCAGACAGCCAGGAGTGACCCCTGAGCACCACTGGGTGTGGCTCAAAAAACCAAAAAACAAACAAACAAACAAACAAAAATAAAAACATAGGGGCTGGAGAAATAGCACAGCGGTAAGACATTTGCCTTGCATGCGGAAGGATGTTGGTTTAAATCCCGGCATTCCATAAGATCCCCTGAGCCTGCCGGGAGCGATTTCTGAGCGTAGAACCAGGAGTAACCCCTGAGTGCTGCCAGGTGTGACCCAAAAACAAAAACAAACAAACAAAAAACCATAAAGGAACCCGAACTTCCCAGGGTCTGCTATTTGTATAAGATTTCATTACTCATTCCAAATAAATATTGAAGGGCCCAGAGGAATTGTATAGAGGCCTGCAGCACCTATCCTGCAAGCATGTGACCATGGCTACTATGCTGTCTGTCATCCTAGTATCACTGGGATTTCTGGCCATGTCACAGCCAGGTGTCTAAAAAAATATAAGAAAGAGTACATCAACGCAGGCAACACAACTAAAAAGTTGGGTGAACACCACAGCAAGAAGAATGAACACCAGCAAGCATATACTTGAATAAAGACAGCACAACCATGGCCATGGAACAGATGGATAGGACATCGCCTTCTGCAAGCACTTATGCAAGTCTTCATAGAAAGAGTGCAACGGGGGCCGGGCGGTGGCACTAGAGGTAAGGTGCCTGCCTTGCCTGCGCTAGCCTTGGACAGACCGGATCCCCCGGCGTCCCATATGGTCCCCCAAGCCAGGGGCGACTTCTGAGCGCATAGCCAGGAGTAACCCCTGAGCGTCACCGGGTGTGGCCCCAAAACAAAAACAACAAAAAAAAGTGCAACAAAGACCGTGTTTACTTTCTAACTTCATTGCCAGGCATTGACAAGGATTTTGCATTAATTATTTGTTGTGGGCCACATCTATCATCAAGAAGTGCCACCAGTGCCCTTGGAAGAGCTCAGGGTACCAGGGACCAAACCCCTAGGCCAAGGGTCTCAAACTCGCGGCTAGTGGCCGTTTTCGGCCCTCCGTACAACATTTTGTGGCCCCGCAGCCGGCCTTCATATACCACAGTATTCGCGATTATTCGCTTACCGAATAATCGCAATAAAAATCGCATTAGTAAGAAAAAAATCGCATTAAACATTTGCATACCGCGAACAGGCATACCGCTTGGGGCATGCGAATGTTTAATGCGATTTTTTTCTTACTAATGCGATTTTTTATTGCGAATATTCGGTAAGCGAAATCCCTTATGTGGCCCTGCCTCACCCCGACTTTGCCTCCTGCAGCCCCCAGGTAAATTGAGTTTGAAACCTTGCCCTAGGCCAAGACATATCCCCAGATCAGATAAGGATTTGGCTTTATTAACTACTTTGTTGATTAATCAGTCTTCACTCTAAACTATTATGGCATAACCATTATGACTTCCTTTTTTAAATGTCAAAAACCCACCTGGGCAGGAAAATCTTCTAGATTGACTGTTCACCCTAACCTATTTTCTACCCATGGGGTGGTCCTATCTTCCCAATAAATACTGCAGTCCAGCTGACTTTTCCCTGATGGCTGGATAGATAATACAGAAGATATTGCTCAAATCCCTGGCACTACATATAGTCTCCCAATTACTACCGAAGTCACTCCTGAGCACAGTACCAAAACCGGTACATGAGCATGGCTAAATGTGACCCAATGTACCATGGCCTGACGTAATCTCACCAGAATTGTTATCATGTAATAGCTTTTTCTTTTTACAATGAGTAGGGCTCCACACTTAGTGGGGCTTACTTCTGGCTCTGTGCTCAATGATCGTTCTTGGTACTTGGGGGAGCATTTGGGATACCGAGGAACAAACTGCATGGAAGGCAAGTGTCCTACCTACTGTCCCCAGAACATTTACTATGTTCAAGGTAGTAAATGAAAATATGCTTACATGGAATGAATAAAAATAAAATCCCTAAAGAGAAACATAACTTATTAAAAAACAGCAAATGAATATTTCAAAACCAAAAATTTAAGCATTTGAAAGAAAGTGGAAATGAGGCCGGAGAGATAACATGGAGGTAAGGCGTTTGCCTTTCATGCAGAAGATCATTGGTTTGAATCCCAGCGTCCCATATGGTCCCCCGAGCCTGCCAGGAGCAATTTCTGAATGTGGAGCCAGGAGTAACCCCTGAGCGCTGCCAGGTGTGACCCCAAACCCAACCCCCCCCCCCAAATAAAGAAAGTGGAAAAGGTGAGGATACTGAATTCTAGCTAGAGGGGTGGGTTTCTGGAAATTACTCAGACAGAGCCAGGTGCTCAAAGGGCAGTAGTTAGAAAAACATGACAAGCATCTTTCTAAGCCTGTGACCTAGTTGTGTCAAAAGAGACTAAATAGAAAGAATCTTCTGATAAAAAGAAAGGAAAATCCATCAGATAACCTCTTACCCTACACCCTACACTCTTACCTTCTCCTCTTGGCTTGAAACACCTTCTCAAGAGGACACAATGGGGGCTGGAGAGATAGCATGGAGGTAAGGCGTTTGCCTTTCATGCAGAAGGTCATCGGTTCAAATCCCGGAGTCCCATATGGTCCCCCATGCCTGCCAGGAGCAATTTCTGAGCACGGAGCCAGGAATAACCCCTGAGCACTGCCGGGTGTGACCCCAAAAAAACCACAAAAAAAAAAAAAAGAGGACACAATGATGCCTGGTGCTATGGCAGCCATTCTGTAGTCTTGGGGTGAAATAGTGAGGGCGAGGCACATAAATTAAGCCAGAATTCTAATCAGCAAGCAAATCTGCTGAACAATCCATGAAACCCCACCTTTGGATTTCTTGTTATGTAGGTAATAAACTATTAACTTTTTATTCACACAGGACAATTTAACTAGTTTATTTTAGAGAAAGAGATGGAGAGAGAGAAAGAAAAAAAAGAGAGGAGGGAGAGAGATGAGAGGAGGAAGGGAGCGAGAGAGAGAGAGAGAGAGAGAGAGAGAGAGAGAGAGAGAGAGAGAGAGAGAGAGAGAGAGAGAGAGAGAGGAGATCTGGCAACACCTGACCTAATGGCCTCTTTGGGCTGACCTCACTTCCACTGCCTAGCCCCTTTCCAGTCAATGAGTCTGCAATCCTGTCCTGCTCATTTTTCTAGAGATGTCTCAACTGTGTTCTCTTCTCAGAGCACTTCCTGATTCCTTCATCCTCCTTATCCGCCTCAAGGAGCTGGAGCAGTTTTCTTTCCTTGTGCTCCCACACATCTGCCACTGCCTCCCTTCCCGTCTCTTGCTGGAATTGTTCCATTCACCTCTCCTTTCACTTGGCTATGAGCCTTCCGAGAGCAGGACATCAATTCATCCCTATCTACCTCTACCATTCACTGAAATGGTTTAATATGAGAGTAGACATGTTTGCTGAAAGAATGAGGCTGAAGAGATACACCTTGCAAGAAGAATTCCTGAACATTTTATTTCCTGATTCTGTCTGGGACATTTTTCTTCAACACTTCCAGCAGTGCTGGAGGTATGGGATTAAAATTTGGGCCTCTCATATGCTAGGCAACTACTCTCAAGTTGAAATCTCCAGACCTTTATTAGGAGGATTTTAATGGGTAACCAGCAGGGGCTGAAGCAATAGCACAGAGGTAGAGTGTTTGCCTTGCACATGGCCAACCCTGGATGGAATTCGGTTCAATTCCCAGCATCCTATATGGTCCCCCAAGCCTGCCAGGAGCAATTTCTGAGTGCAGCACCAGGAGAAACCCCTGAGCACCTCCAGGTGTGACTCCAAAACAAACAAACAAAAATGGGTAACCAGTGCTATTTTTTAGTTCAGGAAAATAATTCCTACCACACCACAATGCTCCACCTGTTCACCTGTTGTAAAGTGAATACCAGTGGAGGTCCCTTGACAATGAATTTCAAAGACCCATAAGACCAAGCTGTGACCTGACAAGGGGTGATCCTGTCCAGCCTCACCTGGGTTTCAGACCAGCCAAAGATTTGAGGCCTGATCCTCTCTACCCCTTTGGAGAGAATCTGGGAGCAGAGCAGCAGAGCTCGAGGTGCTTGGGAAGATGGGGGTGAGGGTAGGGGTCTCATGCATGGAAAAGTCTACAGAACTGCAATGAGTCCAGCCGGGGACATCACTTCACTTCTTTAAGAAGTGAAAGAAACTATTTTCTTTCACTATTAGTCTTCCCTGAAAATTTTTCTTTTTTTCTTTTTCTTTTTCTCTTTCTTTTTTTCTCTCTTTTTCTCTTTCTTTCTTTCTCTCTTTCTTTCTTTTCTTTCTTTCTTTCTTTTCTCTTTCTTTCTCTCTCTCTCTCTTTCTCTTATCTTTCTTTTCTCTCTTTCTCTCTCCTTTCTTTCTTTTTTTCTTTATTTGTCTCTCCTTCCTTCCTTCCTTCCTTCCTTCCTTCCTTCCTCCTTCCTTCCTTCCTTCCTTCCTTCCTTCCTTCTCCTTCTTTCTTTCTTTCTTTCTTTTTTCTCTTTTCTTTCTTTTCTTTTTCTTTCTTTCTTTCTTTCTTCTCTTTCTTCTTTCTTTCTTTCTTCTTTCTTTCTTTCTTTCTTTCTTTTCTTTTTGGAAATTCTTTTTCATAGTGAAAGACAAAGAGCCTAAATCTGAGGGAGATAAGACTGAACTTTTCCTGCGAAAGCATAACTTTGTCAATGAGAACTCTGGATGGGACCAGCTTCTTCCCATAGTACAGAGATGGGAGTCTCAGGTACAGCTTGATGAAAAGTGCAGGGGCCATGCCTGCTAGTGACATTGTAGTCTCACCTCCCCTTTTGGAAGTTGCTGGGAAAAAGGTTTCAGACTCTCCCTAAAGAAATATTGCAACACCAAACTCCAGGAGAGTGGCAGCTTGCACGTACACTGATAGTCCCATTGACCAGAGAAAGATCAGACCATGTGGTAAAGCTTATGCCTAGTCCCACAGTCCAGTCAAGGTTGTACTGCCCTACTCCATGCTGCTGACCAGCTCTCACTAAGCTTAAAAAACTTCTTAAACTGATGGCAGGGTTTCAGCTTCTACTTTTGGTGCCTCCTCTGCTGATACCCAGTCTTTAGACCTGGACCTGTGTTGTTTTTAAATTATTATAAAAATACAGGTAACAGAATTTTCCACCTTAATCATTTTTAGGTATACAGTTCCTTTACTTTGTTGTGTAAATGTTACCTGGTCCATTTGCAGAATTTCTTTTTAATCATCCCAAATGGAAACTCTCCCCCATTAAATATCAAGTGCCCCTCCAACACTGAAGTGTTCACTTTATCCGTAAAGTTTTCTACATTGGACACTGCTTATGACTGGAGTCTCATAGTAGTTGTTCTTTTGTGAGGGCTCTATTTCACATAGAATAACACTCAAGGTTAATCTCTAACTTTAAGAATTTCCTTCTTGGGGCCGGGAAGGTGGCGCTAGAGGTAAGGTGTCTGCCTTGCAAGCGCTAGCATAGGACGGACCGTGGTTCGATCCCCCGGTGTCCCATATGGTCCCCCAAGCCAGGGGCGATTTCTGAGCGCATAGCCAGGAGTAACCCCTGAGCGTCAAATGGGTGTGGCCCAAAAACCAAAAACAAAACAAAACAAAGAATTTCCTTCTTTCTTTTCCCCACAGGGGCCACATAGATTGACCTGACAAAAAGGGGTGGGGCAGAGGGAGGGACCCCTGGGACCAGTCCCTGTGATGATCAGCATGGCATTTCAGGTTTGATGTTCAATGCCCAGTAGAGCTAGGGGGCCACTATGGCAATAGCTGGCAGTGTTTCAAGGGGGAGTGGTGGTGGTACAGGGCAGGATTCAAACTCAGGGTTTTATATTGCCAGGCACATAATTTACCACTACATCCCTGGTCCAGAATATTCTTCTTAAGACTAAATAATACATTTTGTTTACTATTTATCTGCAGAGGTGCTTGAAGTGTGTAAATAGTCTGCTATGAGCATATTTGTGTGACTGTCTTCACACAAGACCCTGCTGCCTTCACTTCTGTGGATCAGGCCTTCCCCCATTAGCTGGCATCCTAGCCTCAAGCATGGAATTCTCTAGGCTGGCCCTCTTTCCATAGCATAGGGAAATCTCTCCAGGCGGGACGCTCAGAGCTACACTCCAAAGTGCAGAGCCAGAGAGTCAGAGCAGCGCTATCTGGGGCTCTGGACAAGTAATATGCCCCTTCCAAGGGAGGGCAAATCAGGGACAGTGTGGCAAGGAGCAGAGAAAGTGGGCGCTCTCCTCCCCCCTTCAAGAGAAGCCACATACCACAGCATGTAGGAAAAGAGCAGAGTGGGACAAGGGAGGTCTCTGTTCCCTTCGAAGGGCAGGCATGCCGGAGAGGCAGTCCAGAGGCCTGAAAGAATTGCTGGGGCCACAGGGGCAGAGGTTAGGAAAAGAGAGAGGCCATGGAGACTGGTGCTATTCAGAGAGTCTCGGTTAGAGGAGTCTCAGCCTGGGGGTGTGGGTAGGAGTCTGGAATGCTCTCATTTGGTAGATAGCACCCAGGCAGCCAATTCAAGCAAGGGACACACTATATAGAAATTCAAAGGTCTGGGGATGGGGGTGGGTCATGGTACATTCTAGCTCTGTAACTTTGGTTTCATAGCTCTGTGCTTTAATGCTGGGGGCCACGGAATTAGCAGACTCCAAAAAGCGGTGAAGGCGAGGTCTGGACACTCTTGTCATCTGAAGCAAGTAACTTTAAACTGGCTACTTGATATTTTTTGGTGCCAAAGTGTCTAGGTTCTGGTCCCCAGTGATGGCAGCCTAGAGGGTAGAGCTAAGAGAAGGGAAATTCACTGATGCTCAGAACTCTGAACTAAGTCATCTTTTTTTTCTTTGGGGAGGGGGGTCACACCCGGCAGCGCTCAGGCGCTCCTGGTTCTATGCTCAGAAATCACTTCTGGCAGGCTCAGGGGACATACGGGATGCTGGGATTTGAACCACCGACCTTCTGCATGAAAGGCAAACACCTTATATCCATGCTATCTCTCCTGCCCCTGAACTAAGTCATCTTGAGATGACTTAACACACTCCTTAACCATCAGGGCCAAGGCACAGATCTGAGGACATCATTTTCGTCCGTGCCAAATTTGGTTGCTCTGCTGACCCCTAGATGAAAGTCTATCTATATCAGGAATGGCCTGCTGGTATGAGAGCAAAATACACAGATGTGTGCCCATATTTACACCAATGCCAACTCCAGGAGCTTTCTAGATATGAATACAAATGCTCTTAGAGGTCTCCCAAGCAAACTGGGATGAAACTCAGGAAGAATTCTTCCATACAGAGAATTCTCCTTATGACTGTAGTCTGATCAGAGAAGCATAATCTAAGTTCAGATAAAAGTGGCAAGGAGCTTATTGGCTGAGCCATGTCAGAGCCAGAGCCAGAGTCTGGGCCATCTGCTCCTAAGGCACTATGTACACTTGTGTGCTGCCTGTCCCCACCAACACTGAGCACAGTCCCCATAAGACACCCCAGTACTGACCAGACTGACAGAAGAGCCCATCTACAATGAAATTCCACAGCAGGGTGAAGGCTCTTGAAGAAATTTCTAGAGGCCATGTAAGCAGCTAGAAGGTGGGGAGAAAAGGTTAGCAGGAGTTCCATGGAATAATAACAGTAAAACTCTATTATTCCATATTCAATAATTTTAGTTAACCCTCACAAGTCCATTTGGTATGATACTTTTTTCTTTCTTTTTTTCTTTCTTTTTTTCTCTCTTTTTCTCTTTCTTTCTTTCTTTCTTTCTTTCTTTCTTTCTTTCTTTCTTTCTTTCTTTCTTTCTTTCTTTCTCTTTCTTCTTCCTTCCTTCCTTCCTTCCTTCCTTCCTTCCTTCCTTCCTTCCTTCCTTCCTTCCTTCCTTCCTTCCTTCCTTCCTTCCTTCCTTCTTTCTTTCTTTCTTTCTTTCTTTCTTTCTTTCTTTCTTTCTTTCTTTCTTTCTTTCTTTCTTTCTTTCTTTCGTTTTTGAGTCACACACAGCAGCACTCAGGGGTTACTCCCAGCTCTGCACTCAGAAATTGCTTCTGGCGGGGCCAGCGAGGTGGCGCTAGAGGTAAGGTGTCTGCCTTGCAAGCGCTAGCCAAGGAAGGACCGTGGTTCGATCCCCCCAAGCCAGGGGCGATTTCTGAGTGCTTAGCCAGGAGTAACCCCTGAGCATCAAATGGGTGTGGCCTGAAAAACCAAAAAAAAATCGATTCTGGCAGGCTTGGGGAACGTATGGGATGCCAGAATTTGAACCACCATCCTTCTGCATGCAAGGCAAACACCCTACCTCCATGCTATCTCTCTCTGGCCCCAGGCATGATACTTCCATTGTTATCATATAACAGATGAGGAAACCAAGCAAAGTCAGGATTGAGCCAGATCTATAAAAATTAAAATCTCTTATTCTGTTCTACTTTGTATTGTAATCTTGGTAGAAAACCATTGGAACTCTGCCTTCTTCTTTCTTTTGTACACCATTCTAACTATTTCCCAACAAGTCCATAAACCAGAGGTCTCAAACTCAATTTACCCAGGGGCCACAGGAGGCAAAGTCAGGGTGATCCTTGAGTGCAAAGTCAGTAGTAAGCCTTGAACACTGGGGGATGTGACCCAAACAACTAAAACAAAACAAAACAAAACAAAAAAAGATTCCTCTAGGGCAGGGCCACAAAATGTTGTATGAAGGGCCGCAAACGGCCCACAGGCTGCAAGTTTGAGACCCCTGCCATAAACTCACTAAGAATGTGTGCTACACCCTAGCAAGTCACATATGAGGGCTTCAATTTGAATTGATGTGAGTTATGAGAATCAAGGCCAGAGCTGTTTGTCCAGAGACAGCTGTGTAACCATCCACTCTACTGGTGCTGCCCTTGGCTAAGATTGGGGAGAGGGTAGGACAAAGGGCTGCATGGGAAATTTCAATGTTCTTTACAGAGAAACAGTGAAATGAGGGCTCTAGAGATAGTACAGTGGGTAGGGCATTTGCCTTGCATGTGGCCAACCTGGATTTGATAGTCAGCATTTTATATGGTCCTCTGAGCATGCCAGGAGTGATTCCTGAGCACTGCCAGGTGTGGAAACAGTGGAATAAGTAGGGTAAGAGGGCTGGCAACCCCTTCAAACAAGATCCCTGCAGCTCCCTAGTGGCCCTAAGGACCTACTACAGCTGACTTTTTGCTATAGTGTTGAGGCAAAGAATGCCAGTAAGGCAGACCAGGTAGGACTTCTTGGCTGTGGGACCCTAGGAGCAGCAAGGTGAGTCCCCTTGGTTCCAGCTTTTCCTGGATCTCTGCTGTACCTTGCCCCAAGAACCCACAAACCACCTGCAGTGCTGGGCTGGAACTCAGGTCTTACTGTCAAAGCATGTGCTCCACCACAGGGCCCCATCTTGACTAGAGTTCACTCCCAGTTTTTGGAAGTTCCCAAGCCCCAATCTTCATGCATTTTGATCTCACAAGCAGTGTGAGGGTATGAACAGCCAGACTCACATGTTATGGGGGCCCCCTTTTCCAGCTTCTCTGTCCTACTAAGCAGTCCTCTTAAGGACATCTGTGAGAGCATGAATTGAATTCTGCTAGGACAAGGAGAAAGAAAAAAACAAAGCCTTGAGAGTAAAGTAGCTGAGTCCATCCTTCTAAGGCCCAGGAATGACCATTTGAGCAGCTTCAGCTGCCATGTTAAGCTGTCAGCTCCTAACCTTTGAAGATAACAACACTGGGTATTCTTGCCCTTCCAATGATCTGCCTGCATATGTATGTGTTGTGTGTGTTGTGAGTGTGAGTGTGTTGGGGGAGTGGAAAGTCTACTCTTGTTTCTCCTTCCTCCAGATGAACCGCATTCCTAGATCATGCCCTAGACCAGACAGAACAGTGGAAAGTAGTGTGAGGACCATGAGGACAAAGAACTCTCAGTATTTTCTCTTCTAAACTTAAAGTGAGATTAATGGTCCTACTCAGACTCTGCGGCCCAAGTTGACCTTCAAAAAACTGCCCAAGAGGGGCCGGAGAGATAGCACAGCTATAGGGCATTTGCCTTGCATGTAGCTGATTCTGGACAGACTCAGATTTGATCCACAACATCCCATATAGTCCCCTGAACCTGCCAGGAGTGATTTCCGAGTGCAGAGCCAGGAGTAGTCCATGAATGCCACTAGGTGTGGCCCAAAAACAAAAAGTAACACAAAACAAAAAACACTGCCCAAGGAACCAAGGCATGAGTGACCGTATTGGCCTCCACTTATTATGTCTGGTGTTGGAACTGTTCCAAGTAGTGTGGGGGTAACACAAGGATCCTGTGTGGGTGACATCTCAGATTATTGCTTTGTGCCTACAATGTCACACACACACACACACACACACACACACAGTTGAGTATGTCATATGTCTTGCAAGAAGCAAAGAAAAACTACCTAATGACAGAGGGATGGGACAGAGAATAAGAAACACACTGTTCCTTGTCAGTAACCCAAGGATATGATGACAGGGTCAGGGCAGCAGCCACAGACCAAATCCCTGGGGGGCTTAAGATGGTTGTGTTTTTCTGTGTCAAGGAGAAAATACTGAAGTAGTTCTAAAGGTGCAAAAGGGTCTACCTGGGGGGACCAGACAGAAAGGCTAGGGAGTTCCTTGAATAATTTCCCCAATATGGCAGTTCATTTTTGTTTGTTTTGGGGGCCATACTCAGTGGTGCAGTTTTCTCCAGGATCTGCACCCAGGAATCAATCCTGACAGGATTTGGGACTATATATGGGCAGCTCTGATTTGAAGCTGGAAATACTGGCTCCAACTAGCAGGAACTGGACCCGCTTGGTACTTGTGATCTGCCTGCCTCCTGGCAAGGATGGTCCTTGCTGGGAGTCAAGAGTGGCAAGCTAATGCTTTGCATTCAGATCATAACAGCTGATTACAGTGCTACCCTGCAGGCTTCATAATCTCTGAGACCCACATCCCAGGGCAGAATGCTTCTCACCCCTACACCCCCAAGGCAAAAAATGTTGGGTAGCAATCAGAAGAAAAGATGCTGGTAGTTTTTCTAGCTCTTCTTGCTGCCCTACAGCAGGAAGAAAAAGCTCAAGCACTGAGCACCTCAGCTCTCAATGCACAGGCCTGGATCTCTGCAGTGGATCATGAGCACCTGCTGGCCATACAGCCAGAGCCTGTGACTGGAGTGGGAATTAGCTTTGGCCACCTAGAATCCTGCTTAGAATTAGGCAGATTTCTGGTGGCACAGAAGAGGGGAGTAATCAGTCTCATGCCACTCCATGGGCAAAAGCAGGAACACCTAAGGCCAGATGCACCTGAGGGAATGGAGGAACCCATCTGCCAGGAGACTGATGCAAAGCTCCTGCGCCTTAGTGGGAGGTTGAAGGTCCTTACCTGCAACAACCACTGTAGCAGGGGCAGTGGGCAGTGGGGTAGGTCCAGGTAAATGGTACTCAGAAAGCCAATGCACAGGAAGGACAGCTGCTGGGTCAGCATGGATCTGTGTGGACCAGGACAAGGGTGAGGGCAGGCCTTCAAACTGGCACCCTTCTTTGACACACTTGGACTGGGAGGGATTTTCTATTCAGCTTCACTGTGCCTCTAGAAGCACATCAGCGACCACTATGGACAAAAATGCCTTTTGAGCCTATTGCCAGTTGCTATTGGGAAGAAGAAACCCCATATGTCCCAGCAGAACCCCCTACTGCCATGAACATGTGTGCCCAGTGTTTTAAGCACAGCCTGGACAGCACACTGTATCTTTTCCATCTGACACAGGGGAAGCTGAGGCATTGAACAGACTTGAGAACAGAATCCATTTAGAGCTGAAGAGAGACCCAAAGGCTCACAGTCTTTAGCTCAGGGCTCCTGCAACAGCAGGCGGACAGAATTACCCAGTAGGTCATCCAGGGCCAGTGTCTGGGGTCCGGTTACACAGAGCATTTCTGCCCAGTCTAGTGTTTTTCCGAAACAAAGGAGACACCTGAGAAGATGAGAAAATAACAGAAAGGGGCCCAGGACAGGAAAATCTGGGAAGGAATGCACAGTAGCATGTGTCATGGGTAGGTAGGGGTGGGCTGGTTTCTGAATCCTTTCCTGAAACCTGTGGAGATCTCTTCCTGAAAACCACTGCATAGATATTGTTCAAAGGTTAATAACTATAAGATTCCAAAAAAAAAAAAGTAATTTTATGTCTATACATTCGTTTATTTTTGGTGCCATACCTGATGATGCTCAGGGATCACTTCTGGCAAGGCTCAAGGGACCATATGGGATACCATGGCTAAAAGCCATGTTGGCAGTTTGCAAGGCAAGTGCCTTACCCTAACTACTTTACTATCACTCTAGCCCCATAGTCCAGTATTTTAATGGCCAAATCCTTATGGAGAACACGGCAGATAGCATTTAAAGTCATGGTGGTACAGAGGAATTTCCTCCATCAACCCAACCATCTTTTCTTTTAAAAAAACACATTTTTCTGTGCCAGGAATGAAATGCTTCAAAACAAAGATTCTCCTCAGAACAAAGTTGCTTTCTCCTTGAGTCTGTCCAGACAATTTACAAACTATGTATTTTTTCCCCCAATTTATTTAAGTTCAGAGGAGAAAGCGCCTTTGTTCCTGTTTGTGACGTTGTTGCTCTGAAACAGACCTTCATTTGTATATGTAAGCACTAACGTGCCCCATGCACCCGGTCACACTTACTTGCTCACATGTTGACCTTACATGCACGTGTGGACCAAGCACATTAGCCCAAGTGGAGAGAGGGCAATGCAAAGCCTGTATGGAGGACCTCACAGACTGGTAGTACCTGCCAGGGGCCACACAGCAGGGAGCAGGCACATTGGGGAGTTGGAATCAGAGGAGACTCTGTCCTTGGCCCTCTGTTCAGGGAAACCCTACCAATTTCACTTGAGAAAACTGACTGTACAGCCCCTGCTAGCTGTGAGCAGCGTATTTCTAAGGATTGCTCCAAGGGAGATACACACAACTCCCTCTGCTCTACCAGTCTTACAGCTCATTTTCTGCCAAAGAAATGATGATGCCTGCCTTGAATGACTGTTGTCAAATTGGGTTTAGTCTGTAGTACCAGAAGGGAGAGGCAAGCAGAAAGGCAGAAAGGACCTGGTCCAGCTATGCCTTAAATCACAGTTTTTCAGGAACCCTATGCCTGTAGCTAGAGGGGCTGCACATGCTTCTTCATTCACCCCTTCACTGGCCTAGTGCAGGCTTAAGAGCCCAGAGAAGGGCTGCCATACCTGATCTAGGCTCAAATGCCCATCAAAACTCTCCACAATGAGAGGGTGGGAGAGCTAGACCAACAAGACAGTCACCTCTAGAAGTATGGGGACAGATGTAGACACATGCACAGATGGGAAAGTATCCCACACAGAGGGAAAGTATCCCTCTCCATCAGCATGAAGGGGTTGGATATGGAAGGAGCCTGGAATGAAAGGGAAGGAGAGTGGGATACGAAGCATATGTGTGCTTGTATATTTGTGTTGAAAAGCTCAAGAAACTGAGCTCTTAGTTACAAAAATCCATCATATTTCATTCAAAAAACAAGAATCTTTACGTGGTCAGAGCGTCAATACAGCAGATAAGGCAACCTGGGTTCAATCCCTGGCATCTCATAAGGTCTCCGGAGCCTGCCAGGAGTAATCTGTGAGCTTAAAGCAAGACTAATCCCTGAGCACTAAGGGGTATGGCCCAAATTAAAAAAAAAATAAACACAAAAACAAAATTTGACATGTGGCAGAGTCAACACTAACGTCAGACATTATCATGAGAATGTGAGTAGATAAGAGGGGAAGATCAGAGACTGTGGGCAGGAGATACTATGCAGGCTTGGCCCTGCAGGAAGTCCCAGCTGTCAGCCCTAAGGCTTCTGGGGAGGAGAGGAAAAGGGAGGAGAGAAGAGAGGAGAAGTGGGAAAGAGGAGAGGCAGAAAGGAAAAAAAAAGAGGGAAGAGGTAAGTGAGGAAAAGGGAGGGGAGGGAAAGGGTGAGAGGAAGAAAAGCATGGATGGATGGGCCCAGAGAGATAGCACAGCGGCGTTTGCCTTGCAAGCAGCCGATCCAGGACCAAAGGTGGTTGGTTCGAATCCCGGTGTCCCATATGGTCCCCCGTGCCTGCCAGGAGCTATTTCTGAGCAGACAGCCAGGAGTAACCCCTGAGCACCTCCGGGTGTGACCCCCCCCCAAAAAAAAAAAAAAGAAAAGAAAAGCATGGATGGGAGAGAGCCTAGATTCAATCCAGATAAGGAGCCACAGCCACAAGAATATTGCAAATCTCTAGTTACTAAGGCAAGGACAGGACCACAGGAACATAAGGCAGGAAGTGGGGGTATTAAAGCAGAAGAGGAATCACACAAAACAAATGAACTCTGTGTGGGTCAGTGTGCTGGATTCCTGGGCAGAGCCCCAACCTACTTGAACTCTAAGATCTTGACAGTATCCCAGGAAAGCCTCCCCAAGGGTACTCCCCTTCATCTAATTCATGGGCAGCAGTCCCAGAGGGCAAAGTCTCTGAGTGCTCTGGGAATCCCAAATGATAAAAGAAGGATAAACATCCAGTGCAGTTATTTTTTAAGTGTCTTTGCTGGCACCTTTGCCATGTGGCTCAAATGGAAGGCTGAGGAGAATGTCTAGGAAAAAGGAATTCAGAAAAGCCAGAGCTTTCTTCTTGTTTTTCCCCCCCCCCGGTTCTTCCTTTTCTTTGTTTAAAGATAGTGAAGGGGCCAGAGCAATACCACAGTGAGTAGGGTGTTTGCCTTGCACGCAGCAGACATGGGTTCAATCCCTGGCAACCAGTATGGTCCCTGAGCACTGCCAGAAGTGATTTTTGAGCATAGAGCCAGGAGGAACCTCTGGGCACTGCTGGGTGTGGCCCTCAAACAAAATAAATAAAAATATAGTGGAGTACCAACTTCCTGAGTCAGAGACCCATGGCCCAGTAACTGCCCAGTTGGCTGCTTCCAAGACTTTTTATTTTGGAGCAACTGTGGCCAGTTGAGTGACTCACAGTATCCACATAGGGTAAATGGTAGAGTATTTTCTTGGAGGTGGGATGGGGAGGGTGAAGGACCATACTTCAGTTCTCAGGGGTTATTCTGCTCTACTGACTCAGGAATCATTCCTGATGGGGCTCATGGAATCATTTTAAATGCTGGGGACCAAACCTGGATTGGCTGCCAACAAGGCAAGCTCCCTACTCACTGTATTATCTCTCAGGCCCCAGTGCTGGGTTTTTCTTTTTCTTTTTCTTTTTTTTCCTGTTTTTTTTTTGGGGGGGGCGGGGAGGGGGTTACATCCAGCAGAGCTCAGGGGTTACTCCTGGCTCTGCACTCAGAAATAGCTATTGGTAGGCTTGGGGACCATTATGGGATGCCTAGAATCGAATCTGGGTCCATCCCTACCTCTGTGTTATCACTCCGGCCTCCAGGAATTCTGGGTTTTTCACTTGGGTTCACCCTGCCATGCCAGGAAGAGGCAGAGGCCACATCATGGTAGCAAAAGTGCTGGTACTGCTGGTGGCAAGAGTGATGCTTTGCACTTGGTGCTCGGTGCTCCAGTGGAGAGGATAGGAGGGGAGGGGAGAGGAGAGGAGGGGAGAAAAAGGGAGTGGAGCTCACCACACTAGCATGAGGTGGAATAGTCACACTTCCTGTGAGAGTCTCAGGCGTTCCCACAAAAAGGCATATCATGTGATTCCAGAAACCCTATAACAGCCCCCCTCCCTCATCCTGGGGCTGATGTGAAGAATTCAGCAGAGGACCAGACTATAGGCTAAACTCTGGTATTATTTTCAAAATGGGGATGGGCCGAGCCTCCGAATTCCCCTCAGTGCCACCCTGCCACTAGAAAACCCAGCAACTTACACATACACAATAGCTATCTTCCTGGCAGAAAAACAGCCTGGCTGCCCTACCAACTCCAAAGAAAATAATGTCCACACATACTTCCCAGATAAAACGGTCTGGGCTGATCCCACTGTGATACTCTAAGAAAAGGGGTTGGGGAAAGAGTTCTTTCTTTACAAACTACAGCAGCTTAATGCCATACTCTACACCCTCTGACAAAAATGGATCAGCTCCACAACTTAAACTTATCAAACTGCCAAGCCACTAAGTTTGTCTCAGGTCTATAGATCTACCTACCAGTGGTCCTCAAACTACAGCCCGTGGGCCACATATTATATTTGTTCCCATTTTGTTTCTTCACTTCAAAATAAGATATATGCAGTGTGCATAGGAATTTGTTCATAGTTTTTGTTTTTACTATAGTCCGGCCCTCCAACAGGCTGAAGGCCAGTGAACTGGCCCCATTTAAACAGTTTGAGGACCACTGAGTCATGCAGCGGCTCATGGCTATTAATACCTCAAAAATTTTATAGTAATGTCAGCCCAGCAGTATCACAGGATATATGATGGGAAAGTTTCATAGTAATCTACCAAACTCAGTAAACCTAAACAAAAACACAGGAAGCTCAACTAGCTCTAATCACAGTCCAGTAAATCCTTAGATACTGACTTGAGTGTCAGGGAGAAATATAGCAACGATTTTAAATTGATCTTTGTTGACCTAAGTATTTTTTTTGCGGGGAGCACACTCATTGACGCTCAGGGGTTATGCTCAGAAATCACTCCTGGCTTGGGGGACTATATGGGACGCCAAGAAATCCAACCGTGGTCCGTCCTAGGTTACCTCCAGCAAAGCAGATGCCTTACCTCTCTGCGCCACTGCTCCAGCCCCTGATTTAAGTTTTGATCATTTGATTTGCCTTTGTCTTGTAACAAGCAATCTGAAGTAAATTTATTTGTGCCTACAAGGGTGGTGGGTGGGAAGTTGGGGCCACTGATAAAGGGAAGGTCATATTGATAATGGAACTGATGATTGAACATTAATGTCTGAAACAACTGTATTCTGAGCAACTTAGCAAATTATAGTGTTAAAATAAAAAAATTTTAAAGTCTGTAGTAGTCACTTAAAAAAATTGGTGCTTGAGACATAGCACATGGTTTAAGAACTTGCACGTGACTGACCCTTATTTGAGCTCTGCACTACAAGGTCCATCAAGCATTATCAGGAGTAACTTCTGAGCTCTTCCTCAAAGACACAAAATAGGGGTGCAGAGAGATAGCACAGCGGTAGGACATTTGCCTTGCATGCAGCTGATTTAGAACAGATGGTGGTTTGAATCCCGGCATCCCACATGTGGTCCCTCTTGTCTGCCAGGAGCGATTTCTGAGAACAGAGGCCGGAGTTACCCCTGAGTGCCACTGGGTGTGACCAAAAAACCAACCAAACAAAAAAGATACAAAATAGGGCTGGAGTGATAGTGGACAGGGTGCTTGTCTTGCCTGTAGCCAACCCAGGGTTTGATCTTCATCATCCCAGATGTTCCCCCAAACCTATAAGAAGTGATTCCTGAATGCAGAGCCAAGAGTAAGTGCTGAGCACTTCTGTGTATGGTTCTCAAACTAAAATGTAAAAAATACATGAATAAACTTAAATAAAAATATTAAATTAGGGGCCGGAGTGATGGTGCAAGCTGTAAGGCATTTGCCTTAAACGTGCTCACCTAAGATAGACCTAGATTCGATCCCCCGGCATCCCATATGGTCCCCCAAGCCAGGAGCAATTTCTTTTTTTTTTTTCTTTTTGCCAGGAGCAATTTCTGAGTGCAAATCCACGAGTAACCCCAGAGCATCACTGGGTGTGGCCCAAAAAGCAAAAAAAAAAATTAAATTAATAAATTAAATAAAAAATACTCAAGAGAGATGGTACAGGGGTTAAGGCTTTTTTTTTTTTTTTTTTTTTAATGCCTTGCATTTGACTAGCCCTGATTTGAACAGCTGCTGGTTGTGGCCCCAAAATCCCCTGAAAAGTTTTGTTTTGTTTTTTTTTTTTTTGGTTTTTTGGGCCACACCCGTTTGACGCTCAGGGGTTACTCCTGGCTATGTGCTCAGAAATCGCCCCTGGCTTGGGGGGACCATATGGGACGCCGGGGGATCGAACCGCAGTCCGTTCCTTGGCTAGCGCTTGTAAGGCAGACACCTTACCTCTAGCGCCACCTTCCCGGCCCCCCCCCCCTTTTTTTTTAAAAAAAAAAAAGGTAAAATTAAAAAAAGGGAGCAGAGAGATAGCACAGCAGTAGGGCATTTGCCTTGCACACGGCCAATCTAGGATGGACCCAGGTTCAATTCACGGCATCCAATATGATCTCCTGAGTTTGCCAGTTGCGATTTTTGAATGCAGAGCCAGGAGTAACTCCTAAACATGGCTGGGTGTGGTCCCAAAACAAACAAACAAACAAACAAAAAGAGCAAGAGCACATGGCCAACCAGAGTTCCGTCTCTGGCATCTAATATGGTCCACAGACCCTATCAGGAGTAATTTCTGAGCACAAAGCCAGGAGTAATTCCTTAATGCAGCTAGATGTGGCCCAAAAACCAATAAAATAAAATAAGATAAAATATCCAGCAGACCATTGTTTTTCCCTGTGGTCCTCCTACCTGAAGGACAAGTTCAGACCTGGGGGACTAATCCCAGACTCAAGGCTTTGGTCCTAGGGAACTCACCTAAGGCCATGCGGGAAGGGAGATTCTGAGAAGAGAGAACCTTCAGGCCATTTCCAGTTCAAGTGTTGCCCTCTTGAAGCAGTGCCCTTGCAAATGCCCTGTGAGACTGGATGGGAAGCCAGGCATGGAGGCTGCCATGTGATCAGAGAGCAACTTGGGGTCAAGATTTCCTATTCTGTCCCACGCCACATAGATAATATCCCATCACTCCTCTTCATGGAAGGGTAAAGTGAAGTGAATTTCAAGAGAGGATTTTGTGTGTGTGTGTGTGTGTGTGTGTGTGTGTGTGTGGTTTTTGGGTCACACCCAGCAGTGCTCAGGGGTTACTCCTAGCTCCATGCTCAGAAATTGCTCCTGGCAGGCACAGGGGACCATATGGGACGCCGGGGGGATTCCAACCGATGACCTTCTGCATGAAAGGCAAACGCCTTACTCCACTCTATCTCTCCGGCCCCTATTTTATTTTTTTAAAGAAATTTCTACCTTCTAGTGAATTAAATTTTCATTTCATTTTAGAAAATACAGTGTGGCATAAATGGGGATAATAAAAATGAAATGCACTCTACCAAAAATACTGACTTTTTGTATGAAGAACTTGAACCATATTGCTTTTTTGAGAAATCAAGAAACCTTTTCTTCTTTCTCTATTTTCCTGTTTCCGGCTGAACACAAGGGGATAATTATTGAACTCTGATGAGTATTCCCACTCTTGTGTCTGCAGTCAGAGTCTTTGGCATAAACAGGAAATAAAAGAGGACCCAAAGCTAAGTGGTGACTTTCGGAAGTGGCACTTCCCCACTTCATGATGGGGGTCCCGTGACCCTACCAAGTGCAATAAACCAGGCACCCTTCCAGCCTTGCATCTGGGAGATGCTGGCAATAACTCAGGCCCCTATAATTTATAAGCATTCTTGAAGGAGCTGAGTTTGAATTCTATGCTTCAGAGAAGCTGGCTGGCCATCTGGTCCCTTTGGGCCAGCCCCTCTAATCCAAGATCCCTCCTCTGTACTGGGGGCCATTTCATCTGTCACACATTCCTGCCAACCTCCTTCCAGGACAGAAAACCTGCTATCAGCACACACCCCTGACCAGGGCTTAGCAAGTGACTTCCTTTCTCTTCTCTTGCTGGCTCCATGCCAGCCAGACCTACTCTGACCTGTTCACTTTTCTAGCTCCAGTCTCACCTCTTTTCTTTCATTTTTTTTTTACTTTTACCTTTTTTCTCATATAGCATGTGTGTGTGTGTGTGTGTGTGTGTGTGTGTGTGTGTGTGTGTAGATGTGTGAGGTTTTAGGCTACATCTAACAAGGCTCCGAGTGTCTTCTTCTTCTTCTTTTTTTTTTTTTTTAACTTGTGGCCACACCTGGCAGTGCTCAGGGGTTACTCCTGGCTCTGCACTCATGAATTATTCCTGGCAGGCATGGGGCACCATATGGATGCTGGGGATGGAACCTGGGCCATCCACATGCAAGGAAAGTACCTTATCGGCTATACTATCTCTCCGGCTCCATCAGGGCAAGTGTGTTGCCCCATATTTATTCCCCTGTGTCACCTATTTTCCTCATATCTTTATCAGAAGTTGTTCAATCCTCAGTGTGACCCATTACCTACCCATAATCACCCATTCAATCCCAGTCCTCTCACAGTACACCTGGGGATTCATTCCAGGCCTCCAGACAAATATTTATGAACAAATATATTCTCTACCACAATGTTTTGAGTAAGGGAAAGTTGAAATTTATGTAGATGTATATAAAGGGTCAAATATCTTTGGGCATAAATATAATGTAGTATCATTTGTTTCCATCAACTAGCTAACTACGTTGCTTGGGCCTTCAAAGATAATCAGTTGAACAGCATATAAAAAAAAAAGAAACACAAGAAAAACAAGGAACTGTGCACACTGATACTTAAAATTCACCACATTTTTTAGGGTAATATACAGTAATAATGGTACTGAAATTATTTCTAAATACAGAATTCTATTTTTTAGAGACAAATTAAAGGACATAATAGACTACAGCATATGTGTCTGGTATTTGCTTAAAAATAATTCAGAGGATTGGGAAGGGAGAATACAGGAGGGTAAGGCATTTTCTTTGCACGTGGCCCAAAAACTGGAAAATAAAAAGAATTAGTAAACAAATAATCCTGTGAGGCCTGAAAGATAGCACAAATGCCCAGTTTTGATCTCTGGCATTATATAATTCCCCTGAAAACTGCCAGATGTAACCTCTGGTTTGGGGCCATGGGTGTGACCCTCCAAAAAAACAAAAATAATGAGGTCCAGGAATGTGGCTCAACAGTAAAGAGCATGACTTGTATGCATAAGACTTGGGTTTGATCCTCAGCATCACATGTACACACATAATAATGCACAAACTAATAAAATAATCCTGAGGGGACAGTGTTATATGCAAAAGGAGAGATGAACCAGGAATCATTTTGAATAGACAATTGTTAAAGCTAAGTGATGGGTACATGGAAGTTAAACCTTTTTTTTTTTTTTTTTTACAGTTTAATACTTTAATCTGTCTGCCAATTGGAAGTTAAAACTTTTTTTTTGGAGGGTGAAACACAAGTAGTCTGGCAATCTCCTATCTAGTAGGGAGAGCCTGCTGCCTGCAAGAAGTTAAAACAGTTTTTATTACTTTTGTGTAAGCTGAAAACATTTCATGATAAAAGTTTTAAAATAAACGCATAAAAATATTACTTTAGGGGGCTAGAGCGGTGGTGCAAGCGGTAAGGCATCTGCCTTGCACTCGCGCTAACCTAGGACAGATCACAGTTCAATCCTCCAGCATCCCATATGGTCCCCCAAGCCAGGAGCAATTTCTGAGCGCATAGCCAGAAGGGTCATTGGGTGTGGTCCCCCAAAATATTACTTTTTTTTTCTTTTTCTTTTTCTTTTTTTTGGGGGGGGTTTTTGGGCCACACTCGGCCGATGCTCAGGAGTTAATCCTGGCTGTCTGCTCAGAAATAGCTCCTGGCAGGCACAGGGGGCCATATGGGACACCGGGATTCGAACCAACCACCTTTGTTCCTGGATCGGCTGCTTGCAAGGCAAACGCCACTGTGCTATCTCTCCGGGCCCTACTTTTTTTTCTTTATAAAGAAATAGTGGAACAGATTCAGCACAGGGTAAGGCACTTGCCATGCACACTACTGACCTCAGTTCAAGCTCCGGCACCCTAAAAGTTACTCTGGGCACTACTTGGAGTAAATCCTGAGCACAGAGCCAGGAGTAATCCTTGAACACAAGTGGGCCAAGCTCCTAAATCAAATTAAATATTATGATGTTAGAATAAAAAAATAGTCATTAAAAAAAAACCCAGAAGTGAGCCAGAGAGGTAGTACAGAGAGTAAGGCCCTTACTTTGTGTGCAGCCTCCTGGTTCAATTCTCAGCACCATATATGTCCTTCCTTCCACTAGAATCACCAGGAGTGCTCTCTGAAAACCCAGTTGGGAGTACGCCCTGAACACTGATGGCTATAGTCCCAAACCACCTCCTCCCTCCCAAAGAAAACCCAGAGTGGCTGGAAAAGTGAACAATACTCCTGTGTTGGAGTGTTATGCTCCCATGTAGTGTTAGATCAAGGAACCTCTCCATACCATGTTTTCCAGGCACCCAGAATTCAGCCACTGCATGAACCCTATAGGCCTTTTCTCTCTTAGATATAAGAACTGACAATAGCAAATGTTGGGTATTATTGTAGCAGAGTTTAAAAAAAAAAACTCATTAAAAGCCACATAGCAGTTATGTTGATAATAGTGGTGAGTTTGCTTTCCAGAGAAGAGGAAGAGGCAGTTATCCAAACAAAGCAGAGGGTATCCCTGAAGCAGAGGACAAACTTTTCCTTGTTATCATCTCACACACAAAGAGGAGGAGGGCAGTTTCTTAAACATGGAGAAGAACATGATCATGCTGTGCCCTAGAAAATTGGGCTTCTCGTCACAGGAACATAACCCCAAAAGCATGGATAATGAAGGTGTTTTATCTAACTGGGATGTGGTGTAGAAAAAAAACCAACATGACCACAGGAAACTAACATTTGCTACCTCATGATATCTGAAAAAGTATGTGCATCTAAATTAGTATATTAGAGGCCAGAAAGATAGCACAGTGGTAGGGCATTTGCCTTGCATGTGACTGACCCGAGAGAGACCTGGTTGTATTCCAAACATCCCATATGGTCCCCAGCCTGGCAGAAATAATTTCTGAGTGCAGAGCCAGGAGTAACCCTTAAATGCCACTGGGTATGGCCCCCAAAACCAATCAATCAATTAATAAATAAATAAAGTTTAAATTAATACACTAAATGTTATCACTAGCTATGTGTCTTTGCCCCATCTACATCCTCAAAATCTGATGTGAACCTAGCTTTGGATTTCTTCAGTCAAAGTGGTCCTTTCAGTCCCATGAGTCTCCCTGAGGTAGGGACCTGGACAGGCCTACCAATATTTACCTGAAGAACACCCCTTCCAATTGGTTCTGGGACTTTAGGTGCGCATATAGTCAAGGATGCAAGGCGGAGGGTACTACCTGGACAGAAACATTGTCTTGCCTGGATGTACTGTTGGGATGGCTTGCAGTGACGTAGAGAACCTCTCCAGCAGCAACTTGGCAAAGGAAAGGCAGCAGAGCAGGGTGGGGGTGGTGTCAGCAGCTGTGACGTCCAGAGGCTGCTCAGTACTAGTCTAATCCTGTAGCAGGGAGACCAGGGGGGTAGCGCCACCTGCTGATAGAAGAAGAAACAGTGAGAGGCTGTCAAACTCCTCTGCTCCTCCGGGCCTCAGTTAAGAAATGCTGGCCTCAGGGGGGCCAGAGAGATAGCATGGAGGTAAGGCGTTTGCCTTGCATGCAGAAGGATGGTGGTTCAAATCCCAGGCATCTCATATGGTCCCCTGAGCCTTGCCAGGAGCGATTTCTGAGCGTAGAGCCAGGAGTCCAGGTGTGACCCAAAAACCAAGGGGTGGGGGGGGAGGGAGAAATGCTGTCTCCAACACAGCTCCAACTGTCAGCTCTGCTGAGTTCAATCTGATGCTACCACATGTGGGTGTCAGAGCATGTGGGATGACCTTGAGTCCAAGGAAGAGTGAAAACAAATTGTAACCGGGTCTTGCCTCTGAGAAGCACGAAGAGATGGGGAGAGGAGGGTAAAGGCTGGGAGTGTGTGGTCAGTGGATCTGGCCTTGTGCCATCAGCTACCTTCCAGCTCCAGTAATAACAGCTGAAGGAGCTGGCTAAACTTTAGGCTCACCTGACCCTGGCACAGTCCCAGTGCCCAGGACGATGGGCCCCACGCAGAGGGACAGGAATATGAGAGGGTGCCATCATTCTAGCTAGATTGAGAAGGTGCAGTAATTACCAGGTCTTATGTGGCCCACTTATGAAGGAATTGATAAATAGGTGGTAAAAGAGTGCAATTAAGGTGATTTCTAGGGGGCTGGAGCGATGGCAGAGTGGTAAGGCGTTTGCCTTGCACACGGCTGACCCAGGGCAGACCATGGCTCGATCCCGGCGTCCCATATGGTCCCCCAAGCCAGGAGCGATTTCTGAGCATCACCGGGTGTGACCTCAAAATAAAAATAAAATGATGATTCCTAACATGAGGCAACACTCTGTTCCAGGAAGGACAGCAAAGATTATCTGCCCACAGGCCAGAACATGGTGGGTGAGAACAGCAAGATGTAAAAAAGAAAGTGAGTTTATACATATACACATGTATACATATATATCTTTTAGATAGTTCCAACTATATCTGATATCATCCCTGGAGGACAGGATCTGGAGTAAGGGAAGGAAGAGGAGCCATTTCATGTTCATTTCATATAACTGTGCTCTGTTCCACATGTACATCTAACAGTAGTACCACCATAAAACAAACTATATGGCACTGTAGCCCTTCTCCCAAGAGAATCCCCAACACAGGTTAAGAGCCTGACCCTGAGATTTCAAGCCAGAAGCTCCCCTATGCCTTGCAGGTAAAGCTAGAGGCACTGGAGGTAGGTCATGAGGACATGTGAAAGATGTTCATTCCAGACCAGGGATCCAAGGCATGGGAAGACCAATGTAGAGGAAAAGGCAGCAAGCCTGGTAGGAAAGACACTGAATGAACAGGGAGATTTGGATGGGCCCACTAGATTGTACACAGCAAACTACACACTACACACAATAAAACTAGTTTCTGTTTTGTTCCTTTCTTTGCCACTCTGAGTTTTAGAGTGTGACTCTTGGGCTGCTTTTATAATAAAAGGAGGAAAAAAGTATACATGATTAAGTCTTGAGGTAGGAAGCTCATTTGGATGAGGGTCTATCCCAAAGCCATCATTCAAAGGACCCTGGCCTCAAAGCCACCATTCAAAGGAATGCTTGTGACATTAAATATAAGGCGTGTGCACTATGAAAAGGTCAGAGATGACTCTTACATTTAATTGAGAATTTCCTGTACAATCTAGAACTGGGGATAAAGGAAGATGTTGTAGTTTGAATCCCTCCCACCCCTGCCCCAGAAGACACAGGGTCTTTAAAAAGCACAGACCATGCAGGACATTGTCCATTCAAGATGCTGATGCTCATCCTGCTCAGGGACATAGGGTCCTTTCTACAGCATGACATAGTGGCAGTCATGTGACTCCTGGACAGAGATGACTTGTTGGCCAGATGGTGGTTAAATCTCAATCCTGCATCCCTCCCAGGCTCCCATCTCTTCCCCAGGCCTCACCGAGAAATATAAGGCTGCTGGCTCTGTACATCAATGAGTATTTTTCTTTGAAGCAGAAAGCTGAACAGTGTCATCAAAATGATCCACATCAAAACAACCACCTCAAAGTGGCTGTTGTCAAAACGGCTTCTGAACATACTACTTGAACATGTCACGTGACCAGAAAATATCAACAATTTCAAAGCCAGGGACACCTTCTTAAGCTGGATGCCCAGAGTACTGCCTTTGGCATGGGGGGAGTGAGAGGGAGAGAGAGAGAGGAGAGGGAGAGAGAAAGGAGAGAGAGAATGTGTTTTAAATTTTGAATCTTGGATGTGCTACTAGATTATTTTAAGTACTCAGCAGAAAGGCAATGCACTAGATTGTACCTCTGTTATAGAGATTACTTACTGAATTAGTTTTTGTGTTTTGTTTTGTGGGTCACACTTCATTATGCTCAGAAGTTACTCTTGGCACTGCATTTAGGAATTATTCATGGTGATGCTCAGGGGGTCATCTGGGATGCCAGGGAATGAATCCGGTCAGCTATGTGCAAGGAAAGTACCTTACCCACTGTACTATGATTTCAGTCTTGCTAAAGAGATTTTAGAAAGGGTTTATGAGGTTTAACTCCAAGGCTATTCGTCCAGTGAATGAAGGGTCTGTAAACCAAATCCATATGCTTCAACTTAGAAAGAAAACTGCCTTTCTTTGTATGCATGGTGTCAGGGACGGAACACACACACACACACACACACACACACACACACACACACACACACATTTTAATGCTGAGCCACATCTTTGAGGCTACCAAGGCTTTTAGCCAAGCCCCACAGATTTTGCCCAGTATGACCCCATCCCACCTGCTCTCCAAGAGCCACCCTAGCCACACATGGCTTCCTGTTCCTGGATCTCTGGGTGGTGTATGTGGAGCCTCTGCCTGGCTGTTCCAAATCGAAAGTATACAGATACTAACAGCACAAATGGTACCAGTTAGGAGAGCTCAGGGGTAAGGTTTTCTCCTAACCTAGGCCAGGGTTGGGTAAACAGTCCTGTGCCAGTGTGTGCCTCTCTTCAAAGGCTAAAGCATTTACTACCTTTTTAATTTTTAATTTTTGGGTCACTCCCTGTGGTGCTCACAGTTAACTCCAGGCTTGGGGTCACTCCCAGAGATGCTTAGGGAATGTGCCAGGGATGAAATCTGGGGCACCAGAATGCAATGTATGTATTCCATGCAACCCTTTGGGATCCTTCCTGGGCCCCTTACAATCTATTAACTGATTCTTGAATCTGGCTCTTCTCCCTGCACTCCGGCCTGGTTTTCCTGCAACTTGCCTTCTCTCCTTGCTATTTTCTGCTTGTGATATGCAGATACTCCGAGCTGCACCCATTTTTATCCTTACTGCCTGCACTCATCCACTTGTGCCTTTGTGGCTTTAAATAGTATCTGTACCTGGTGACTTCCAGGTTGTCTCTGCATGTGACAGTCTCCGAAGAACCTGCTTGATCTTTTCTGGGATCCCCCAAGTGAACCTGGTTCTCATGCCAGCACCTTCCCTGGCCCAGCTGTCATCACTTTCCACCAAGATGTTTTGGGGTTGAGAGCCCTCCCAGTGGTGCTCAGGGGTTACTTCTGGCTCTTCATTCAAGAATTACTCTTTTTTTTTTTAATTTAAAATTAAGAATTACTCTTAGCGGTGGTCAGGGTTTCATATGTAATGCCAGGAGTTGAACCAAAGTCAGCGTGTGCAAGGCAAACCCTCTGTACTATCAGTCCAGCCCTGTCTCTTCCAGTTTAAAGCAGCTTCAGCTGTTCCTTGGGGTCCCCTTAACTCCTTTCTCACCTCTCATGGCCTCCACCTGATTCATCAAGTCTCAGCAACTCTAGCATGAAAATATACCTTGAATGTGCCTGCTCCACCCCACCCCACTGTAGCTCACAGCCACCTACACCTGACATTACTGCTGTCTCCTGTGGCTCCATCTCCCCTTTTCTACCCACCATGGCCCTCCAGTGGCAGAAAATGGAGGTTCAGATAAATGGTAGCCTGCTCCTTTGGAAGAAAAACTGACAAAGCGCCTCACCTGGCCCTCCTTGCTGCTTCCCAGTTGACCCTGAGCTGCCTCTCATCTCTCTAATGACTCTAATTCAGAATACCTGTTTCAGAGTAAGCCATGCCTGCGACTTGCATGTGACTGACCCCAGTTTGATTCCTAGTAATGCATCATCCCTGGGCATCCTCAGGTCTAGTTTTGAGTCATTAGTCTACAGGCAGCAGGAGGGGCCCATGGCTCCTGAACAGTGATTGGAAGTCCTCCAGGCTTCCCAAAAGAAGTCACAGAGGCCTTCTCTGACCTCTCACCTAAACCTTCACCATATCTCAGCATTTATCTACTTTTTCCTCTCTGTCCTGCTCCTCATTACTGGTAACTCCAGCTCCTGTCATCCAATTCCCTGCCTTACTAGGCACTTTAAGAGCAGATACCCATCTGCTTCCACTTTTGCTGGATCTATAAAGTCTAACAGGACAGCACAAATGCAGTACACCAGCAGGACAGATGGCTGAGACCTACCCCCAAAATGAATAGTCTCCATGTCTCTGAGACTCTACTACAGAAAAGTCCATCTTCCCCCAGCCAATGGCCCCAAAGTCAGAAAGCAATGACAGAAGTGCTTCTCCCTCACCCTAAGAAAGGGGGAAAGAACATGTGACCATGTGTGTTCCCTGCTCAAAGCCATCTAATTCAGACTTATTTTGTCATCCCTTCTGCAGGTGACCTGCTTTTAGATCTGGGAACACATGGGAACAGAGAAGCCATGCCTTCTCTCTCCTTTCTTTTCCATTTTATAGTGAAGTAAAATAATTTTATGTAGGAAATGTAAAAGAAGAGAGATGAGAGGGAAAGAAGAAGTGAATCTAGGAAAGACTATGACAATATGCAGGGAACATAGTAAGCCCCATCATCCAGAGAAACAGGAAGGAGCTGGAGGCTAGGATGAGGTCACTGCAGAAATGAGCGTGCCTAGCAGCACAGGGAAGAATTGTGTACCAGTGTAGTGTGGGCAACTCCAGCACTGGATGAGCCTGCTAAGTCTCCTCTTGCTGGCCTCAGAAGCCTGCATTATCCCTAGTTCAGAGTCTCTGTGCAATCCATAAATGAAGGCTGGCTGAGGAGGAGACCACCTAAACACATAGCAGGACTCTATCTGAGAACAGGAAGACACCGAAATCCTTCATCTTAGAGAGGCTTCACAGGGGCCCCACGTGGTGGACAAGCTAGAACTCCACCTAACTCAGCTCTTTATCTGTGCTCGGCTGTGAGCAGCACCTCTTCTTCTTTGAGATCCAGGGAGTTGATATCAGGACACTCTTGCAGGAGCATCTTTTCTTGCTCTTGTTCCCTAGAGAGAAAGGAGGTAGTGCTCTGGCACTGGGTGCAGGGAGCCCCAAGCACATAGCCAGGTCAAGGAGTAAATGGTAGAACAGGAGCACCTCTGTCCTGGCCTCTCTGCACTCTGCTTCCAAACTTAGATATTGGGGAGTGGGTAGGGACAGACTGCACAGTAACAATGGATTTCCACTGCTGGAAAGGGCAGAGAGGAGCTGCATTCAGAGTGTCCACATCGATGGTCATTGCCTTTGCAATTGCTCACTTGCTCACACATCAAGGTCTGTGTCTTGCATTCTATTCCTCCCAAGGCCCTGCCACCCTGACTGGCAGGTATCCCATGCCCCCTGCTCCCTAGGGTCCTTGACAAAGGCTTGTTTCTCAATGCTTGAATAAAAATCCTTCAGATCCCACGCCTTGCTCCCCTCATTCTTGGCTATGTCTTTCACCACAGAGTCCAGGCATCCCTATATTTTCTCCACCAGCTCCTGAGTGCTAGTCTGCCTCCTTTTCAACCTGCCCTGCCTGCCATCCTGAGCCCTTGTAATCCTCCATATCCTCCTTACTCCACTGATCCCAGTTCCTCCTTCAGTATTCTCGAAGCTTGTTCTGTAATTGCCCTGCTCTTCCGGGGGTCACCCTGGTTCAGACCATAGTCACTTGGGCTTAGTTCTCAGCCCATACCCTCCCTGGGTAAACAGGCTGGTTGCTCCCTGAGCCTCTGCCCCCATTAGTCCAAGTCTGAATTCCTTTTCTCTATACCCCATCTCCAGCTAACATATCTATATACTCCTCAGAAGCCCAACCACCTGCTTGCCAGGGGTTCTCATCACTATCCAATTTTCTTATGCCCTTTTTTTTTTCCTTCTTCCCTAATGGAGACTGAGTGAGTTGTCTTTCTTAAATGCATGAGAAAGCTCCTCCCTACATGCTTACAATGTATTCAGGACGTTCCCTCAGGGTCAACTCCCATGCATCTTTGCTGCTTGTCCTCCTGTTCCTGCCTGAAGCCCTTATTTGCCAGCACAATAAGTTCTAGTCCTGACCGGTCACCAAAATTTCTGCATCGAATTCTTTATAGTCAATCCTACTGTCCCCCACACCTGCTCTGCCTCAAATATTAGCCCCAAACATCTGCCCCAGATATTATTAACAGATTTAAGGACAAGAGAATTCCTAGGGAGCCTTGGCTGATGATAAGTTAGATACAGTGTTTTCAACATTTTTACAACCTGGGAAAAATCAGGCTAAAGTTCTAGGGGAGCAGTATGGCACCATCACCTCTGGATCTCCAGTGCCCAGAAGAGGATCCAGTGAAGAGTACAAATTGCCCATTGTCAGGGATACTGATAAGTAGGCTTGATGGTTCCTTAAAAACCGCTCATGTTTCTGCTAAAACTTTCTTTCTTTTTTTTTTTTTGTTTTGTTTTGTTTTTTGGGCCACACCCAGTGGTGCTCAGGGGTTACTCCTGGCTGTCTGCTCAGAAATAGCTCCTGGCAGGCACGGGGGAACCATATGGGACACCGGGATTCGAACCAACCACCTTTAGTCCTGCATCGCCTGCTTGCAAGGCAATCGCTGCTGTGCTATCTCTCCAGGCCCTCTGCTAAAACTTTCAAGCCTCTACTATATTTATAGCATAGTTCTAGGCTCTGTGGAAATAGAGAGTTGTGACTCCTGTTTGGGAGAAAAATGACTCAGGTGAAGGAGCTAAAAAAAAAAAAAAGCCCAGAAGAACTGTAGGGAGGAGGGTGATGACTGTGGGTGTATATGAGGGCAAAAAATGAACAATGAAGGGCCAGAGCAGTGGCACAAGAAGTAGGGCATTTGCCTTGCATGGGCTAACCTAGGACAGACCATGGTTCGATTCCCTGGTGTTCCGTATGGCCCTCCAAGCCAGAAGTGATTTCTGAGCACATAACCAGGAGTAACTCCTGAGTATCACTGGGTGTGGCCAAAAACCCAAAACCCAACCCCCCCCAAAAAAAAGAAAATGAAAAATGAAGTTAAAAACAATAATTTCCACTCACTCAAAATTTTAATTTTGCCTGCTAGGCAAGGACAGTGGGTTTGTGGGGGAAAAGAGACAAGGGAGCCATTATTCAGGCCAGCAGGAGAGGAAAGACAAGAACCTAAGCAGGAAATAATCATACTGCTCTGTCGATACTTAACTGGACTGTGTGCACTAAGCAAACATGAAACAGGAGGACAAAGGATGGAGAATGTAGCAGTGAGCAATTTTCTCATGTTCCATCTAAAGGAATGTTCAGTAGGAAAGAGAATCCAAAATCTGAAGCACACGACCCTGGCTGAGCTCAGCTGTAAGCAGTGTGAGGAGCCTACTGTATAGAATCAGATTCTAGTTCTTTCTTTCTTTCTTTTTCTTTCTTTCTTTCTTTCTTTCTTTCTTTCTTTCTTTCTTTCTTTCTTTCTTTCTTTCTTTCTTTCTTTCTTTCTTTCTTTCTTTCTTTCTTTCTTTCTTTCTTTCTTTCTTTCTTTCTTTCTTTCTTTCTTTCTTTCTTCTTCCTTCCTTCCTTCCTTCCTTCCTTCCTTCCTTCCTTCCTTCCTTCCTTCCTTCCTTCCTTCCTTCCTTCCTTCCTTCCTTCCTTCCTTCCTTCTTTCTTTCTTTCTTTCTTTCTTTCTTCTTCTTTTTTTTTTTTTTTTGGTTTTTGGGCCACACCCAATGGTGCTCATGGGTTACTCCTGGCTGTCTGCTCAGAAATAGCTCCTGGCAGGCACTGGGGACCATATGGGACACCGGGATTTGAACCAACCACCTTTGGTCCTGGATTGGCTGCTTGCAAGGCAAACACCGCTGTGCAATCTCTCCGGGCCCTCTAGTTCTTTCTTTTAAAGACTTTTAATATTCAGGGCCAGAGAGCTTGCACAGCGGTAGGGTGTTTGCCTTGCATGCAGCCAATCCCGGACGGACGTGGTTTGAATCCCGGCATCCCATATAGTCCCCCTTGCCTGCCAGGAGCGATTTCTGAGCACAGAGCCAGGAGTATCCCTTGAGCGCCGCCAGGTGTGACCCAAAAACAAACAAACAAAAAATGTAAGTTCATGGCAATTTGTGTTAATGGTTACAATGGATTCTAGTATGTTCATACAAAATAGGTCTTCAGTGTGATATTCTGGTTCATGAAAAATGAGCACAATGTGCTCGCTTCGGCAGCACATATACTAAAATTGGAACGATACAGAGAAGATTAGCATGGCCCCTGTGCAAGGATGACACACAAATTTGTGAAGCATTTCATATTTAAAAAAAAAAAAAGAAGAGAAAATGAGCACAAGACTTTCTCCAACTCCTAAAAGATTTCCCATCTGAACAAGGTTTTCATATTTAGAAACTGTCTACATGAGTTTCTAGGAAATACCAGGAAAAAGCAGAAGTGAGAATGATGAAGGATTGTGAAAATAGTATGCTCATGTGCATTACAAAGCAGCAGGAAAGGCCAACACTTCATTACTATCAAGTGCACATGTTATCTGCTTTCCCCATTTCTTTTTAATGAATGTTTGAATGAGGGACCGGAGAGATAGCATGAAAGTAGCATGTTTGCCTTGTGTGCAGAAGGATAGTGGTTCGAATCCCGGCATCCCATATGGTCCCCCGAGCCTGCCAGGAGTGATTTCTGAGCATAGAGCCAGGAGTAACCCCTGAGCACTGCCGGGTGTGACCCAAAAACCAAAAACAAAAACAAAAAAAAACATAAAAACAAACAAACAAAAAAGAATATGGGGCTGGAGAGATAGCATGGAGGTTAGACATTTGCCTTTCATGCAGGTCAGTGGTTCGAATCCTGGCATTTCATATGGTCCCCCGAGCCTACCAGGAGTAATTTCTGAGCATGAAAAGACCCCCAAATTGGCAAGAACTGAACAGAAGAGAGGCAAGGTGGAAAGAGGACAGCAGCAAAGCTCGACTGTATGTAGTGGGGCTGTCATGGACAGTCCACTTTGACCTGGTCATTCTTAATAAGAGCACAGAGGTTGCCTCAGAGACATTCTCTGAAGGGAAGGCAGAGGGATGCTGTTCTAGCCTGAGACAAATGTGCTCCAAATCTCAGATGGTTCCGCTGCAGATATGACCGCCCAACAACAACCTTTTTCATACTCATTTCTTCTCCTGCAATAAGTAATCTAAGCTATTGATGTAGCTGTTCGAGCTCCCTAGGGTGAATTGTAGAAAATACATGGGAAAGAGGAAGAAAGAAAAAAAGGCAGGAAATAATAACATTTAATTAACTTAAATCTTTCCTTGCTTACTTTTCTGAACAGGCAACTCATTAATGTGAACAAATGATATGTCTAAAGGCAAAGAGTGCTGTGTCCTCATCTGTGGTTTCTGTTTGCCAAGGTCAAATGTAGGCAGAACATGGTGCACACAATAAAATGTTCTTTTTTTTCTTTTCCTTTTTGCCTTTTTTGTTTTTTGGCACCATACCTGTCACTGCTCAGGGTGCTTATTCTTGACCTGTGTTTAACAATTATTCGTGGCAGTGACAGGAGTTGCACATGAGGTGCAAGGGTCAAAAGGGGTCAGCTGCATGGAAGTCAAGCATCATACCATCTCTTCAACTCTAATAAGATGCTCTTAGAAAAACCACATTCGGGCTGGAGAGATAGCATGGAGGTAAGGCATTTGCCTTTCATGCAGGAGGTCATCGGTTCGAATCCCGGCGCCCCATATGGTCCCCCGTGCCTGCCAGGAGCAATTTCTGAGCCTGGAGCCAGGAATAACCCCTGAGCACTGCCGGGTGTGACCCAAAAAAAACCACAAAAAAAAAAAAAAAAAAAGAAAAACCACATTCATGCAACTTTCAGCACAACATATTGTTTTAATTGCTCTATTTTATTATTACTTTTTAAAATCTCAATGTGCTCATTTTAAGTTAAAATTTAATCACAGGTATGGTATGTATAGAATAAAACATAGTATCTATAGCATTTGGTACCAGCCACAGTTTCAGATACCATAGGGGCTTGGAACATATCCTTTACAGAGAAGGGAGAGTCCCTGTTGATCATTTCATTTATCTCCCTCCACTGGTACAGAACTGGCTTCATACATGATCTAGGGAGTTCAATTCTATTTCAGAGATATTCATGCTTAGATAAGAAAAAAAGATCAGAAATCCTACTTATTCCACTTAACACAGATAACAACATACTATCACCTTAGTTTTGCTCTCAAATGTCTTGAGGGTCAAGACTACATCTACCCTAGGCAAAGACTCTTGAGAGTGTTTTTTTTACAGGGTATTCTATTCTATGACTGAAATGTGTAATTATCAGTTTCCTGTTAATTACATTTAGGTCACTGAAAATCTTGATTATTATAATCAACTGAACTTCTGATCTTCAAATCCATTTCCTGAATCTTAAAACACTCAGAGTCCACCTAGTCACAGAGTCTCTGAGTCAGCCCAAGCCTGTGCTTTGACCTCACCACATTTGGGCACTGAGCTCTTTTCTCCTGAACCATAACCCCAGCCTTATCTGTGAAACCTGTTAGGGCCATCAACGAGGTGTCATTTCCAAGTCATCAATGAGCAGGAGCAGAAGGAAAGGGGACTGAAGCTCTCAATTACCAGGTCCCAGAGCTGGGATAAGGTTGGGATCAGGAACAAATGATCAAGGAAAGTAGCTAAGGAAAGAAGGTGGGGCATGGCTGAAGAGTACCTAGAAAGGTTGTCTAGGTGCCACTAAGGAGAGGCAGTATCCAAACAGTGTGAGGAAGAGGGAAGCCATAGGTGGCCACTGACTTACCATGTCTTGGGTATTACTCCGTAGGGCTAGACCCTTCTGATTTGGGCTGACTAGATTCAGGAAGAGCTCCTTCAGTGAGTCCAGGCCCCTCTTGGGACCTGAAACTTGCTGACTTTTTGAGCCGTTGGTGAGGCAGTCTCCTCAGAATCTGGGGCCCTACTGTACCCCGGGGTGGGTCACCCAGGGCTGGGTCACCCCTGCTGACCAGTGGTGCCCATGGGTTCAGGAACTTGATAGGTGGTGGATTCCAGTCATTGGGAAACATATCTTCTATGGCTTGCATCTTGGGCTTGTTAGGCAGTTTGGGTATTAGAACTGAGGTGGGGCTGCAGAGGCGCTGTTTGGGCTGGATGAGCCCCTGGTATAGGGGATGATCATAAAAGCTCTTCAGATGGAGCAGGAGAATGGGCACAGCTGAGGTGGCCTGAGAGCCTGTGGATGGGAGAGAGATTGTGGGCTCTCTCCTAGCATTGGCACAATAAAAGGCAACTGAGGGCACCTCTGGCCATCCTGGGCAGGAGGCAAGAAGTGACTTAAACACTGAGTAGAGACTCATATGCAGTGTGGACACTTACTTCCATGGAGGGAGAGTTGTTTTTTTCTTTAACTTTATTTATTTTGTTTAATTGTAAACACATATTTTATTTTTTTAATAATATTTTTATTTAAGCACCATGTTTGTAGTTGGGTTTCAGCTATAAAATAGAGCATCCCCTTCACCAATGCAACATTCCCACCACCAATGCCCCCATCATCCTCCTCCCCAGTCCCCTGCCTGTATTCCAGTCAGGCATTTGACATCTCTCACTCATTAACATTGTCATGATAGTTGTTAGTGTATTTCTCTAACTGCACTCACAAGTGGTGAGTTACAAGGCAAGCTTCATATCATAAGCCGGTCCTTCCAGCCTTCATCATCTTTGGATGTTATTACAATAATGTCTTTTATTTTTCTTAAAACCCATAGATGAGTGAGACTATTCTGTGTCTCTCTCCCTCTGACTTATTTCACTCAGCATAATAGTTTCCATGGCCATCCATGTATAGGAAAATTTCATGACATCATCTCTCTTGATGGCTGTATAGTATTCCATTGAGTATATGTACCACAGTTTCTTTAGCCACTCATCTGTTATTTGGCATCTGGGTTGTTAACAGATTCTGGCTATTGTAAAAAAAAAATCTTTCTTTTACTTTAAAGGATACTCCAGGACACTCCTCTCTTGTAACATAACAGGCTACAAAATTAACATAAAACCTATTTTTCTCTAAATACAAATAATGAAGAGAAGAAAGAAGTATTAAAAAATGTCATTTACGAGGCCGGAGAGATAGCATGGAGGTAAGGCATTTTCCTTTCATGCAGAAGGACGGTGGTTCGAATCCCGGGATCCCATATGGTTTCCTGTGCCTGCTAGGGCGATTTCTGAGCATAGAGCCAGGAGTAACCCCTGAGAGCTGCTGGGTGTGACCCAAAAACCAAAAAAAAAATAGTAATTTACTATTGTGCCTCCAAAAATCAAGTACCTTCAAATCAACTAAAGAGAGGTTAAGGGACCTATACAAACTACAAAATACTATTTCAAGAAATAGAAGAGAGAGGCCAGAGAGATAGCATGGAGGTAAAGCATATTTGCCTTGCATGCAGAAGGTCCCCCAAGCCTTCCAGGAGGGATTTCTGAGTGTGGAGGCAGGAGTAACCCCTGAGCGCTGCCAGGTGTGACCCCCCCAAAAAACAAACAAACAAACAAAAAGAAATAGGAGAGGGCACAAAGAAATGGAAACAGATCCCCTGCTCATGGATTGGGAGGATTAACATCATTTAAGAGGAAATATTCCCCAAAGCATTGCATAGATTCAATGCAATCCCTACAAGGAACTCATGACATTTTCAAAGAAATACATGAAACACTTCATATGGAATAATACCCCTCACTCTGAATAGTTAAAGCAATCTTTAGGGGAAAAAAAGATGGAAGGCATCACTTTACCCAACTTAAAAGTCTACTAGAAAAAGAAGTATAACAACATAGTATCGCAATAAAAACAAACCTTTAGATTAGAGAAATAGACTTGAATATCCTGAGACAGACACTCAGGTATATGATCTATTATTGATTAAGGAGCAAGAAATAGAAAGTGGAGCAAGGAAATCACCTCGTCAACAAGTGGTTTTGGGAAAACTGGCCAAATACATTAGAAAAAATAAAAAAAAAAGAAAAAATAATGAACTTAGTAGCCAGAATACTGTATAGCAGGTATCTGTTTGCCTTACATGAAGCAGCTGATCCCTAAACACCATCAGGTATGGCCCAAAACAAAAACAAAAGAACTCTTTTCTCCATGACACTGAAACTAAAGGCATTTTCAAGGATGAAACACCACTAGCCAAAAAAGTGGAAGAACAGATAAACAAATGGGAATACTTTAAACTAAGAAGCTTCTACAACTCAAAATAAATGAGGGTGACCAGGAAACAAAGATTGCCCACAAATTTCCCAGGGGAAATTATTCACCCAATACCCATTTGATAATTAGTTAATATCTAAGATATATCAGGAACTGGTAAAGCTCAAGAAGAAAAACGCTCAACCCTATCAAAAAAAAAAAAAATTGGGTAGGAGAGTCACATAGAAACTTACTCAAAGAAGAAATACAGATGGTCAAAAGGCACATGAAAAAATGCCCATGATTAATGATTACTAATCATCAGGAGGCCACAAATCAAAACAACAGTTAGATATTATTTCATACCACAGATACTGGTACATTTCAAAAAGAACAAGAACAACCAGAGATGATGCAGTGCAAGGAGAAAGGGACTTCTATTCTATGGTAATATACATTTGTCCAGCTTTTTAGAGAACAATATGATCAATCTTCAAAAGACTAGAAATTTAGCTCCCATATGACTCAGCAATACTTCTCATAGAAATATACTCAAAGGGACCAAAATTACAATGCAGAAAAGGCATATGAACTCCTATGTTCATTGCAACACTATTCACAATAGCCAAAATCTGGAAACAACCCAAGTGCTTAAGAACAAATGGTTGGATAAAGAAACCAAAGTACATCTACACAATGGAATACTACATGGTATTAGGAAAAATGATAATTATATGCAGAGTGAAATGAGTCAGAGGGAGAGAGACATAAATGATCATGCTCATTTGTTATATTAAAAAAAAAGACAGTATGGAAATAATACCCAAAGAGAACATAGAAAAGGTCAGGGGCATTGACCTATGGTAGAAAGCTTGCCACAAAGAGTGGAGAGAGCAGTTGGACACAGAAAGGACCATAATGACAATAACAGTTGGAAATAATCACGCTAGACAAAACTGGGTGTTGAAAGTATATAAAGTTATATGCATGATATCCCTTCAATAACAATACTGCAAACCTAAAAGGGAAGGAAGAGAGAGAGAGAGAGAGAGAGAGAGAGAGAGAGAGAGAGAGAGAGAGAGAGAGAGAGAGAGAGAGAGAGAGAGAGAGAGAGAGAGAGAGACAATGACAGAGACAGAAAGAGGATAAATGTTTTCACAGTCAGGTGGAGTGGGGGTTGGAGGGAAATTGGGGACATTGTTGGGTAAAAATGAGCACTGATGTTGGAACATTGTATAACTAAAATTAAATCATGAACAACTTTGTAAACTCATGGTGATTCAATTCAAAAAGTGTATTGTTTTTTAGAAATGTTACCGTAAAAAGAACAACAAACTCTCCAAGCAAGTGAAAGCAGAGATTAACAGATGGGAATATATTAAGCTGAGAAGCGTCTACACCTCAAAGGAAATAGTGCCCAGGATACAAGAGCCACCCACTGAGTGGGAGAAATACCCATCAGATAAAGGGCTAATATCCAAAATATACAGGGCACTGACAGAACCCTACAAGAAAAAAACATCTAATCCCATCAAAAAATGAGGAGAAGAAATGGACAGACACTTTGATAAAGAAGAAATACAAATAGCCAAAAGGCACATGAAAAAATGCTCCACATCACTAATCATCAGGGAGATGCAAATCAAAACAACGTTGAGGTACCACCTCACACCACTGAGACTGGCACACATCACGAAGAATGAGAACAAGCAGTGTTTGTGGGGATGCAGTGAGACAGGAACTCATCCACTGCTGGTGGGAATGCCGTCTAGTTCAACCTTTCTGGAGAGCAATATAGAGATTCCTCCAAAAACTGGAAATTGAGCTCCCATATGATCAGCTATACCACTCCTAGGAATATACCCTAGGAACACAAAAATACAATACAAAACCCCCTTCCTTACACCTATATTTATTGCAGCATTATTTACCATAGCAAGACGCTGGAAACAACCAAGATGCCTTTCAACAGATGAACGGCTAAAGACACTGTGGTACATATACACAATGGAATATTATGCAGCCGTCAGGAGAGATGAAGTCATGAAATTTTCCTATACATGAATGTACATGGAATCTATTATGCTGAGTGAAATAAGTCAGAGAGAAAGAGAAAGATGAAGAATGATCTCACTCATCTCTGGGTTTTAAGAAAAATGAGGGACCCGGAGAGATAGCACAGCAGCGTTTGCCTTGCAAGCAGCCGATCCAGGACCAAAGGTGGTTGGTTCAAATCCTGATGTCCCATATGGTCCCCCGTGCTTTCCAGGAGCTATTTCTGAGCAGACAGCCAGGAGTAACCCCTGAGCATCGCCGGGTGTGGCCCAAAAACCAAAAAAAAAAAAAAAAAGAAAAAGAAAAATGAGACATTTCTCAACAATTTTTCGAGACAAAAAAGAGGAGGGCTAGACGTTACAGCCGACCTCATGAATCTCACAACAAAGAGTGATGAGTTTAGTTAGATAAATAACCACATTGCAAACTATTCTAACAATGAAAATATATGAGGAAAGTGGAAAGCCTGTCTAGAATACAGGTAGGGGCGGTGAGGGGAGGAGGGATATTTGGGTCATTGGTGATGGGAATGTTGCACTGGTGATGGGGGGGGGGGTGCCATCTGATATGACTGAAACCCAACCACAATCATGTTTGTAACCAAGGTGTTTAAATAAAAAATAAAAAAAATAAAGTTAAAAAACAACAACAAAGTGGCCAATGAGATGGCTCAAAGGGCTACAGAGTACATGTACTGGAGCCCTGGATTTAATCTGCTATGCAGAATCCTCTAAGCATTACCAAAAGCAAAAAAAAAAAATAATAATTTTTTTGGTTTTTGGGCCTGGTGGCGCTCAGGGGTAATCCTGGCTCTGAACTAAGAAATTGCTCTGGACTGGTTCTCAGGACCATATGGGATGTTTGGGAGCCAACCCGGATCTGTCCCGGGCCTGCCATATGCAAGGCAAATGCCCTACTACTGTACTATCACTCCAGCCCACCAAAAGCAATTTCTTTTTTTTTTTTTTTTTTTTGTGGTTTTTGGGTCACACCCGGCAGTGCTCAGGGGTTTTTCCTGGCTCCGTGCTCAGAAATTGCTCCTGGCATGCACAGGGGACCATATGGGATGCTGGGATTCAAACTGAAGACCTTCTGCATGAAAGGTAAATGCCTTACCTCCATGCTATCTCTCCGGCCCCCAAAAGCAATTTCTAAGCTCTGTCATCTCTCCCTTCCAGAGTAAGCCCCTGGCATGCACTAAGGATCTTTACACTTCCCTATAGAAACAGAAATACAAGTCTCATCAGAGTTCCTAATAACATTTTTTTTTCTCTTCTTGGTGACATTTTAACTAGGACATGCCAACATCCTTTTGGCCCTGCAGAAACAGGGATCAGAGCCTGGGGAAAGGTATTCAACACGGAGGAGAGGTGTCCATCAGACCACAGTACAGGGGCACAGCAGGCATTAGAGAAAAGTTACATCAGCGCAGGGATGCAGCAGCTTAGGTTATGGGAACAGAGAGCCTTAACCAACATGTTTCCCCTCACACTTCCTGAAGTCAGAAACCAAGCATAAAGGGATTGGCAAAATTTCTATATATGAACTTTATGGGTTCAAAATTCAGTCCAGAGGTCAGGGAAAAGGCTCAGTAAACTGAAATACAGCTTTTGCATGCAGGAGGCCTGGGTTCAATGCTCAGCATTGTAGAGTTCCCTGAACACTGCTGTGACTGACCCCTGAGAACTGTACTAGGAGTAGCCACCAAACATGGCCCCCCCAAAAATAAAAATAAGTTAAGGGGCCAGAGACAGATAGCACAGCAGTAGGGCATTTGCCTTGCATGCAGCCAACCCAGGACAAACCCACGTTCAATTTCCAGCATTCCATATAGTCCCCCGAGCCTGCCAGGAGTGATTTCTGAGCACAGAGCCAGCCAGGAGTAAGCCCTGAGTGACAATGGGTGTGAACCAACACCCCTCCCCCAAAGAAAGAAATTAAATGGACTGGAGAGATAATATAGGGCTTAAGGCATTTATCTTGAACATATTTGACCTGGGTTTGAGCCCTGGCACCCTGTACGGTCCCCTGAGTTCCGTCAGGAGTAACTCCTGAGCACAAAGCCAAGAGTGACCCCTGAACACAAGAGCCAGGAGTAAGCCCTGAGCACACAAAAACAAAAAATATAATACACAGGGCCCAGGAATAAAGCTCAGTGGAGAAATTTTCTTTCGTGGTTTTGATCTGCATATATATTTACATAAATAAACCAATTAAACCCATGGTAGTGCATTTGGCAGTGTCAGCTCTGAGTATTGTGGTTGTCGGTGGAGGGGTTTCTATAATCCTGACTTGGAAGTGTCTTGCAGTCAATATGACCATGATATTGCATGATCATCTGTTACCCCCCACTTAATGAAAGCATGCACCAGACGTGGCTTTTTGCCTTCCGGGTGCAGTGCCTTCCTCCCAAAGAATTATTTGCCAAAAGGCCCGTTCAGAGAAGTCAATCATTTGACTCTTTACGTGGATTATTGGCTGTAATTCCAACATGGCTGTGACATAACATTTTCTCTTTATTTGGTCACTATAGAAATCCGGCCTCAGTTTTCCTACAGACAAAGAAATGTCAGTACCAAAGCCCACCAAAAGTTCCCTGCTAGCTAGTTTATTTGTGACTCGTATTTCTAGTATAACCTGGTGCCAGCAGCTTGTTTTTCTGAGTCTAGCTCTATGATGGTAAACAATTATTTCTGTCCCCCAAAAAATCTATTTTCCGGCAACTACATAAACATCATAAATATCTCTGTCTCTCTCCTCCTGGTTTCTTGAAAAACCTGCTTTTTGCTAAACCAAAAACATCTCTAGCTCTTGTTTCACAGCCCTCTAGCAGGGCTCTTTCTCACCTACATCGAATAGTTATTTGATATGTAAATTCTAGAGCCTGGTCTCATTGGGAAGATCCTCTGCTCTTTGTTTTCCATGAAAACACCTTGCATACCAGAGTTTGTGCTTAAAATTGTCATCGGCTGAACAGTAAATGTGTCTCTTATCCCTTGGACGTGGGTCCCCATACAATTTATTTTGTGTGGTCTCATTTATTTCATTTTTATATTTCATATTCGTCTGCATCGTGTACACGCTTATTCCTAGTGAGAATTATCTAACCCACTAAGGTTTTGCTTAGGGATGCTAACACATCTGCAGCAATCATCAAGGATGACCCAGACATTAGCACAACCAACAGACATTAACAAAAAATTGTTAACAACCTTCCTAAACGAAGATAAGACCCAGGCTTTGATAGGAATTACAGGGGCTGAAAACAGGTGGAGAGAAGGTGTCAGCATGGGAATTACACCTCCAGTTTTCTTATGGATGCACTTCAACAAACTGCAAAGTAGGTCAGTGGTAAACTGGAAAAATCTTACAAAAGTCAAAGACCAGTAAAGTTTTCTTTTTAGGAAATAATGACAGAGATACAAAAGCCACCCACACAATGGGAGAAACTATTCACCCAATACCCATCAGGTTATAAAGGAGCTAATATCTTAGGTATACAAGCTACTGACAGAACTTAACAAGAAAAAAATCTAACCCCATCAAAAAATGGGGAGAAGAAATGAAGAGACACTTTCTCAAAGAAGAAATATAATGGCCAAAAGGCACTTGAAAAATTCACTAATCATCAGAAAGATGCAAATCAAAACAATGAGGTACCATCTCACACCACAGAGATTGGCACACATCACAAAATACAAGAACAATCAGTGGTGTCAGGGACATGGGGAGCAAGGAACTCTCATTCACTGCTGGTGTGAATACAGTCTAGTCCAGCCTTTATGGAAAATAATATGGAGATTCCTCAAAAAAACTGGAAATTGAGCTCCCATTCGATCCAGCTATACCACTCCTAGGGATATACCCTGGGAACACAAAAGCACAATATAAAAATGCTTTCTGCACACCTATATTCATTGCAGCACTATTTACAATAGCCAGAATTTGGAAATAACCCAGATGCCCAACAACAGAAAAATGGCTAAAGAAACTGTGGAATGCACAGTTTGGAACACTATGCAGCCTTCAGGAAAAATAGAGCCATAAAATTTTCCTCTATATAGATGGACATGTAAACTATTATGCTGAGTAAAATAAGTCAGAGGGAGAGAGACAGACACAGAATAATCCCACTCATCTATAGGATTAAAGAAAAATAAAAGACATACCCAGGGACAATAGAGATGAGGGCTGGAAGGACTGGCTCACAATATGAAGCTCACCATAGAGAGTGGTGAGTGCAGTTAGAGAAATAACTACACTAACAACTATCATGATAATGGTAGTGAGTGAGTGAGTGAAAGAAATAGAATGCCTAGTTTGAATACAGAAAAGGGGGTGGGGGAGAAGGAAGATGCGGGTCATTGGTGGTGGGAAGGTTGCACAGGTGAAGGGGGGTGCTATATATATATATATATACACACCTGGGATGGTTGTGTGACCATCAACTCAGGCTCTACCTCTTGAGCCTCATCCCTGTTTCAAGATGTTTTAAAAAAAAAAAAAACTTTTGGGGTTGGAGAGATAGCACAGCGCTAGGGCATTTGCCTTGCATGCAGCCAACCTGGGAGGGACAGTGGTTTGATTAGCAGCATCCCATACAGTCCCCCAAGTCAGTCAGGGGTGATTTCTGAGCACAGAGCCAGGAGTAACCCCGGAGTGCTGCAGAGTGTGACCCATAAACCAAAAATTTATATAAAAGACAAACAAAAAAAAAAACCTTTTATTCAGAGGAATCTGGAGACACACATAGCAATCTCAGTCTCATTTAGAAGGACTGTCCTGAGCATACTGGCTCTTTAGGGCACAAGAAGATGGTTAAAGAACAACAACAAAACTTTTATTTATGATTCTTAAAGCACTAATTGAGTATGGAACATTTGCCAAATCAACCTAAACTAAGCAAATATTTTTGTGATTCAAAGTCCAGAGAGATGATAAATAAAAGATAAAAAGAATCAAAAACAGCTGTTACTCCCAGGAGAGTAACTCTGTGTAGCAAAGATCTAAACCCAGTGGAAGGCAGTAGGGACTTTTAAAATGGGTTTCTTTTCTGGGCACAAGTACTTTCTGTGTCTGCCCTATAATGCCAAGCCCACTAAGTTTAGGAAACACAAAACCAGCCTTTGTTGCACTCCTGAGCAGATGGCTTTTCTGCTCCAGTCTTGGCTGTTCCTCACGATCATAAACCACAGCATGCTCTGGTTTCTGAGTTCAGTAGTTCATGGCTCCAGATGGAGCACCAAAGGCAGGGGAGCACTTGAGGGTTTATTAGAGGAGCAAATGCGTCACTGCTGGGAAAACTACAGTACCTCTAAGTCCCTGCTCTTCAAACTCCAGCATGCTATAAGGTCATGTGGGCAAATTCATTCTCTTCTGGAATTACTCGGATGCAGAAACACTGTTCTGTCTTTAGCCCACTCAGGTGCCAGCTCAGTACATCCAAGAAAAATAGGTGCTTGTTACTATTGTACAATTATATGGGCCTTCTCCCTGGATGGTTATCATAATCAAACACTGTAGGCTGGGCAGCTTAGACCAGCACTTTTCAATGGAGGCAGGAGGCCCCTGTACACCCCCAGGATATTCCAAAAGATCAAACTGATAGAATGGGGCCACAGGGAATAATTAAGATGGAAAGGGGGCCATGGTAAAAGTGAAGGAAAGTTGAGAAACCTGGTTCAGACCAGTAATTTCCCACCTTTTTCTATGCTATGATCCATGCTGAGAATTACCACAGGAGACTAGGTGATCTACCTGGTTCTGCCCCAGAACAGTTGGCTAACTCACTGGTTGAGACAACATATTTCTCCTTCATAGTTACAGAGGTAGCAAGTCTGAGACCTAGGTTCTGCCAATGGAGGTATCAGTTTAGGTTGTCTTCTTCTAACTTATGGGGCTTCCCATAGTACTCATGAAACTACTACTCAGAGGGAGAACTGCAGAAATAACTTACAAATTATGCTTACCTCTTTTCGTAAAACACCAATTCAGGGGTCGGAGTGATAGAACAGCAGTAGGGCATTGACCTTGCATATGGCTGACCTGGGACAGATCCAGGTTTGATCTTCAGCATCCCATATGGTCCCCTAAGCCTGGCAAGGGACCATATGAACCATCTCTATTATATAGTCTATTTGTGCACTTTTAAAAGTACTTACAAATATAAAAATATATGCCACAACCATCTACATTATATAGACTCTTTTATGGGTTGTTTTTTTTGGGGGGAGGTTGGGTTTTGTTCGTTTGTTTTAGGGCCACACCTGGCTGCTCAGGGGTTATTTCAGGCTCTACGCTCAGAAATCACTCCTGGCAGGCTCAGGGGACCATATGAGATGCTGGGAATCGAACCCGGGTCCATCCCAGGTTGGCCATGTGCAAGGCAATTGCCCTACCACTGTGCTATCACTGTGGCCCCTCTTTTGTGTATTTTTGTTTTGCTTTGCTTTTTGGGCCACACCCATTGACGCTCAGGGGTTACTCCTAGCTATGCGCTCAAAAGTCATTCCTGGCTTGGGGGTACCATCTGGGACACCTGGGGATCGAACCGAGGTCCCTCCTAGGTTATGAGTGCAAGGCAAACGCCCTACCGGTTGCGCCACTGCTCCGGCCCCTCCTTTGTGTATTTTTCTTTTTATTTATTTAATTTTTTTGGTTTTCGGGTCACACCTGGCAGCGCTCAGGGGTTACTCTTGGCTCTATGCTCAGAAATCGCTCCTGGCAGGCTCAGGGGACCATATGGTATACTGGGATTCAAACCACTGACCTTCTGCATGCAAGGCAAATGCTTTACCTCCATGCTATCTCTCCAGCCCCCTTTGTGTATTTTTAAAACCACTTTAAAATGTGAAATTTAGAGGCCAGAGCGATAGCGCAGTGATATAGAGTTTGCCTTCACATGGATGATCCAGGATGACTTTGGTTTGACCCTGGTGAACCATATAGCCCCCAAACCAGGAGCAATTTCTGAGCGCATAGCCAGGAGTACCCCCAGAGCATCACTGGGTGTGGCCCCAAAACCAAAAAAAAAAAGTAAAAAGTATTCTTAGCTTATAAATCACACAAAACAGACCACAACCAACCCCATATGTTGTAACTCTTGTCTTAGATACCAGGGTTTGAATTTCTATTATTAACATTGATCATAAAAATCCAGTGTAAATAAGTTTTAAATTTCTCCATTCAGGGGCAGGGCGGTGGCGCTAGAGGTAAGGTGCCTGCCTTGCCTGCGCTAGCCTTGGACGGACCGCGGTTCGATCCCCCGGTGTCCCATATGGTCCCCCAAGCCAGGAGCGACTTCTGAGCACATAGCCAGGAGTAACCCCTGAGCGTCACCTGGTGTGGCCCAAAAACCAAAAAAAAAAAATTTTTTTTCTCCATTTGTAGAAAAATGTATTTTTAAATGACATATAGAATGAGTTAAATTGTCATGTATGTGACTACTGCCCTTGCAATCTGGATTCTAGGATCCAGGGGTCTCTGTGTTACATTGTCTAAAATGGAAGCTTCATTGGAGCAAGGATTTTGGTGGTAGTGTTCACTGCTGAAGTCCAGGACATGAGAAAATAGACTTTCAGGCATGTTGTAGTGTTAAGTCCAGGAGAATGATGCACCATTCAAAGACACCAAGACCACAGTCTCATGCAAAAGCAGGGGGTTTATTTTCTTACAAGCATATGCAGGGACTGCGCTAGAATCCAGCATAAGCCAGAAACTGCCAGCCCCGAGCCATGAGCTTACAAGCTGTATATAGCATTTCAAACAATAGAAAGGTACAGTAGATTGATTTGCTTTAGGAAGTACATGACACCTGGCATTTGCTCAATCACATTTTTGCAAGGTGTAGGTGCAAGCTTACAGGGTTAACACAACAGGTCCATGTAGGAACAGAAAGAAAGTTAAACTGTAGCTGGGTCTACAAGTTCCCAGAAAAGAGAAGGGGGGTAGATGATCAGGGCAGTCAGGAAACTCAGGGGAAACTTTTCCTTTACAGTAGATAGGCTTGTCATTTGTCTGGGAAGCAGTCACATCTTTTTTAGTAATAGACCATTTGTAGCTCTCATTCACTTTGTCCATATATAGCATTACAAGCCATTTCTATGCCAGGTACTGTTCTAAGGACTTTATTCTTACTTAACAACTGTAACTGTAACCCTCTAGGTTACAAGTGAGAGATCAAGATCACACCGCTAGTTGAGAGCCAAAATGGGAATTTTGCTTTAGTGACTCTGCCTTTGTGGCTTTCCCACTGGTAGACCCTCAGGGTCTTCTCTGCTTCAGGCTTCCTTCTCCACAGAGACTTGAAAAGCACTTCTGTGATTTTAAAATCCCATCACCCCCTGAGATAAGAAAACATAGGTCAGGAACCGAATCTATAGCATAGTGGTAAGGTGTTTGTCTTGCACGTGGCCAACACAGGACAGATCCTGGTTTGAATCCCAGCATTACATGTGGTCCCCCGAGTCTGTCAGGAGCACTTTTGAGCACAGAGACAGGAGTAATCCCTGAGCAGCACTGGGTGTGGCCACAAAACAAACAAACAAAAACAAACAAAAAGAAACCACTAATTCAGAACCAAAGAAATAATTACAGAGATTAAGGCATTTGCCTTGAATGAAGTTGACCCAGTTTGATTCCATATATGATTCCCAATACACTGCTGGGCATGATCTAAACCTTCTCCCCACCCCAACAAACACACCAAAAAAACCCCACTAATCCTATCTTGGGGCCCCCACCATCATGACCTACTTGAGAGCTCATCATCCATTCCCCAAGGTCCCACATCCAACTAGTAGGGTTGAGCGTTAGCGCTTCAACATACAAGCAGGAGAGATAGTAGGCACTTCAGCTGTAACACAAGTTCCATCCCTGACACCTCATATAGTCCTCCTAAAACTGCCAGAAATTGCCCCTGAGCATAAAATTAAATAAGCCCTGAGCATAGACAGTTGTTGTAAAAAAAAAAAAAAAGTCCGGAAGGAAAGAAGGAAGTGTACCAAACAGCACCATGCCAGGTGCAAATCAAATCAACTCTAGGCTGGAGAGATAGCACAAGGTGTTAAGGCACTTGCCTTTGATGTAGTAGGCCCAGCATCTGATTTCCAGAAGTTTATATGGTTCCCTGAGCACCAGTAGGAGTGATCCTGAGCACAGAGCTAGGAGTAAGCTCTGAGCATTGTGTAGCCCCAAACAACAAAAAATAAAACAAATCTATTAACTTCGCACAGAAGTGTATACCAAGGGAATAATGCAGTTAATGAATTTTCACAAAGCAAAGCCTAAACTGAAGCTGGATAAGCATCCCAGGGTTTTTATGTTCCATACCTGTCAACAGAGAAATCCTGCCTAAAGATCCCTAAAGATAAGCACCAACACCAGATTCCTTTTTCCTGTTTTGTCTGTTGTCACCTCTCCCTAGGCTAAATGCTAGTCTTGCCTGATGGTCAGATCAGCCCACTTCTGGGATCAGTGGGGTCAACTTAACAAAGGGGTTGCCTGAGGGGTGAAAAAAGGAATTGAGAGATTCCGTGAAAGATTCAGGAAGGGGTTCAGCAAGAGAAGCCTCAGCTGGGAGCAGCAGAGGGAGATCAGGGACAGAATCAGATGCAGGGCAGATGAAGGTGACCGCTTAAAAGGTTAGTTTAGAAGCTACACAGTATTTTGTTGTTGTTGTTACTTTGGTTTGGTTTTGGCAAAACTGGCAGTGTTCAAAGCTCACTGTGGCTCTGTGCTCAGGGATCATTCCTGGAGAGGCTCAGTGTTGCAGCAGGGATTGAGCCTAATGGGAAACATCTTTACACATTATTATTACCTCTCCAGTCCAGCATAGTACAGTATTACATGCTATGAATCTTTTTTCCCCCAGGGGCAAGAGTTTGGGGGCCACATCCAACAGTGCTCATTAGCTATTCCTGACTCTGCACTCAGGAATCACTCTTGGTGGGCTTGAGGAACCATATGGGATACTGGGGATCAAACCTAGGTTTGTCATGTGTAAAACAAATGCCCTACCCACAATACTATCCTTCTGACCCCATGCTATGAATTTTAACTTACCTCTTCTACTACTGATGGACACTAGTTGTTTCTAGTTATTTGTTATTGTCAGTAGTGCTTCTCAATTATGTTTGATTTTTTATATACATTCTTGCAAATATACAATCTCACATTTTACTGGAAATGCACTTAGGTGTCAGCAGGAGTAGATACAACCACCTATGGTGGGTAAAATAGTTCCAAAGGCCAAAAAGATAGCATGGAGGTAGGGCATTTGCCTTGTATGCAGAAGGATGGTGGTTAGAATCCCAGCATCCCATATGGTCCCCCAAGCCTGCCAGGAGCAATTTCTGAGCACAGAGCCAGTAGTAATCCCTGAGTGCTGCCGGGCATGACCCAAAAACCAAAAACATGGGGCCGGAGAGATAGCATGGAGGTAGGGCATTTGTCTTTCATGCATAAGGACGGTGGTTTGAATCCATATGGTCCCCTGTGCCTGCCAAGGGCAATTTCTGAGCATAGAGCCAGGAGTAACTCCTGAGTGCTGCTGGGTGTGACCCAAAAACAAACAAACAAACAAAAAAAACACCCCAAAAAATTAGTTCCAAAGTGGTAGGATGGGTATAGAGAGGCAGTGGATAGAGTGCTTGCCTTGCATGCAACTAACCCAGGTTCAATCCCCAGCACCCTATATGGTCCCCTGAACCCCCCAGTTGCTGAGCATAGAGCCAGGAGTTAGCCTTGAGCACTACCAAGTGTGGCCCCAAAACAAAACCAAAGTGTCAGGGTGTTGCCAGAGAGACAATACAGGAGTTGAAGCACTGCCTTGACATGACTGACCCCAGTTTGATTCCTGGCACTGCACTGCTGGGAGTGACTTGACCCCCAAACACCACATGGAGTCAGCCCTTTCCAAAAAAGATCAAAATTGAAGAGTGAATATATTGTCCTACCAGTAATTCTGACTCCTGACAAGTCTTGATAATGTCAGTCTTTTAAATGGTTATCATTCTTGGACAGAGAGGTAACTCAATGGCTGGAATGCAACTCTACATTTGGAGACCAAAGTTTGATCCCCAGCACCACATGTTTCATCCAGTACTTCCAAAATAATCTCCAAACTCTGAGTCAAGAACACCTTTTAAGCATAGCCACCTGTGGTCCCCAAATCAAATAAATAAATGTTCATCATTCTATATTTGTGCAATGTTTTTATTTCTTTGCTATGCAGCTAAAATTTGTATTTCACTGAATTAATCCACACAACTGAGGTTGGCCCCCTGGCTCAATCACACTCCACCCACTTTAGTCCAGCCCAGGACCTCTGGCCTCCATCAGTGACATATTTCTCCACCTGGATAGTTACTCAGTAAATCCAATCCTGAAGCCTCTGATGTTGCCTCTCTCCCCAACTATCCCATTATCTTAAAGAAGTTATGGCCCACTCTAATCTCTTTTGTAGTCTTTTCTTTTCCCAGTTACAAGAGATAAATATATATATATATTTTTTTTAATTTTCCTAAAAGTCCTATATCATAGTCTCCTCCTATTTTTTTCCTAATACCTTGTGTCTTACTCTCATGCTCTCTCCCCTATTTCTCTAAAGGAAACTATTTCTTTTCTTTTCTTTTTTTTAAATATAGCCCTGAGGCTGAATAATGATGAAAATTAGAATCCTTTGAATCTTGATGCAGAAAGATCCTAGATTAACTCAGAATAGTACACTGTCCTGTTGTATGAATACTTCTTTTGCAGGATACGTACACCTAATAACATGTTTCAAACAAATATTTAAGAACTTAGGAATGCTAGTGAAATCAGACACTCTGGTCATCAAGAAATCAGCTTTCAACTTGAAAGATGAAACTAGATGAGTTTTATACACTAAGAAAAATCAAACAGTTGCCAGTGTTATAAACTTTACATCCATCAAACTGCGCAAGGACTGAAACAGAAAGAGAAGCAGAAGCTATCAGCATCATGGTAAACACAGTAAATATTTGGAAACAAAATGTTGGGGTCATAGAGATAGTACAGGGTTTAAATGCTTGTCTTACACGCAGCCAATTCTTACACACAGCCAGCTGCGTGCAAAGCAAATGCCCTATCGCTGCACCACCACTCTGACCCCTCCTTTTGTTTTGACTATATCTGTTTCAGTGATCATTCCCGGTGGTGCTCAAAGGACTATATGTAGTTCTGGAGATCAAAATGGGATTAAATGCATGCAAAAGCAAGCCCCTTATCCTCTCAACTATCTCTCCAACCCTCAGTGATAAAAATTTTAAAACATGGTCTTCATATTTCCTGTAATTCTCCTTGCAACACTGCCATTTTTCCATTAAGAAAAGTACTACAGAATACAGGATAATGCAAAACCTCTGAGCAATAAGTGAAGCAGTTGGGGGAGGGGGGAAGGGGCTACAGAGATAATAGAACAGCAGGTCACTGGCCTTGCACATGGCCAACTCATGTTTGATCCCCAAGCACAGAGCCAGGAGTTAAGTGCTGAGTATTGTTGACTGTGGCCCCAAAACAAAATAAATAAATGAAGCAGTGGTGACCATATAGCCATTTATCCCAGTCCATATACAATTCTGGGGAGCATACCAGCAAATACTCAATGTTTTCTGTCTTAGACATGAAAGGTGCTTTCTTTTTTTTTGGTGGGGGGGACCACACCCGGCGGTGCTCAGGGGTTACTCCTGGCTGTCTGCGCAAAAATAGCTCCTGGCAGGCACGGGGGACCATATGGGACACCGGGATTCGAAACAACCACCTTAGGTCCTGGATCAGCTGCTTGCAAGGCAAACACCGCTGTGCTATCTCTCCGGACCCGAAAGGTGCTTTCTTTTGAATGTTCATGTATTCTAAGTTTGGTAGTTTTTGAATTTGAGTGGATAAAAAGAAAAAACACAACAACTAACTTGTACAAAAGTTCCTAAAACTCAGAGGTTCAGAGTCAGTCCTACTTCTTTAGTTTGTTTTGGGGTCATGCCCCCCACAGTGCTCAGGGATTTCTCTTGGCTCTGCACTCAAGAATGACTCCTAGCAGGACTTGGGGTAGCACATGGAATACCAGTGATTGAACCCAAGTCTGCTGCGTGCAGGCAAACACAATAGCCATTATATTATCTTCTAATCTAGAGCCTCAATAGGCCCACTTCTTTGGGCAGGCTCTCCTCCAAAGTTTGGAGAACCATTATTTCAAGAAACAAACTTCTGTAGTTAATAGATGATCTATCTCTTTAAACAGGAATGTAATCTTTCAACATGTAGACAGCGCTGAATTTCCTGGAAATGCAGTATTACAAAATGACCAGAGCTAAGGCACAATTAGTCAAGCAAAAGGCTCAGCTTAGACTAACTCAGACAAACTCCATCTGTCCCCGAAATATGTCTGAGCAATAACACAATTGCCCACTGCTTTCACCCAGAAACATCCTTCGATGGATGGTTGATTATGAGTTAATGATTATGCCTATATATTAGGCCATAAAGGTAATCACAAGTAAGGACTTTCTGGATTGTTAAAAAGAACAAAAATGGGTGTTCCAGACACTGAACACTAAACTCCTCTAGGCACCAACCCTAAAACTGCCCCGTGAAAATAACACTCTTCAATGCTATGTAATAGAAAAGCCGGCAATTACTCATGGATCTCAGAGGCTGAATTCAACTACAAGCTTGCTACTTATTGTCTGAGCAATTGGATTCAGTGCCATGGCTTTGACCTGGATGCTTCAGATAGATGACATCCACAGCCCTATTAGTAAAAAAGAGATCTGTAAGGGGCTAGAGTGATAGATCGACGGGTAAGGCCTTTGCCTTGCACACAGTAAACCCAGGTTTGATCCCTGGCATCCCATATGGTCCTCTGAACACTGAGAGGAGTAACCCCTGAGCATCACTGGGTGCGGCCCAAAAATTGGGGTGGGGAGGAGACTTCATCTAACTTCAAAATACCCACATAATGGGGCCGGGTGGTGGCGCTAGAGGTAAGGTGCCTGCCTTGCCTGCGCTAGCCTAGGACAGACCGTGGTTCGATCCCCCGGCGTCCCATATGGTCCCCCAAGCCAGGAGCAACTTCTGAGCGCATAGCCAGGAGTAACCCCTGAGCGTCACCGGGTGTGGCCCAAAAACCAAAAAAAAAAAAAAAAAAAATACCCACATAATTTTACCATGGGTCTGACCTTAAAGGTTCTAACATTCTATCAAGCATCAACCCTATTAGAACTAAAAAGATCATATTGGCTTACTGAACGAAAGTTGCTAAAACATTAGGTATTATGAGCAGATCCAAAAGAGAATGCCAGAAGTGAACAATAAAAATAAATAATAGGGGCCGGGCGGTGGCGCTGGAGGTAAGGTGCCTGCCTTGCCTGCGCTAGCCTAGGACGGACCGCGGTTCGATCCCCCGGCGTCCCATATGGTCCCCCAAGCCAGGAGCGACTTCTGAGCACATAGCCAGGAGTAACCCCTGAGCGTCACCGGGTGTGGCCCAAAAACAAACAAAAATAAATAAATAAATAAATAAATAATAAATTTATAACTAATAAATTAACTAATAAGTAAATACAATAAATAAAAAATAAATAAAATAATAAAAATAAAAATTCTCTCTTTCTCTCTCTTTTTCATCACACCTGGCAGAGCTCAAGGGTTGCTCCTGGCTCTGAGCTCAGAAATCACTCCTGGCAGGCTCGGGAACCATTTGCGGATCAAAAACAGTTCCATCCAGGGTCAGCTGCATGCAAGGCAAAAGTCCTGCCTCTGTGTTATCATTAGGGCCCAAATTTCTCATATTTTTTGAAATTATTAAATACACCTATGCCAGGTCTGATCTCCAAAATTCACCTCTGATTAATCCAGCTATAATTTTCTTCTCAAATGGTAACAGCTATATGTTGCAGGGGATAAGGCTTGCTGGGTATTCAACTCTCTCTGTCAAAATGTTATTGAGGTTAGGATTTTCTCCCCAAGGACTTTTGCTCAATTAGTGGTTCTTGTAATTTTGAGTAGTCTGGGAACTGGCCCAGGGTCAGCAGGCCTTGCCCAGATTTAGACTCTGCACTAAGCTTTTTTCCATGGGAATGGAGAGATAGTACAGAAGGTAGGGCATTTGCCTTGTACACCAGGTTCAGTCCTTGGCACTCCATATGGTCCTAAGCCCCACTAGGAGTGATGCCAATTCAGAAACAGAAGTAATCCCTGAGCACTGATGGGTGAGTCCCCCCCAAACAAAGAGAAAAACAACAACAAAAATTATTTTTTGGGGGGGGGGTCACACCTGGCTGTGCTCAGGGGTTATTTCTGGCTCCAGGCTCAGAAATTGCTCCTGGCAGGCACAGGGGACCATATGGGGCGCCGGGATTCAAACCGATGACCTCCTGCATGAAAGGCAAACGCCTTACCTCCATGCTATCTCTCTGGCCCCCAAAAATTATTTTTATAGTCCTTTACACCCATGCAATTATCTGGAAGGAAAGTAAATATTTAGCTACTAAAAATGTGATGGAGCTGACTTATAGTGCAGTGATTAGGACACTTGCACTGCAAGCAACAAAATAAAACAAAAAACAAACCCCAAACCCTGTTGGCTCCCTCTTCAAACCTATGTTCTCCCTTGAACACGTATCTCACTTATCTCTGCTTCTTTGCTTGCTTATTTCCTCTCTGGAGAAGTGTTTCTCTTAAACACATATTTCTCTTTTTCTCTCTGCTCTAAATTGTTCTAAATAAGTTTCAGTAAAAAAAGCTATCCTGCTTCACTCAAGCCAAACAAGACAAAAACTCCCCTGGTTAACTATGGTCTTCAAATCTTCAAGCTATTTAAAAGCATTTTCTCTTCCTAATTAAATAGCAGGCTTTCATTGTACAGGCCATCAGAAGAGAACTGACATGTGGCTGAAGGCAAATGCTGAGCTTCAAAAGATTGCTAGAGGGAAAGGGGGATTTCTAGTCAACCCCTCATGGTTACTTGAATTCCCCATTACCTGGTTAACTCCTACTTCCCCTACTCTCACCCCCATCATTATCCTTCGAGAGAGGAGAAATGGACTCTCACCAGAAGCTACACTGAGGGTAATAAAAGATCATCCTGAAATTATTATACTTTCCCCAGACCCCCTTTGATCAATTGGTCTCCATAATTTCTGCTATCTTGTCCAAGATGCTCTGTCACACACATGCACAGACCTTCCTGAGAAAGGTCTATGAGCCATTACTGAGAATGGGTGCCTCAGGTGTACCATATGCATACATATAACTCTTAGGGATCATGGCCAAATACATTGACACAACCTATGCAATGGCACAACATGTATTCTGGGGGCGAGACTGGTACACAGCCTTTACCCAACTGCCCATCTTCCATGGGGACAAAATATCTTCTTGTACTGATAGAAGTAGAGGCACCTCCCCACTAGGACAGAAAAGGCCACAGAGATGACTGACTGACATTTTCTTTAAAGAAGTAGGGACCATACCAAACTACAATCATATTTGTAATCAAGGTGTTTAAATAAAGATATTTAAAAAAAGAAGTAGGGGTCAGGGGTTGGAGAGATAGCTGGTAGGATACTTGCCTTGCAAGCAGCCAACCCAGGTTCAATCACCATCTTCCCATACAGTTCTCCTAGTCTGCCAAAATTATTCCTGAGTGCAGAGCCAAGAGCAACTCTGGTACACCACTGAGTATGGCCCAAAACTTCATCCCCCCCATCAAAAAATTAGTAGGGATGAGAGAGAGAGAGAAAGAGAGAGAGTACAGTAGATAAGAAGCTTGCCTTGCGTGCAGTAATCTGGTTTCAACCCCCTGGACATGATCCCCCTGGACCAGAAGTGATTCCTGATACAGAGCTGGGATAAGACCTTGTTTATTTTTGTTGTGGCACCAAAACATGCAAATCAAAAAAGTTAAGTAGGGGCTGAAGAGATACTAAAGTACTTTATGTATTTATCTTGAATGCAGCCAATCCAGGTTCAGTTCCTGGCACTCCCAGGACTGACTTCTGAGCAGAGAGAGCCCCTAAGTATGTCAGGAATCTCAAATCTTACAGAAAATTGCCTGGGAATTACATGGTGATCATAGTCCTCAGAAAAAGCTGAAAGTTGTAACCAGACACTTAAATGAATATTGGACAAATTGAACCCGTAAAGGTCATTCCTGGCTTTCTCTACTTGCCCATAACATCCCTCAATCCGTTCATAGCCCCCCCCAAAACCCACTAAGATACACCCAATTCTCTGTATTGCAGAACATTCTTTTTTTTTTTTTTTTTTTTTTTTTGGTTTTGGGTCACACCAGGCAGCACTCAGTGGTTACTCCTCGTTCTATGCTCAGAAACCACTTCTGACTGGCTCAGGGGACCATATGGGATGCGAAATTCGAATCACCATCCTTCTGCATGCAAGGCAAATGCCTTACCTCCATGCTATCTCTCCGACCCCTGCAGACCATTCTTATGGCCTTTTGCTAGACCAGAATTTCTGTCCTCTCTCAATGTTCTTTTGGGGCCAAGTTCAAAAGGCAGTTAGGCTAGAATCACTCCCACTTCTCCTTTTATCATTCATAAAAGTCTGGAAGGATGGGACTCTGAGGTCCCAACTAACCCCAGTATGAAAAGGCCCATTTCAGTTCTCTTTACTCCTACAGCTGTCAGGGTATCAGTAATTAATATATGGATCCATGAAACATCTGAAGTTGTGGAAGGAATCCCACCAGAAGAGACAGAGGACCCAAACACTCCAAATCCATTCTATGGCTGTGAGCTGTTGTTACATTTAAAATTTTTTCTGTTGGCTGCTCCAGGGTAGGCACATAAGACACTCTGATGATGAGAAAACAGCAACAACTTGACCTAAGGGCAGATTGCCCTACCACACCATCCAATGGTGAGATGAAATCAGAAGATGCTCTGCCCTAGGATCTGTTGCAAGAACCAATATCTCGAGTTACAAAAGATGGTCTACAACCACTGCAACTAAGCAGAACTTTTCCTGGGACCACAAAGATCTTATTCTAGGCTTCATCCTAGGACCGGTACAAAACCCAAGATCTCTAACTACAGAAGACTACTTTGTCAACTGTGACTGAGCAGAATTTTTTTCTGCGACCATAAACATAAAGAGAGACATTGGGTTGGACAACCAATATACCCAGAGCCTACAGTTGGTCTTTAGACAGTATGCTTCATGGGTGGAGACACCCCTGTATATCTTAGGCCAATGGAATTTTCTTTCTAATTTTCCCAACATTTGATGTGTCTATGCAATAACAACAACAACAATAAGCCACACCTGCCCCTTCACTCCCCCTCTTTTATTCTTCTCTTCATTTAATTTTACTTATATTCTAGATAGGGGCTCCCACTTTTCCAGAGAACCATAGAATTTGAATCACTTTGTTCTGTGTTTTTACAAATTGAGAAAAGAAAAAAAAAATGATGGGGCCCAGAGCCCAAGTGATCTCAGTGGGTGGGGGGGAAGAGATTAGATCTAAATAAATACCCAAGTCAAAGTCAACAACAATAGAATCAAGAGATCCAAACTATAACAAGCTAAACGCAAAATGGATCTGTTACACTAGTAGTCCAGGGGGCTAGAGATGGAGGTTTGAAATGCATGCGGGCCATAATACACTGTCACTAAACACCTAAAATACAATTGAGAAAGATTTGTAATTCACAATGGTCTCGATAAAAATTTTATTTTCTTTCTGTTGGGCTAGGTAGTACAGGGATTAAGGAACTTGCCTTGAAAATATACAACTCTAATCTGATCAACAGTACCACTTATAGTTCCCGAAGCCCAGAGTCAAAAGTAAGCCTAGGGGCTGGAGTAGTAGCACAGCGGTACGGCCTTTGCTTTGCATGCAGCTGACCCAGGACCAGACATGGATTCGATCCCTGGCATTTCATAAGGTCCACTGAGTCAGGAGTGATTTCTGAGCACAGAGCCAGGAGTAATCCCTGAGCTCCACCGGGTGGGGCCCAAAACAAAACAAACAAACAAGCAAAACCATACCAAACCAAAACAAAACAGAAGAGATTGAATATAGAAACCAGGGAACAGAGTAAAACCAAACTTGCTCGGGAAGGCAGGGAGGAAGCAAGTGGGGATGCCATCTCCTAACTCAGGCCCTACAGCTCTGGGAACAGAGTAAGTGCGGGAACCAGGGTACAGGAGAAACCTGACCTTTCCAGGGAACGCACAAGAAGGAGCACTCGGAAGACTCCATCACTGTACCTCTGCCACTGTGGGGCTGTACATACACACCCTGGTCATAACCCCGCTGCCCTACAACCCCGCTGACACTTAAGACTATACCAGACAGTCCTAGGCAGAGCAGGCCCAACTTTTTTCTCTCTGAAAATATGTAGCCCCTAAACCATACTAACTAGACTCTAACACCCCTACCATAGTTGGGTAAATGCGTGCGCCCGGAGAAAATAAGCCCTAAAATAGATCTACCGCCAACCACCTCCTACGTAACCAAACAGACCACTTAAAAAAAAAGTCTTAAAATCCAGTACCCTACCTACCCTATGCAAAGAACAATGGGTAAACACTAAGGAAGACACCAGTAGCTGAGGATAGAGAGAGAAATTCTAATAGATTCCTAAGTCCTCCAAAATGTACGAACTTTATAGATAAGGATCTAAAATCAGCATTAATGTTCTAGCAATGGAATTCAAAGAATCAAAAACTAAAGAACTTAAGAAATCCATAGATGGGGGCCGGAGAGATAGCATGGAGGTAAGGCGTTTGCCTTTCATGCAGAAGGTCATCGGTTCAAATCCCGGCGTCCCATATGGTCCCCCGTGCCTGCCGGGAGCAATTTCTGAGCATGGAGCCAGGAGTGGCCCCTGAGCACTGCTGGGTGTGACCCAAAAACCACACAAAAAAAAAAAAAAAAAAAGAAAAGAAAAAAAAAAAAAATCCATAGATGAACAGTTTATCCAAATCAGAAAACAAGAGAGTCTGTAAATATGGAACTGAGGAAACTAAAAAACATACTAGCAAGCCACACTAGCAGAATTACACACATAGAGAATCACATGAATGAACCTGAGGACAAAATACAAGCCAGCAACAGCAAAGAAGTCAACAACGAAATGAAAGATAAAACATTGGAAAATTATGTGAGTTACTTAATGAACAAAGACAAAAGAAACAATTTATGAATTGTAGGGATACCAGAAGGGGAAGAAAAGGGAATAGGGGAAGAACAAGTAGTGAGGGAAATAATAGCAGAAAAATTTCCCACCCTCTGGAAAGAGACACCTGTACAAATCCAGGAAATGAAAAGAGTTCCCAATAAAATAGACCCTAAGAGAGCAACACCAAGACATATAGTAATCCAATTGGCTAAAACAAAGAGAAAGATAAACTCTTTAAAGCAATGAAGGAGAAAAAAAGACCTCAAAGACAAAGGAAGGAACATAAAAATCAAACCAGATCTTTCTTTCTTTCTTTCTTTCTTTCTTTCTTTCTTTCTTTCTTTCTTTCTTTCTTTCTTTCTTTCTTTCTTTCTTTCTTTCTTTCTTTCTTTCTTTCTTTCTTTCTTTCTTTCTTTCTTTCTTTCTTTCTTTCTTTCTTTCTTTCTTTCTTTCTTTCTTTCTTTCTTTCTTTCTTCTTTCTTTCTTCTTTCTTTCTTTCTTTCTTTCTTTCTTTCTTTCTTTCTTTCTTTCTTTCTTTCTTTCTTTCTTTCTTTCTTTCTTTCTTTCTTTCTTTCTTCTTTCTTCTTCTTTCTTTCTTTCTTTCTTTCTTTTTTTTTTGGTTTTTGGGCCACACCCAAAACCATTTGTACACCCTTACAATGTTTCTTTATATCCCATACATGAGAGAGATCATTCTATGTCTGTCCCTCTCCTTCTAACTTCATTCAGCACGATATTCTCCTAGTGGCAATTTGCATGATCTCATCTTCTCTTATAGTAGTATTCTATTGTGCATATGTACCATAGTTTCTTTATCCACTCATCTTTTCTTGAATACTTTATTTGTTTCCAGATTTTGACTATTATTAAAAGTGAACATAAGAGTAGGAATATCTGTTCAGAATAATTTTGGGGCCTTGAAGTAGATACTAAGAAATGGAATTTCTGTGTCATGTCAAACTCAAGACTTAATATTCTGAGAAGTTTCAATATTGTTTTCCCAAAATGTTGACTCAGTTGTTATTCCCAGGAGCAGTAAATGGGGAATTATTTTCTACTACTTCCACTATTTTCTCTTTTTTTATGTATGACAATCTTACTGGTATGAAGTATATCTCATTGTTTTGATTTTCATTTCCCTGATTAGTGATGTGGAGCTTTTTTTTTATATATCATTGGCCATCTGTATGCCTTCTTTAAGGAAGTGTCTCTTCACCATTTCTCTCCACTTTTTGATAAGGTTGGTTGTTTTATTTTTTGTTAAATTTTACAGGGCTTTAAATATCTTGGATATTAACCCTTTGTCATGTGAGTGATGGCCAAAATTTTCTTCCAGTCCATGAAGTATCTCTCTCTCTCTCTCTCTCTCTCTCTCTCTTTCTTTCTTTTTTCTTTCCTTTCTTTCCCTCTCTCTTTCTCTCTCTTTCTTTCTTTCTTTCTTTCTCTCTCCTTCCTTCCTTCCTTCCTTCCTTCTTCCTTCCTTCCTTCTTCCTCCCTTCCTTCCTTCCTTCCTTCCTTCCTTCCTTCCTTCCTTCCTTCCTTCCTTCCTTCCTTCCTTCCTTCCTTCCTTCCTTCCTTCCTTCCTTCCTTCCTTCCTTCCTTCCTTCCTTCCTTCCTTCCTTCCTTCCTTCCTTCCTTCCTTCCTTCCTTCCTTCCTTCCTTCCTTCCTTTATTGTGGTTTGTGGGCCACATCCAGAAGTTCTCTGGCCTTACTCCTGACTCTATGCTCAGGGATAATTCTAAGATGTTCAGGGGGATCATATGAGATTTCAGGAATGGAACCTGGATTGTTTGTGTGCAAGACAAGCAGTCTATTTGCTGTGCTCGCTCTCTGGCCCCTATGTGTAATATCTTTTATTCTGGTCATTTCTATTGCCATGCAGAATCTTCCTTTTGGAAGAAGGAGTATACCTGACGGTGCTCAGAGTTTACACTTGGCTTTGTATTCAAAACCCACTCCTTACAATACTCAGGAGACCATATAGGAACCAAACCCAGATCAGTGGCATGTAAGGATAGAGCCTCACCCACTATACTATCTCCCCAACCCCTGAAAATTCTTTTTTTTTTTTTTGAAAATTCTTAATTTGATGTAGTGCCATGTTGTCCCACCTGTGGGACCCCGTTTACTTCTTTGTTGGTTATTTGTGTATCCTCAAAGAGCTCCCAGAATGAGAAATTGATTCCCATTCTCTTGTCCCCTTTTTGGGGGGAGATCTTGGTAATATTTATCCGCAGCAAATAATCCACACAGACAGGAGGGATAAGGGGTAAAAGGTTGGGTGAAGAAAGTCCTTTGTCAGCCTGCTGCTAGCTCCAAAAAACACCTGGAGCCACCCAGCAAACTCTCCCAAAAGATCCGGAACACCTCGCTCCCAAACTATTTATTCCGCTCTCAACAGCGCCCCCACCTGGAAGGTCAAGGTGGGACAACAGGCAAAGAATAATCCTATGGAAATGTTTTCATATACAACAGTGCCATATGTTTATTGTTATTTCTATTTGCTTCGCTAATGGCATTAAATTATTGAAGATGTCTCTGGGTTCACTGTTGTGAAAGGTTCCGTGTTTTCATATAATTTATGATTTAGGACCAATATATCTTTAATTCTTCCTCATGTAATTAGTAACCAGTCCAAGTATAGTTCAGAGAGGATTCTATAACCAAACACTTGCTATTTAGAAAAATTTCACATGTAAATTTGTGGAAACAACAGAATTGCCATGAAATTATATTATTAATTTTTGAATCTTACATCTTTCATAGATTTCCTTTTTACTTTTTGATTACCCGTTTGATGCTCAGGGGTTACTCCTGGCTAAGCGCTCAGAAATTGCCTCTGGCTTGGGGGGACCATATGGGACGCTGGGGGATCAAACCGCGGTCCTTCCTTGGCTAGCACTTGCAAGGCAGACACCTTACCTCTAGCGCCACCTCACTGGCCCCTCCTTTTTACTTTTGTCTCTAAATTTTATTTTATTGAAACCATTGTGATCTACAGAGTCCTTCATAGTTGAATTTCAGATATACAATGAGCCAGGGCCCTTCCCACCACCAGTGTCAACCTCCCTCCCTCCACCAATGAACCCAGAATGCATCCTATACCTCAATTCTTTGTCCCCTGGCCTGCCAGTATAACAGGCCCCTTTAAGTTTAGATTGTTAAAGTTTAGGTCCCTTGATTCCATTAATGTTGACTTTGGCTTGGATTCCATTTTTAAAATAAGACTGGTGGACAACATAAATAAATAAATAAATAAATAAATAAAATGAAATAAAATAAAACAAGACAGGTGGAACTGGAGAGAGAGCACAGCAGTAGGGCATTTGCCTTGCATGCAGCTGACCCAGGACTGACCTGAGTTTGATTCCCAGCATCCTATACAGTCTCCTATGCCGCCATGGGAGCTATTTCTGAGTGCAGAGCCAGGAGTAACCCGGATGCTGCTGGGTGTGGCCCCAAAACAAAAATAAATAAATAAATAAACTAATTAATTAAATAAAGTAAGACTGGTGCCTCTCTTTATATGAACTGAGCAGGACCACTGGAAACTCAAAAACTCTTATAGTCTGAAGGATTCCCCTAGAAAGGAACCAACAGTGCTATTTGGTTATCAATCACACTTTATGAGACATCTAAGTACCCAAGGAGTTATATAAGACCAACAATGGAAGCCCTTGGAGTAGAATCATTATAAACATATAGTATGCACCTTTTTTTTGTTTTTGTTTTGTTTTTGTTTTTGGGGCACACCCGGCGGTGCTCAGGGGTTACTCCTGGCTGTCTGCTCAGAAATACCTCCGGGCAGGCACGGGGGACTGACTATATGGGACACTGGGATTTGAACCAACCACCTTTTGTCCTGTATCGGCTGCTTGCAAGGCAAACGCCGCTGTGCTATTTCCCAGCATATAGGCTCTGGATTTCTAACATGCTGTCAAGACTTGGGAAACTTGTGATCCCCGTAAATTTTATTTACTGTATGCATCCACCACTCCATTTGATCTGATCATAATGCCTTAAATGTTCCTAAATTACCCACACACACAAATAAAAGCTTTATCTCATATATCTAAAGAAAGGGGCCAAGGCAGTGGCACAAGCAGTAGGGTGTTTGTTTTGCACTTGCTAACCTAGGACGGACCGCAGTTCAATCTCCCAGCATCCCATATGGTCCCCCAAGCCAGGAGTGATTTCTGAGTGCATAGCCAGGAGTAACCCCCTGAGTGTCACTGGGTGTGGTCCCCCAAAAACAAACAAACAAAAAAAGGGACTTTGTAGACTGGGAAGATAATACATAGGTCACTTGCCTTGCATACAGCTAACTGGGTTTCAAACCCTGGCACCCCATATGTCCCTGCCCCAAGCACCACCAGGAGTGATTCCAGCACAGAGACAGGAACACTACTAAACACTACTATCTACAATTTATAAAAAGGGGCAGGGGCGAGATCTTAAGACTAATGCAGGCAGCCCTATACTTCACAACTCAACACAGAGAAGCCTGGAAGGGTTTGTGAGACAGGAAAATTTAAGGGACCACATAGAGAAATACCACCTGGACACCCCAACCCATAGGATAACACAGTGTTGGAGTTATTGGAGAGTTAGTACAGGGATTAAGGTGTTAATGATATTCTGTCAGACCCAATTCATTGGTTTCTTGACACCACATATGGTCATTCAAAAACTAGTAGGAAGGGCATGAGCGACAGCAGGTGCGGCCAACCCTAAATAGATCCCGGGACAGATCCCGGTTCGATTCCCGGCATCCCATGTGGTCATGCATAATTGCTATGGCAAGCACTTTCAAAACTATATTGAATAGATGTAGTTAAAGCGTGCAACCTTATCTTGTGCCAGAACTTTGAGGAAAGGCTTATAACTTTTTTCTATTGAGTATAGAAAGAGCAGTTTTGGTTTTGGCATACTCAGGCAGAGATAATAGGAGGTGAGAAGCAAACTGACTCCATGATTCTCTCTTGACTGGCTTGGTTGATTAATTATTTGCCACTGCCCTTCTTTGGACCTCTCCTCCTGGGGATGAAAGTGCAGTGCATGGAGTGATCTTATAATGTGGGGAATTATTTTACAAGTACCAGTGTTCATCAAGGATATCAGCCTGCAATTCTCTTGTTTTTTGTTTTGTGGTGTCTCTGTCTGCTTTTGGTACCAGAGTGGTATTAACTTCATATAAACTGTGCAGGAGTGTTTCTGTTTCTTTATTTTCCTGGAAGAGTCTGAAAAGGATTAGCAGTAAGTCTTCTTTAAAGGTTTGAAAGAATTCACTAGTGAATCCATCTGGGCCTGGGCTTTTGTTTTTGGGAAACCTTTTGTTTACCATTTCAACTTGCTGGATAGTGATAGGTCTGTTCAGGTGTTCCACAACATCTTGGTTCAACCTTGGGAGGTAATAGGAGTTCAAGAATTTAGGGGCCGGGCAGTGGCGCTAGAGGTAAGGTGCCTGCCTTGCCTGCGCTAGCCTTGGACGGTCGGACCGCGGTTGGATACCCCAGTGTCCCATATGGTTCCCCAAGCCAGGAGCAACTTTTGAGCGCATAGCCAGGGTTCTGAGCGCATAGCCAGGAGTAACCCCTGAGCGTTACCAGGTGTGGCCCAAAAACAAAACAAAAAAAAGAATTTATACATTTCTTCTAGGTTCTCTCATTTTGCGGCATAAGGATTCTCAAAGCTATCTCTGATTACCCTTTGAGCTTTTGTAGTATTTGTGTGACATTTTCCCTTTCAATTATTTTTTTGGGGGAGGGCAGTTGGGCGACACCCAGCAGTGTTCAGGGATTATTCCTGGCTCTGAACTCAGAAATCACTCCTTGCAGGCTCAGGGGACCATATGGGATGCCAGGGATCAAACTCAAGTCTGTCCCAGATCAGCTGTGTGTAAGGCAAGTGCCATACTGCTGTGCTATCTCTCTTGCTCCCTTTCAATTTGATTTGGTTTATTAGAGCTTTCTCTCTGAGTCTTGCTAATGGTTTATCTACCTTTGTTTCCTCAAAGAACCAACTCTTGCTTTCATTGATCTTTTAGATTGTTTAGATTGTTATTTTTGAGTGTCCAGTTCATTAAATTCTGTTCTAAGTTTTATTATTTACTTCCTCCTGCCTTGTTCCTTTTCTTGGTTATTTTCCAATGTCTTAAGCTATGTTGTTATTTATGTAGGCCTTTTCTTCCTGATGAATGTTTGCCAAAGCTATACATTTTCCACTTGATATCACTTATACTGTGTCCCACAATTTCTGATAATTTGTGACCTCATTCTCATTTGTTTCCAAGAATCCTTTTATTTTTCTCTTTGACTCAATGGTTATTTAGTAGAAAACTGTTTAATTTCCAGGTATTAAAGTTATTTATGTTTGTAATGCACTTCTATTTTCAGTGCATCATGGTCTGAGAAAAAAGTTGATGTAATTTCAGGGGTCACTTCTAGCTCTTCACTAGGAATCACTCCTAGTGGGCTCAGAGTTCTCTGTGGGATGCCAGGGATCAAAAGCAGGTCAGCCATGCACAAGGCAAATATTCTACTGTATTATCACTAGGGTCCCTCGGTTCTTCTTTTAAAGTTGGTTTTTAGTGGAAAGTTCCTGAGTTGTAGTTTATCTGTGAAGCTGTGTATTGTTCCTTAAACTTAAATGAGTTTGTCTGTGTGAAGTATTCTAGGTGAGGAGTTCATTTTTCTTGAGTTTTTTTTTTAATTTCTTTTTTTATTTTAATTATGACAACAAAGATGTAAAGAAGAGGACAGGTTAAAGTTACAGTGGAAGCCCAATCACCCATAAACAGAATTCTCGGTAGTCCCATCGATATCCCAGCCTTGAACTTTCAGACAAAGAGCATTAATAAAAACAAAACTGAACCCATGTACAATACAATTCCTTGTCCCTCAAATCCCCAGTTGTAGTACATACTATTTCTTAGCAGCACACAATATAATCTAAAGACATTATACTTATGTAGCTCCTTACACATTGAGGGCAAAGTACATTTCTCTAGTTCCATGTACATACAAACTAGTTTAAGTTAACCTCGAAAGTTTTAGTGGCTTGTTTTTCTTAAGAATTAAAGTCAAGGGAACATAGTAAAAAATGGTATTAATGTGGCATTTGTTTGCATAGGCCCATCAAAACATAAGGGACATGGAAAGACAAATTATGGTCTAAATACAAGGAGACCCTAACCCTGAAGTTTCCTGGCACAGGACTGACTCTAGGCTCCAGGCGAATTAGTTTGTCCAATTCGAGTCATCGTCTGTAGTGGCGATACACCTCCATTCCTCACATAGTCTCTGTTGTTGGTATCATGCTTCTGTATTAAAGATCCTGGAGTCTGCATATCCCATATTGCAGTCAGGATGGTGCATAGCTTCCTCTCGTTTCACCTCACACTTAAGGGGCACTAGAGAGAACCATGTCCTATAGAGCAGGTCATTGATGTTGTCAAGTCTTCTCAGTGTAAACGGAAGTCTCTTTTTAGGGGGTCGATGTCAGACCCTTGATAGTGTCTTTCCTGGTAGAAGACTGCTTCCAGCTGTTGCTGTAAAAGACCTTGGATGTTTTCGTAGATAGCTTGCCTGGTTCCGGCGTGAATGGAGGATGCCCATTCTTCTGATGCCTGTGCCAGGTCATTATATCAATGTTCAGGGTGTAAGGTACATTGTACTGAGATTTATTAGATAAGAACTTATCTGTATGTATGGTGTTTTCCCATTTTAATGTGTCTATGCAAACAAGGATCAATGCCATGGGGCGTTATTGGTGCATCTGGAGGCAATAAGAACAAGACCAGCAATTTCCATGACATAGTTCAATCATAGGCATCAAACTGAGGGACAGTTCCACCAACAATCCTTACTGTACAGCTTACAAAGAATAGACAAGATGAAAAGTGAATAGAAACATCATGGTAGAAGAATATATAGAGAGTTACATCAGTTAAAGAAAATACCCATTAAAAATTCAAAAGATATATGTGTTCAATTTGTGTCCTTCTAAATAGTTCTGTGATTTGTTAGATATACTGTATGTCTTAGGTCAGAGATTAGAACTATGTGTTACTGAAGTTAAGAAGGGTAAATCTGGGGTAGTGATGGTTGGAAGCGCCCCCGCGCGGTTTGCAAAATGTAGACTGGTATGAAATTACCAGTGACAGACTGAGTATAGATGAGCAGCTATCTGCCACCCACCAGATCAAACTCAACCCCCTAAGCCCCACCCTAGGCCAGTGTCCCGGCCCGGCCTGGGAGTGGGGAAAACCCAGGGTGCCCCGTCAGCTCCTCCCAGAAACCCACCTGGAGATCCGGAGGAATGGGGGAGAGGGGGGTCGGGTGACCCAAGTCCGGGCCCCCCTGACCCTAGGCCGGACAAAAAGGCCGCTGGCCCATGGGGGCCTGCCAGCTGCCCGTCCGGGCCGGCTGAAAATCCTGCTCCGGAAAGGGAGAGAAACCCTCCCAAGCCCGAAGCTCAGGGACTGGAGCCCCACCCTAGGCCAGTGTCCCGGCCCGGCCTGGGAGTGGGGAAAACCCAGGGTGCCCCGTCAGCTCCTCCCAGAAACCCACCTGGAGATCCGGAGGAATGGGGGAGAGGGGGGTCGGGTGACCCAAGTCCGGACCCCCCTGACCCTAGGCCGGACAAAAAGGCCGCTGGCCCATGGGGGGCCTATTTTTCTTGAGTTTTATCACTGTATCCCACCACTACCTTTGGGCTAAAGATTTCCTTTGCAAATCTTAAGGATGCTCCTTAGTATGTAATTACCTTTTTTTTTTTTTTTTTTTTTTTTTTTTTTTTTTGGGTCATACCCAGCAGCGCTCAGGGATTACTGCTGGCTCTATGCTCAGAAATCACCCCGGCAGGCTCTGGAAACCATATGGGATGCCAGATTCGAACCACGGTCCTTCTGCATGCAAGGCAAATGTCTTACCACTGTGCTATCTCTCCAGTCCCCATAATTACCTTTTTTGATCTTGCTGCTTTAAGTAGTCTATCTTTATCTATGATTTTCATTATTGTGACTAGGATATGCCTTGTGGTGCTTTTCTTTGGGTCTCTTTTATCTGGATTGTTCTTTTTTTTTTTTTTTTTTTTTTGGGTTTTTGGGCCACACCTGTTTGATGCTCAGGGGTTACTCCTGGCTATGCGCTCAGAAATCGCCCCTGGCTTGGGGGGACCATATGGGACGCTGGGAGATCGAACCGCGGTCCGTCCTATGCTAGCACTTGCAAGGCAGACACCTTCCCTCTAGCGCCACCTTCCCAGCCCCGTATTGTTCTTTTTTAACATTAACATTTTGATTTAAAGAAAATGCATCACATAACAGACATATTCAAACATAATACATTTGTTTCCAGATAAGTGAAAGCAAAGTTATTTACAAAAATAAATAAGAGAATAAAGTTTAAAAAGAAAAAGAAAAATGTGGCCCGGAGAGATAGCACAGGGGCTTTTGCCTTGCAAGCAGCCAATCCAGGATCAAAGGTGATTGGTTCTAATCCCGGTGTCCCACATGGTCCCCCGTGCCTGCCAGGAGCTATTTCTGAGCAGACAGCCAGGAGTAACCCCTGAGCAACGCCGGGTGTGACCCCCCCCCCAAAAAAAAAAAGAAAAGAAAAATGTACAGTAATAAATACATTTATAAAAATTATTGTATCTCCAATGAAGTCATTAATACAATGGCAGAAGGTTTAGTAATCTCTTGTTAGCTTTCCATTCTGTTAATTGGTGTGTTCCTAAAGGAATAACAACATTAAACAAATGAAGTTGTCTAGTAATTCAAAGTACTATTATCTAGTCCTACATTCCAGCACCAGCCAGCCATAAAAGGGGTCTGTCCCTTTAAATAAGATCTTAATCGTGATTGGCTGGCTAGAACACTTTCCACCCCCTACCCCCCACTCCCCTGGAAGACTGGGTGGAGAGTTAATTGGCAGTTTGAAGAGACAGTTAAAGGTGCTAGTGGATTGAACTCTTCTGACTAGGACTTTTCTCCCTGATTTGGACAGACCTTTATCTGCTTTTTGCTGTATCTTTTAACCTTACTTAGCCCTCAATATGACCCATGTCCCAAACCCAGCTCTCTCTCCCTCTTTATCTCTCCTAATCTAGGGATTTGTCATAGGCTCCTGGGCTTCTCTATAAATAAGATTGTGATATTTGTCATAGTCTTGCCTGCAAGGCCCCGTGGACACCAGCAACATGGTCCCATCTCTAGCAGCTTGGCTCTGACACTATTATTCAGATTATAAATTTTAGGGGCATGTACTCAGCTGCCAGGGCTCCTGGGAAGACAATACACGTGTGTGTGTGTGTGTGTGTGTGTGTGTGTGTGTGTGTGTGTGTGGTGTGTCTGCACTTGTCTTTTAGCTGATACTCTTCAGGCATCCAGGCACTGGGTACATGCACTCTTTATCTCTGGGATCTTCTCAGCTACATGTTTGACTGTGACTTCTTCATGGGGCATTTCTTCCTGATCCTCTGGGACCCCAGTGATCTTTAGTTTTTTTTTTTTTTTTTTTTTTTTTTTTTTATCTCAAAGTTCTTTTGTTGGCTGTTCATTTTGAAGTTTTTTTGTTTTTCATCTTGTTTGTTTATGACTCTGCTGTTGTCTGGAGGTGCTATACAGCTATTCTTCCAGCTCACTGATTTTGTCCTCAGCAGCTGTTACTCTGCTGGTGAGACCTTCATTAAATTTTTTATTTCGCCTACCAAGTTTTTCAGTTTGAAAGTTTTTCATTTCTACTCTCATAACCTCTTGAATCTTTTTGACAGTCTGTTCCATGGCTTCTTGAGTTCCTTGAACATCCTCAATATTTCATGTCTTATCAGAAAGGCTATAATTTATAGGTCGCTGATACTAATTGGGTCTTCATTCACTAAGCAATGTAGGATTCTGTGTTGCTTTCTTGTTGTGACCTTTGCACTGTAGGGTGTTTTTTATGTTGTAATATCGGTCATTGTAAAAAATGCACTGCCCCCTGCTTGGCTCTGCAGCTGTGCTTTTCTTGGGGTGGAATGACTTGGGGGTAAAAATGGCTGAATCACAAAGAGGACCCCACTGCCTGTCTGTCTCTACCTCAGTATCTTGGTACTGTGTGACTGGACTAAGCCCAGCTAAGGAGGCTAAAAGACCCTTCCTCTTGTCCTGGTGCTTTCCTTTCTCTGGGGATGCACTGAGCTGGGATCAAAATGGCTTTTCTGCGCAACAAAAAGACCCTGTTGCCAGAATCTACAGGGATTTTCTATAAGGTAGAAAAACACCTGACATATTGGGCAGCTAGAGCCAACATTACAATATAAACAAAATCCTAGACACCACTGGAAGGCTGTGTTTGCCTTTCTTAAAAAAAATTATTTGAGCCCGGAGAGATAGCACAGCGGCGTTTGCCTTGCAAGCAGCCAATTCAGGACCAAGGGTGGTTGGTTCAAATCCCGGTGTCCCATATGGTCCCCCGTGCCTGCCAGGAGCTATTTCTGAGCACACAGCCAGGAGTAACCCCTGAGCACCGCCGGATGTGGCCCAAAAACCAAATAAATAAATAAATAAATAAATAAATTATTTGAATCTCTATCAGATAGTTACAAAGTTGTTGATGACTAAGTATCAATCATACACCCATCCTTTGACCAGTGCATATTTCCTGCCACCAATGCCCTACTTCCCTCCCACTCTCCTCCTGTCCTTTCCCCTGTCTTTTTTCACATGCACACCCTGCTGACAGGTTTCCACAGGACTCTGAGAGGCTTTTGATATTTTTTTTAGACGGAGAACTCTTCATAGAGTATCCTTTTCATAATCTAGTCTTTCCCCCATTTTCTTCCCCTTCCCTTAACCTCTTTCTTGACCAATTAACCTCTTTAACCCACTCCCTTAACCTCTTCATTGGTTGACCTCTCCCACAATCACCAAGGGTCTTAGTGCTGATAAGAAGAAACCCACCACTCCACTCCACCCCATTCTCCCCAGGCTGCCCGGCCACGGTCACCCAAATACCCCAAGCTTGGCCAGGCCTCCAGCCAGGTTCACACGCTGGCGCTCACTAGGTGAGCGGGCACCGGGAATTAAAGAAGTAGAACTCTTCCGAATTTGGATTTGGATCATCTGGGGATACAGCATTCCTCCTGACAGGTCTGGGGCTAAGGAAGTCCATGGGCTGCCTCTACGTTTACTAAGAACAACTAGCAAACAAGAAGCCCAGAACTCTGAGTTTCCTCCTTCTATGGATGAGGAATGCTAAACGCCCTGGACGCAAAACGAATCCCATTCATAAAATCTCAAAAAAGCTCCCCGAAAGCTTATCTTGGAGACTACGACATCTCCAAAAAAAATGTTGAGATGAGGAGAAAGTGAGGTGAAGCCGCGCATGCGCAGTGTTGACACTTCCGGAACCTCGCGGGGGCGGGCACCGGAACCGGAAGAACCCAAAAGTTGATGCCCAGCGGCGAAGAAGATGACGCTCTCCCCCGGAAGTCCCGCCCACCCCAAGCCTGTTCCCGGAAGTGCTGCTGTGATCGCGGGCGTGATGGCTTCAAGGTTACTTCGTGGAGCTGGCGCCCTCTTCGCGCAGGCCCTGAGGACTCGCAGTCCCAATGGAGTCGCCGCGGTGCGCTCCATGGCCTCGGCAGGTATTTGTCCCGTTAGGTGCCCCAGGGTCGGGTGACCTTGGACTTCCCGAATGGCATACGGGAAGCCAAAGTGGGGCCGACCCTGGAGGCTCCTGGGGCCTGTCTGGGAGCGTCTGACCCCGCCGCCCAGGAGCCCTAAGCGGTTGGGGCCGGAGGGACAGCATGGAGATAAAGCATTTGCTTCGCATGCAGAAGGACGGTGGTTCGAAACCCGGCATCCCCCCATCTGGTCCCCCGAGCCTGCCAGGAGCCATTTCTGAGCATAGAAGAGCCAGGAGGAACCCCTGAGCGCTGCGGGGTGTGACCCCAAAACCAAAAAATAAAAAATAAAAAGAGCCCTAAAGGGAGCCCCAGTGTGACCTTGGACTGTGGCTGCAGTAGAATGGGGGAGGGTGCTAAAGCGCAGAGCAGACCCACTCTCATCCCGAGTCAGGTGCACCCACTAGCACTTTGATTGGCTTGCTTTTTAGGACAAAATGTCGATAAATGGTGATGGGAGAAGGACGAGGCCCTCTGTGCCACCACTTTCATGGATCGTAGGGATCAACGGGGACAGCGGGGCTGGGTAGTCCTTGGTAGTCCTTGTGAGCAGAAATGTCTTCTTGCTTTTCTCCCTTTATCTGACTAACACTACGGCTCTTCCTTTAGGTGGCATTCCTACTGACGATGAGCAAGCCACCGGGCTGGAGCGGGAGATCATGATGGCCGCGAGGAAGGGACTGGTGAGAACATTGGGGGGGTCCTGGGGACTCAGGAATGAGGACTGGCTAAGAGCGATCGCTGGGAAATGTGACGCAGGAGACTGATTTGTGGGATTTGTATCCCTGAGACCTTGTAGAATAGAATGTTTCCTATAATGATTTTATTTTCTTTGTCAGGACCCATACAATCTACTTGCTCCCAAAGCGGCTTCCGGCACCAAGGAAGACCCTAATTTAGTCCCTTCCATCTCCAACAAGCGAATAGTAGGCTGTATCTGTAAGTACCTATCTCAGTCTTGTTTTTGTATTAATTTGCTTAATAATATATCCTATCATATAAGCTTACAAATCTATAAATTGCTTCAAATTCTTTGTCTACATGGCTAAGGTGTGTGAAGATGATGTTTGGGTAAATGAGGTGTATACTGTTTGCCTCTCATACCTAATTCTGTTGTTAGTCCTTACTGTAACATCTTATAAAGTATGGCTAATCTTGGTTCGCTGGAGATACAGCATAAAACAATTTTCATCTAGAAAGTGTTTACTATTTTCTTACCAGACACCATATTTAGGTACTGGAAGTAAATATAGCACAAGCCTTCCTTTGGTTGTTTACAGAAACAAGAGAACTGGAAGAACTTAGGAGGTTGAGTTACCCATAGGTAAACTCAGCATCTGTTTCTTTATATGAACATGTGGAGGAAAGCTTGAATTGATTTCTTCAGATGTCAACAATAACTGAAAGTCTTTGAGGCTTCAACCACCTTTTTTCTTCTAGGTGAAGAGGACAATAGCACTGTTATCTGGTTTTGGCTGCACAAAGGCGAGGCCCAGAGGTGCCCCAGCTGTGGAACCCATTACAAGCTGGTGCCCCACCAGTTGTCCCACTGAATCTCTGCTAACTCCCTTGAAATGGGTTGTGAAGTTTTTCTCCAATAAATACTAGCCATTGTGTTGGCTCCTTCTCCCATAGGTGGCTGTTCTTATTTCTCTCCTTCCTTACAAAGAGGTATAGATAATTCTAATTTTAAGAATAGTGTCTGCCTGGGAAGGGTTGGAGAGATAGCATGAAGGTAAGGTGTTTGCCTTGCATCCCATATGGTCCCCCAAGCCTACCAGGAGCGATTTCTGAGCATAGAGCCAGGAGTAACCCCTGAACACTGTTGGGTATGACCCTAAAACCAAAGAGAAAAAAAAGAATAGCTGTCTGGGGGCCAGAGAATTAATACAATGGTTAGGCATTTGCCTTGTATGTGGCTGACCCAGGTTCTGTCCCTGTCTTCCCATCTGATCCCTGAGCCCTGCCAGGAGTAACCTCTGATCATCACCAGGTGTGGGGGACCCCCCCCTTCAAAAGTTGTCAATACTGCTTGCAATTGAGATGGAGGGCAATGACTAGGACCACTTGACAGAGGGAAAAACAGGGCTAAAAAATCAACCTGACTGAACTTGAATATTGGCTCTAACCTTTAGCTTTATTACAGGGGTGTTTCCTGAGTGTAGGTTACATGTACCAAAAAGTAGGTGCTGAGATGATAACTCAAAGGTACAGTACATGCCTGGTATGTTCAAAACCCCATGTTTGTTCCCCAGCAAAACATCGTTTCCTTATGATCCCATAGCATGGTTGAATACAGCTCCATGAAAAAGCAAACACAAAAAAGTTGTGTTGTTATATAGCATATGTATAGAAAGAGCCTGTCTGATGCAGGTATATCTTCATAGTTTTGCCATAACATGGAGTATTTGGAGTTTTGAAGCTGTGAGGGACTCAGGTTCAAAGCATATTTTATGGGGATACAATCAGCAAATTTCAGAATATGGCATGATTTCAGGAGCCAATGATCCAGTTACTTTAGTAACTTGTAAGAAGTTATTAAAAAACCTGCTGTTTTTAGAGTTAAGTAGCTCTAAGGTCAACAGCGACCACAAACAAATTTATGAGTCTGGTTTGGATCCGATTCAAAGTAACTATCGAAAAATCATAATCTTTGCTATAGATATTTTCTTTTCTTTTCTTTTTTTGGTTTTTGGACCACATCCGGTGGTGCTCAGGGGTTACTCCTGGCTATCTGCTCAAAAATAGCTCCTGGCAGGCACGGGGGACCATATGGGACGCTGGGATTCGAACCAACCACCTTAGGTCCTGGGATCGGCTGCTTGCAAGGCAAACACCTCTGTACTATCTCTCCGGCCCCTGCTATAGATATTTTCTATTTGGAGACTTATTATATACATATATTAGTGTAATTGGTACTTTAAAGTGGTACAAGTTTGGCCTATTTGTGACCATTTGTAACTTGAGTCATTCTACTTTTATGCATTTGAACTTTACTGGTTTTCTTGAAAATTAGGAAATTTTGATAATGTTTTGTTTTTGAACCATAACTGTGTTCACGGATTCTTAGGTAGGCTTAGGAAATTATAAGGGGTGACAAGGTTTGAATCTGGGTTGGCTATATACAAAGCAAACATTCTACCCACTATATTATTGCTCTGCCCCCTTCTTCCGGACTTTGAATTTAAGAGCAGGGAAGAACAAAACAGTTTATATTTTTTAACTTTATTGATTGATAGATTGGTTTGGGGCCATGCTCAGCGGCATTTGGGGTCACTCCTGGCTCTGCACTCAGAAATCACCCCTGGCAGGCTGGGAGACCATAAGGGATGCTGGGAGTTGAACCGGGTTCCTACTGGGTTTGACCTCATGCAAGGCATGCAAGGCAAATGCCCTCCCTCTGTGCTATCTCTCTGGCCCCAACAAAACAATTTAACCACTTAATAACTGGTACCTTGGATTAAGTTTCTGGGTTAAGCTAATTATTTATTCTGGGGGCAGATAGAATTGCTTGCAAAGTTTATTCTCATTTTATTAAACTTCTGGATTAAGTCGATTTTCTTTTTTTTTTTCTTTTTTTTTTTGAATGTTAATTGTTACACCGTGATTACAAATATAATTGTACTTGTATGATTACAGTCATGTAAAGAACACCCCCCCTTCACCAGTGCAGGATTCCCACCACCAATTTCCCAGATCTACCTATTCCCCACCCCAGCCACACTTGTACTCGAGACAGGCTTTCTTTTTCCCTCATTCATTCACATTGTTATAGTTTTCAGTGTAGTTATTTCTCTAACTGCACTTATCATTCTATGTGGTGAGCTTCATGTCATTAGCTGCACCTACATGGGAGGATGGGGGGAAGTAAGGGTTGGGACTGAGGCAGTAAATTATTAAAAATGAGCTTTGTAGGGCAGTATCAAGGTCCCAATACAAGATGGGTATTATGGATATATAGAATATATGCACACAATACTATCAATATGAACAAAGAGAAAAAGTTTCCACTGACTGTCCTAATATAAACCAGTGCTAGAATAGCCTTCCCTCCTCCCAGAGTGCATTCCCATTAGTGTAGGGAGAGATAGGGGGAAAGCCTGTTGACCCCTATAGAGTCCACCTAGACCGGTGCCCAGGGAAAGACTGAAGTCCAGGGGAGAAAAACCCTATACCATAAGCCGATTTTCTTAATTGGAGGGGGGGCATATTTGCAGTCAAAGCTTGTTCTTAATCTATTAAACTGTCTCTTCCATCCCAGAATAAACCAGGTTTGTTTGTTTATTTATTTATTTATTTATTTATTTATTTATTTGGACCACACCCGATGACGCTCAAGAGTTACTCCTGGCTATGTGCTCAGAAATCGCTCCTGGCTTGGGGGACTAATGGACGCTAGGGGATCAAACTGCGGTTCATCCTAGGCTCGCTCGGGCAAGGCGCCACTGCTCCTGCCCCAGTTCTTTTGTTTTTTAATTTTGGTGCTACACCCTGTGGTGCTCAGGGGTCACTTCTGGCTCTGAACTCAGGAATTCCTCCTGGCAGGCTCAGTGGACAATATGGGATGCCGGTGATAGTGAGGGGATCAAATGCGGGTAGGCCATATGCAAAGCAAATGCCCTACCAGTTGTATTGTCATTGGTCCCAAAAAGCCAATTCTTGAGGGAACTACCACTGTAACTCAATAGTAAATCCATTCTCATACTTGTATACTTGTCCCCAGTATTTTTTTTTTTTTTTTTATGGCACTGAAGATCAAAGTCTGGGCCTCACATGAACAAGTTATTTCTACTCTAATGCTGAAATATTTCCCTGGATCCTTAAAACTTTTCTTACCAATAAATGGATATAATATCTTCCCATTTGGTATTGGGATTAGCTACAAATGTGACTTTAGTTACCATCCACAAAACAGGTACAAATTAGATCTTTCTGTTAAACATTCTTGGAGAGTCAGGGAAAAACTTTTCCCCCCCTTTGTCCTACCTCTTTATATAAGTAGTCAAAGCCACTGCTTGTTTTCCTTTCTGTCACCTTTTTGGGGGGTGTGGGTACATACAGTGGTGCTCCGGAGTTATTTCTGACTCTTGGCTCATGGGACCATATAGGATGCTTATGATTGAACATGTGACACCCCCCCCCCCAAAGAAAATCCACATTGCTTTTCTCCCTGTCTTAACAGTTTTTTTTTTTAATCCTTGGGGTAATGTGCATGGGTGCCCACTTGCAAGGCAAACATCCTACCCTCTCTACTATCACTGCAGCCCAATCATTCTCTCTTATTCAGGAAATCCCCTAGCATTTATGTGCTTTTCTGGGCCCTTCCCTATGGGAAGTGGAGCACCTAGTCATCATCTACAACAGGGGTCTCAAACTCGCAGCCCTCGGGCTGTTTGCGGCTCTGCCCTAGAGGAATCTTTGTTTTGTTTTGTTTTAGTTGTTTGGGTCACATCCCCCAATGTTCAAGGCTTACTACTGACTTTGCACTCAAGGATCACCCCGACTTTGCCTCCTGCGGCCCCCAGGTAAATTGAGTTTGAGACCCCCGATACACCTAACCTGGATCCTTCCCCATCAAGTGCTCTTCCAGTTTCCTTCCGGTAACTTATCAGCAGACTGCTTTCTACTTCCCTTACTCACTACCCTTTTCCAATCAAATCGCTACATATGGGCTAAGAGACAGTATGAGAGTTAAGGCAGTTGTCCTGCATGTGGCCATTATATCACCAGGAATTATCCCTGATTATCGAACTAGAGTAAAACAAATAGCAATGTATATGGTCCAAATACCCAAAATAAAGCAAAATACCACATAAAAGTTTTGTGATGAGTTTTTAATCACATCATTAATCATTAGTTGCCAATAATAATAAACTACATTATTAATATGTTCTGTTTTCCCTCACTTAAAAATCCACCTTGCTTGGGGCCGAAGAGATAGCATGGAGGTAGGGCATTTGCCTTGCATGTAGAAGGACGGTGGTTTGAATCCTGGCATCCCATATGGTCCCCCGGGCCTGCCAGGAGCGATTTCTGAGCATAGAGCCAGGAGGAACCCCTGAGCGCTGCCGGGGGTGACCAAAAAAAAAAATCACCTTGCTTTTCTCCCTGTCTTAACAGGTTTCTTTTTTTATCCTTGGGGTAATGGGTAGGGAAGCATGATAGGTTTTGGTTTTTTTTTTTGGTTTTTGGATCACACCCGGCTGTGCTCAGGGGTTACTCCTGGCTGTCTGCTCAGAAATAGCTCCTGGCAGGCACGGGGGACCATATGTGACACCGGGATTCGAACCAACCACCTTTGGTCCTGGATGGGCTACTTGCAAGGCAAACGCCGCTGTGCTATCTCTCCGGGCCCACATGATAGTTTTTAATTGAATTAAACTTAGAAAGATGTAAGGGGAGAGAAAGAAAGTACATTTAAGAGAGAACAAAGACTTCTCCAGAGTAGAAAAAGTAAACAGAGACAAATAAGCAAGCAAGTATATGTTCAAGAGGGAACGCAGGCTTGAAGTCCTGTCTTTAATTTTTAGCCAGTTCTCTGCTGAAGAAAGTCTTTAGTACCTTTCCAGACTGTGGTAGATAAAGTTTCCCCAGTGAAATATATGTTCCAATTCCAGAATCTGTGAATATGTTAGATCACAGAATAAATTATTATGAATATTGCAGAAAGAGGGCCAGAGAGATTACTTTGAGTTCAATTCCTGGTGCTGCATAGTCCTCTAAAAACCATCAAAAGTGACCCTGAGCATAGAGCCTTCAGTAGCCTCTGATCAACAAAATGTATGCTCCCAAAACAAAGATACTGATTCCTTAAAAAAATTACAGAAAAGGTCCAGAGAGGTAGGGCATTTGCCTTGCATGCAGAAGGACGGTGGTTCGAATTCCGGCATCCCATATGGTCCCCCGAGCCTGCCAGGAGCAATTTCTGAGCGCAGAGCGAAGAGTAACCCCTGAGCACTGCCGGTTGTGACCCCCCCCAAATTTAAAAATTACAGAAAGAATTAAAGTTCCTAACTTGCTGCTCTTAAAGTAAGGAGACTATCCTTAGTGGGAAGAAAGAAGACTGAGGGAGATGTGGCAGAGAATGGTGGGAGAGGCGCAGTGTTTGATGATTAAAGAGGATCATAGACCAAGGCAGGGAGTAAAAGGAAATGCTTTTCTTGAGCTTTCATAAATGGCAGTGCTGCCACCATGATTTCAGCTCAGTGAGACCCATTACAATCATCTCTAGAACTGTAAGGTGCAAGATTGTGGTTGCTGTAGTCTACTAAGTGTGATTTTTTTTTAATGGTAGCAATACATAAATCCAATTCTTGCCTTGAGTCCCTTATCAAATTTAGCTGCACATTAGATTTATATGAGAGTTACTTTTGTTTTGTTTTGCTGTACATGCCCAGATCATAATGCAGTCTCAGGGTGGAAACCACCCTGAGACTAAAATCATTCAGGTAGAGGCTGGATATGTAGCTAAGTTGTAGAGTTGTAGCGTGCTTGTCTTGTGAGTTCTTGGGTTTGATTCTCAGAAAAACACACAAACACAGGAGTTACCTCTTAGTTTTTTGTTTTATTTTTGGGCCACACTAAGTGGCACTCAGGGGCTACTCCTGGTTTTGCACTCAGAAATCATCACTCTTGGCAGGCTTGGTATATTGTAGGACACTGGAGATTGAACCTGAGTCAAGATCATGAAAAGGAAACACCCTACCTGCTGTGCTATTGCTCTGGCCCTTATTTCTTTTGTAACGAGAGTCCTAAGTGGAGAGGGAGAATGAAATCCCATCCTAAATCTTCACTGTTGTGTCTGGAAAGATAGCATGGAGGTAAGGCATTTGCCTTGCATGCAGAAGGATGGTGGTTCGAATCCTGGCATCCCATGTGGTCCTCTGAACCTGCCAGGAGCAATTTCTGATCGTGGGACCAGGAATGACCCCTAAGCGCTGCCGGGTGTAACCCAAAAACAAAACAAAACAAAACGAACTTCACTGTTCCCCAAGTACAGTGACCACCAATGGGATCCATCAAACTCTGATCATTTAATAATTTAGAAATTGGATCCTGCAAGTGGATAGTGCATATAGTACATTGCCTTGCACAAGGATGACCAAAGTTTATTCTCCAGCACTCCATATGGTCACCCAAGACTTGCCAAGAATGATTCCTGAATAGAGCCAGGAGTAAGCCCCAAACACTGCCAGATGTGGACCAGAAATTAAAAAAAGAAAAGAAGTTGAATCGTAGAGTTGTCCAGAACCCCATTAATATGCTAACATATTAGAACACATGCCTAACATGGACAAGACCTTGAATTTGATACCCTCAATCCCAAGCTACTGAACCAAGCATTGTTGGGATGGCCCTGCTCTATCTCCAGCAAATCTGGGTATTTTTTAAAAATTGGATTAGGGCAGGAGTGATTTGTCTTCTATGTGACCAATACTGGTTTGATCCCTGGCATTGCATAGGTCCCCTGAACACTGCCAATAATGACCCCTGATTTGAGCACAGAGCTAGGAGTAACCCCTGAGCACCACTGGACATGCCCTAAAACAAAAAGAATAAAAATAAATTGGATCCTACTTAAATTGAGGGGAGAAAATAGGATACACTCCAATGATACTTATTAAACTATCCTTATACCAAAAAACTATCATGGCTACAGAAATAAGTAGTGTAGCAGGAGAGGTGGTTACCTTACATGTGACAGACTGAGGTTGATCCCTGGAACCACATATAATCCCGAGCCCATCAAGGATTGATCCCAGAGCACTAGAGCCAGGAGTAAGTCTGAGCACTGCCAGGTGTGGCCCGAAAACCAATAAATAAAATTTTTGAGGACTTCCATTCTGTCCTCATTTGAGTGAAATAGCTGCTCTTGTCATATTTGTGTGTGTGTGTATACATATATATATATAAATATAAATATATATGTATATATATATATTTGGGTTTTGGGGGGTCACACCCCGCAGTGCTCAGGGGTTATTCCTGGCTCTATGCTCAGAAATCGCTCCTGGCAGGCTCTAGGGGACCATATGGGATGCCGGGATCCAAACCACTGACCTTCTGCAGAAAAGGCAAACACCTTACCTCCATGCTATTTCTCCGGCCCCTCTCAGTATATATTTTTAACTACAACATTATCTCTCATATTGATAACGTGACCATCAAAATCAGATTACAAAACAGATTATACACCTGTACCATCTACTAAGCACTATTCTCATTTTACTATTTCTTTCAAGTGAAAGAGCAAGCTCAGAGTCTTGGTGCCTTTAGTTGTCAGATTCATTAATCTCTCACTGGAACAATCCCTCAGTCTTTCCATGACACCTCTCCAACTTGAGTTTGTTTGATTCCTCATGGTTGGATTTGGGAGCTGTCTGCCCTCCCCACTAAAAGATTAAAGATTCACTCAGGGTCAGAAAGGTCACTGGGGTAACTTGATTAAGCATTCCTTGCAGTCACTAATTTTTTTGGTTTTGGTCCATACCCAGTGAATGGTGAGAAGCTACTCATCATTCTGTGCTTGATGCTTGCTCCTGGGGCTGCTTAGGAAGAATCATGTGGTGCTGGGGATCATCTGCGGAAGTCCAGTCCATTAATCTATCTCCCTGGCTGGCTCCAACACTTTCAGATATTATATTGCTTCTCATTCAACTTAACAGTTATGGTTTCTTTTAGATTCAGTGAATTAGAATTCAGAACTATTCTAACTTGTTTTTTTGAATTGGCTTTTGAGCAACACCTGGATGTACTCAGGATAATCCTGACTCTGCACCAAGAGATCACTTCTGTTAGCATTTAGATCATATGGGGTGCCAGGTATTGAACCTGGATTTGCCATCCTTCACTAGAAGTTCTGCTTCCCTCCACCCCTCCACCTTTGTCCCAATGGCCTCCTCCATTCAATTCCCTCCCCTATTTTTAAAATAAATAATTGGTATTTAATATGGTAATGGGAACTTTTTTCAAGTTGGTTCCCCTGGCCTTTTGACATATCCCTAGCTTTGAATGTATTTTTTTTTCTGACAAGAAGTGTTGCCCATTCATCTTTCAAGCTGGTTTTACTATGTTTTGGGGCCATATACAGGGCTTGCTCAGATAATATATGTGGTAGATCAGGGGCATACCTGATAGTGCTGGTTGTGTGTGTGGGGGGTTCCATGCCAGGAGTTAACTTTAGGGTTTTGCATATGCAAAGTGCTCCACTCTTGAATTCTCTCCTAACACCAAACACATGCATCTTTTCAGACATACTGTAGTGTTCAATGCCAAAGGAAGGCAAGCCCTCTCCACACTCATTGGGAATAGCGCCCTCTGCCTCCACAGCTTCTATCCTGCTGCTTGGTTTCTTCCTTCAGGGATTGCTCATTATCAAGCATCCTCCATCTTTCTCTCCAGCACAACCCCACTCTGCATCTGTGCTGCAGAGGTGATGACAGACTCAGACCTGCTTGGAGCCTCTCTGCTTCTTCTGGTGCACAATAGCAGGCAGAGACCGAAGCTGGAGAATTGTGCAATAGGCTAAGCCCAGCCTCCTGGGCCTTGGGGTCATGTTGCCCTGCCAACCACTGGCACCCTCTGGGAGCTCTGGTGCAGACTGGGCTGCGCCCTCCCACCCAACTCCCCTAGGACCAATGTGCAGACAACAGAAAACAGAGTCACAGACAGCGCCTTGTCCATAATTATTACTTACTAAATTGATTTACAAAAACATTTGCTTTTTCAGGCAGCTGTGTTAAATTATTGTACATTTTTGGGAGAGGGAGGTGGGGAGGTCCTGGCCACTCTTTCTTGGGGGGTAGGAGAAAATGTGCCCCCTCTCCCCTGTCCCACACCTAAGCCCAGCTCCTAATGAAATGGCTCCACCCAGCCTCAAAGCCCATGAACCCTTTCCTGCCTAAATCCCTGCAGGTAAGAGGGTTCAGAGAAGACTCCAGGGCAGGGAACAGTAAGCCCACAGCCACACTGATGGGGACCACAGGCCACAGTGGTTGCTGGGGTCCTGATATCCTCTGCCCTGACTGCATGGTCGGGGTCCAATCAGGGACTTCCCAATACTCTGTCAACACCAAGGCATAAATGCCCTGTGAAAGCGTCAGTGGTCCAGAGGTATGGCTTTGGGCATCCCTGCTGGGTCAGGAGGAGGTGGCACACAAAGCAGTGGCACCCCTTAGCCAGCACACTTGCACTCCAGCCTTCAGAGGGATCCTGCCAGAGGAGGTGGGGGTACCTACTTGTCTGGCTTTGGTGCTCAGAGAAACAACCCTGAGGAGCCGAGCAAGGAACCACAGACCTCAGTGGCTCTGCCACATGGGACACTGCCAAACTGGTGCCTTAAGTTCTTCACTCCAGTTAAGACTCTTGTCCACACAGCTGAGGTTACTGTGGGACAGCAGGGAGCAGTGGGAAGCACAGGCACACCCTGCCGGGGACTTGGGACATGCAGGGGACACCAGCCAGCACAAAGCCCATAGCACAGGCTCCGGTCAGGTTCCCCAACCTCCCATTTTCCCACCTGCCACACCCTCCTCCTTGGGCACTAGAAGGTTTTCCGATGAATAGCCCGGGAACCATCCTCTTCATACTCCTTTTTGGAAACCCACATCTTCTTGAACGTGTCTAGTGAGGCCAGGATGGAACCGCTGTGAGGAAGGACAAACAGTGTGAGCAGGCTCTCTCAGTGCCTGCGGGGATCCCTCAGAGAAGTGTCCAGTGTAAAGTGACTGCCAGCCCGCTGCCGTGCCTCACCCAATCCATGTAGAGTATAGTCTCTCCTGGGGTGCTGAGATCTGCAGGAAGTAAAGATGTCTGGGTAAGCTATGCCCATCTATAGCTTCTGCCAGCCCAGGCCAGAAAGCTAGAGGTAGCACTAGCTTCTTCCTTGCTGCATCAGAGCTGCCCAGCACCCTAGTCCCAAGAGGACTCCCATAGCCTTACCTTGATTTTGACGTCCTTCGGGGCAAGCTTCTTCACTTCACTTAGCAATCGGTCACCAAAGCCTGTGAATGCAAAGCTGACTAGACTTGGGGTCCACCTCTGACCTTCCTGACACTAGCTCCCCATGTCTACTCTTGGATGCTCTCCCATGGCAGCTGGTTCCCCACCTCCCATGGATAGAAAAGATCTAGCACCCTGCCTGTAGGTAGAAGACCCAAGCATCCTGGGAGCCCAAGACAGATGGCCTCACACTGCCACACAGCTGTATCTAGCATTCTGTGTTCTCGACACCAAAGGTAGAGGCCATCAGGAAGAAAAAGTTAACGGGGCCAGAGAGATAGTACAGTGGTGGGGTGTTTGCCTTGCCAACCCGGGAGGGACCCAGTTCGATTCCCAGCATCCTATATGGTCCCCCAGCTTGCCAGGGGTGATTTCTAAGAGCAGACCCAGGAGTGGCCCCTTAGCACCTCCAGGTGTGGCTCAAAAACCAATCAATCAATCAATCAATTAAAAAACCAGTTCGTAAGAGAACAACAAAAAAATAACATAGTCCATGGGGGCTGGGTCTACCCTGTGGGCAAAGATCACACACAGTGCTGGCTAGAAGGGACTTGGCAACAGCTGGGAATAAGGCAGGATGGAAGCAGGACAGCCATCTGGGAGGGGAAACTCAGGCAGTTTCAACTAAGAAGCTGATATGCCCCCACTAAGACCCAGAACTTCTATTTTTCTTTTCTTTTTGTTTTTTTTGTTTGTTCATTTTGGGGTTTTTTTGGTCATAACCGGTGGTGCTCAGGGATTACTTCTGGCTCTGCGCTCAGAAATCACTCCTGGCAGGCTCAGAACCATATGGGATGCTGGGAATTGAACTGGGGTCCATCCTGTGTTGGCTGTGTGCAAGGCAAACGCCCTACTGCTGTGCTATTGCTCCAGCCCCAAGACCCAGATCTTCTATAACAGGATTCATGGACATTTGGTGGGGATACAGCTGTGTGAGAGCAACTCCCCTACCTCTTTTCTCCAACAGGAGAGGAGTTGGCCTACTCACAGGAAAGATGGCCATATGGCACCATGGCCCACACCATAGCCTGAGCCTTAGGGGCTGGGGAATGGATCTGCAGATGTACTGGATGATCATGGGGCTGGGAGAATACATCTCAGACCTCACCTAAAAAGATTACTTGCTTACACTGAGGAAAGAAAGCTGAAGGCTTGGGGAAAGTGCGAGCATGCTCCAAGGAACAGATGCTGGCTGAGGGCCCAGCTTTGGCCTTTATGGTGATACCCGCCCCCTCCGTGGGCACCTTTGAAGAGTGTGGAGCCACCGGAAAGCACGATGTTGGCAAACAGCGTCCGGCGCAGGTCCATGTCGGACTTGTGGATGGCGAAGGCTAACACCTCGTGCAACCCCTCACTCTCATCCCCAACCAGATCTGGCTGGAACAACAGCTCAGGTGCCCGAAAGCGCGCTGGCCCCACCTTCAGGACAGGAGAGTGAGGTGGTCAGTCCTTTGAGACTCGGGCTGAGCTACTGGTGCCCCTCGGTGCTGGGCCGGACTTACATCGAGCATGCTGCCATCGGGCAGTGTGTACTGCACCTTCTCCGTCTCCAGGGCCTCATCCTTTTGTGGGTTGATGGACAGGTAGCAAGCTCGCTGGGGGTGGGGAGGCACTATCTTAGGAGGCTGTGGCAGGAACACCTCAGCCCAGGCCTCCACCCCACCACCCACTGCCCACCCCCCCTCCTGGTCCCCTCCTTGCTCGCCCGCCCTCATCACCTCTTTGATGGTCCGGACGACTTCGAACTCGGCCGAGGTATGAAAATCAGCACCTTCCTTGCGCAGTAGCAGCCGGAGGTATCGGGAGACATCACGGCCAGCAATGTCCACCCGCATGATGGAGTGTGGCATGGCAAAGCCCTCGTAGATGGGGACGGCATGCGTGACCCCATCCCCGGAGTCTAGAACAACCCCTGTCGTGCGTCCTGTTGCGTACCTACCACAGGTTAACATCTCTTCACCTCAGCCTCTGGAATATGGGGACCCCTCAGCCCTGGAAGGGACCCTGGGAAATTAGTATGATCTATTTGGGAAAGGGGACACAAGGACACCTGAAGGAGCATCTGGGGATATGTGGAAGGGTTGCGTCATAGGTCACACTAAGCAGGGCAGTTTTGTGGAGATGGACCTAAGGACCACTTACAGGCTGAGCACCGCCTGCATGGAGATGAACAGGGCTGGTACATTGAAGGTTTCAAAGAACACCTCAGCTGCCTTCTCCCGGTTCTTACTGGGGTTGAGTGGTGCTTCCGTGAGAAGAACAGGATGCTACAAGAAAGAGCAGAGTTGTGGGGATGTACCCAAACAACATGGTGGGCTTTTAAAGGATCTTTCCAGAGAGCAATCTGCTGTGAACACTGGAAATGGCTGTTGTTTATCCTGCTGCCCAAGGGGCCCAACGGGCCAGTTCTCCAAGACACTGGATGCAGAGGTAGCAAGCCCCACCTAACACAAGCAGGAAGGAAGCAGATGGGGAGTGGGCTGAGAATCACACCTCCTCAGAGAAGGTCTGTAGCTGGTCCTTGGAGTACACGTACTGCCAGATGCGCTCCATGTCATTCCAGTCACGCACCACGCCATGCTCCATGGGGTAGCGGATGGCCAGCAAACCTCGGTGCTCCTAGGAAAGGACATCAGGGTGACAGGCCTCTAGCCCAGCACCCACCCTTTCTGACTCAAAATGGGCCCTTCCAACAACATTAATTAGGGGAGCAGAAGTGTGACCCTGTACTCTCCCAGCACAGACCTGCTTCCTCCTCTGGGGCCTGCTACTGGGCGTCCCTGCTTCTCCTTTCACCACCTGGTTTCCTCCCTTCCAGGGCAACACCAGAGCCTCCTTGCAGTCCAGCTCTCTAGCCAGTGCTCAGTCCCTCTGCAGATCTGCCTGCCTACTTCCAACTTACCCCATTCCACAAATACTACTAGGCTTCTCTCACCCACTTGAGGTTTCGCCAGACCCTGTTTCCCCTAGCTCCACTTCTGAGCCCCTGCTTCGATTTAGTAGCATGCAGAAACCCAGGTGCTCACATTCCCTTACTCGCCATTCTCCCACTCATCCCTCACCACCTGTTCCAAGGCCTCATCTGCTATTTGAGTCAAACTGTTAGTCCCAATGTGATCTCCAAAACCCATAACCATGGATCCATCATCAAGCCCAGGTGGCTCAAATCTCATCACCTTTGCATGTGTGCATGGTGCTGGAGCCAGACCCAGGGCCTCACTGGAGACAGAGTCTTGGCCTACTCAGCTTTGGGAGGGAGAAGGAACTACCTGGGCCTCTTCCAATTGGGGAAAGAGCTTTACCACTAATCTAGCTCCCATGCCTCTAACACCACTCTGTACAGAGCTTTTCCTTTGGGCGCTTCCAGACAGCATCTGTGTTTTCTCTGCTAATACCAGCACTCCATCTTTGAGCAAAGTGCCTCAGGGTCGGAACCCTGAGATGCCCAAGACACCAGCTGACAGTCCCAGAAAACAGAATTCCAGGGACCCTTCAGGAGGGCCAGCTCTGATTCCCCATTATTACCTCTGCTTTAGGTCCGATGAAAAGGTCCCCCTCCAGGGCTCCAGCCATCACCCGCATGTGTTTTGGGCGTCCCACACTGAGAAAAGGACAAGTTGGTGAGGAGTGGGGACAAAGGTCAGCACATGCTGCGTGGGAAGAAAGGGTGTCTCTTCCCTTCCATCCCTGCCCTCGCAGCTGCCACTCTGGACTCAACCTATATGCTAGATTCCAAGGGGGCAACCCTCCCTCCCCCAGGATGCTTCAAGATGTCAGGCCAAGACTGCTTTTGCCCTTCCCCCTCAGGATAGCCAGCAGCAGGGTGAGCTCCCCGAAGACACAATCAGTCCAGAACTGGACCAGTGCTCTGCCTAACAGCAGTGCCTCCCCACCTGTAAGTGAACTCCAGGCAGGTCACTTGAGAGGTGTGAAGTGCCTGGGCTAGCTGTCTTTGGAACAGGACTAGGGTTTGTGCCACAGCTGCCACGCAGAGGACCTAAGTTCCCCCTCCACCCTCCAAGTGAGATGCTTCCCTCAGGTTAGAGGGGATGTGTCTCACACACACCTCTGCAACCAAAGCATCAATCAGGCAGGGATGCTGCTGGTCTTAAGGAAACTTTCTAGAATCTGAAAATAGACATGACTTGAAGCAAACGTGTCCTGCCTCCCCTCTTCTCTGTTCTGGGAGACTATTCTTGTCATCTCTGCTGCCACCACACCCATTCCCAGGAGCACTGACTGCTATCCTGTCTCCCCTCTCAAGGAGGGCCCCATCTCTAGGCTCTAAAGGAGCCTGTGCTTTCGAGCATCCAACTGTGTCCTCCACATACTGGTTCTTCACAGCTGGAGGCAACAAATGTCCTCAAAGAGCAGAGACACAGAGCTCTTGTCTGACCCTGGCGCCCCAAACTCTCTACCTAAGCAAATAAAACGGGTTGCTGCCTGGGCAATACTTACTAGTTTGGAAAACAATATTTGGGAATCTGGTCTCCTGCAAAGCCAGCCTTAATAACCCCAGAACCCTGCAAGAGAAAACATGTTCCTGCAGCAGAGAGCAGGACTGGTTACAAGCACATGAGTGATTCATGGGGGTAGTGGTGGTGGTGGTGGTGGTGGTGGTGGTGGTGGTGGAGACAACAATTTTTGCACCTCCTTTCCAAAATCTGATGTCTGGAACAGGAAGGCTGGAGAGATGGGGTGTCACAGGCATCTAGGGGAAAGAGGCCTCCCCCACAACCAAGCAGGATCTAGACAGAATGTCTGCTGGGCAGCTTGGCAAACCCTAAAGCTCACTTCCTGTGCAGAAGGGACCCACAGTGTGAGCTCCACTCATGCCTCCTAGAAACTCCCTAGGGAGAGCTCACTACAGAGGGTGCAAGCCTACTGATTCTGAACTCATCACCTGTCAATGAGCCAAAATGAATTGTCTGCCCACCAGGAAAATAATTATTTGCTCATCCAGCTACTTCCCTGTAGCTGCAGGTCAGCGCCCCAAGTGGACTGGACTTTTCAGTAAACAACCCCCTGATGTGATTCAAGGAGCTCAGTCCAAAACAAGAGCTAATGGGGACACTATGGGATCACTAAGCAAGGGAGACAGACCCGAAAAAGAAAAGTGAGTCATCAAGAGTCCAGGACTCACATGTCCAAGGCAGAGCCCAGCTTCCACCCTTACTTCATTTCTTTAAGGACATCCAGAAACCCCTCGCCAGGAGCTGAGAGAATGCTGTGCTCACTCATTGCTGAAGGGCAAGGCCAGCGGAGCCAGGCATCTTTTATCCCAAGCTGCCAATTATCCCAACCTGTCTGTGGCCCCCAACCCTGTCCTCTGCACTCCAACACTGGGAGAACTTAAGGAGCCAGGGAGAAAGCTATTGGAAGGGTAGGTGGTCGGTGATTAATATGTATTAGAATGCCCAATCCCAGGAAAAGAATGCAGTGGAAGAATTCGTCTTCTCTGGGATTTTAGTTGTAAAGGTCATTATCGAACCACCGCGACGAGGTCAGTAGTCTGCAAAGGCCTCCAGGTGCCACTCCACCTCCACAAGGACAGGCAGAGGCGGAAAGATTAAGATTCTGGAGATGGTCACCTGCCCCCTCTTTCCGAGAAGGGTGAGGAGCGCACCCCAGGGGCTGAAGCCTGGCGGTCCCTCCAGTCCCACCGAGACGCTGACCCAGGGTGGCCAAGGATGCTCTCCACCCTTCCAGTATCCTTCAGCTGGGAGGCAGTGGGAGGACAGCTGGGGTGCTCGGACAGGGGTTCCGCTCAGGTGGGCTTGCAAGTCCCTGCGGGTGAGCGGGGAAGGGAGAGCGTGCAGAGCCCCGATGCACAAGTCAAGACAGGCGGGGGTTCCCGCCCCAACACAGGCGGCCCTTCTCCCCACCCCCGCCTCCTGCGGCCGGGCCTTACGTTGTCGATAACCACGGGCTGGTTGGCGATGATGTCGTAGGACTCCATGGCCGGCCCAAGTCGGCCCTGCCCAGCAGGCGGGCTGCAGGGGGGACCCGCGGACTGCGGGCAGGGGGACTAAGGACAGACCGTTCCAGGCGATGCTGCGCCGCGCCGCGCCCCTCCCACCCGGAGGGCGCAGGCTCGGCTGGCCCGGAGGGTCTGGCCCGGCGGAGCGTGCCCGGGGCCCGTCGCACCTCCCAAGGGCGCCGATTGCGCGAGCTCCCCGGACGGCGGCGGGCACGGGGCGGGGCCTCCGGTGCGTGCCCACCGGTGGGAGAAGTCCTGGCGAAGAACTGCCGGGGTGCTCCAAGGTAGGCTGCACCGTGTGCGGATGATGTCATGACTCCCATCTTAAAGGGGACGTGAGTGGACGAGGGCGAGCCCCGAATTCGGCGGTCCTCCGCGGTCCTGGAGGGATTACTTCTTCCTCCAGTTTTGTTGTTTGTTTGTTTGGTTTTTGGGTCACACCCGGCGGCGCTCAGGGGGTTACTCCTGGCTCTGCGTTCAGACATCGCTCCTGGCAGACACGGAGGACCATCTGGGATGCCGGGATTCGAACCACCGTCTGCCCTGGGTCAGCTGTGTGCAAGGCAAATGCCCTACTGCTGTGCTGTTGCAAGTCAGCCCCTGAAGAGGTTGACTGATGGAGGGATGGAGGATGAGGTCTTTCCCCTCCAGCTTGGAGCACGCATCTGCCACCCTGTTCAGCCGGCGGTTCTGAGGTGAAGCGGCGGGTAAACAGCTCGCAGACAGTCAGGCTTGTGGAAATATTAGCTTTATTCGGTGGACAAGACTGAAGTCCAAAGACTCAGCATAAGTTCCAGCCAAAAGCCCCTCGCCTTCCACAGACCCTTGTTTTTATCCCCCAGAATCAGGTACCACCCAATGGTGGGATCAGATACCACCCAATGGTGGAAGCAGAATCAGGTACTACCCTAGGATGGGGGCAGAATGCCAGGTCACACCCTAGGGTAGGGCACAATCACCGATCAGGATAGGGTCAGTAACATATTAATCCCCTAAAATGTTTACATAAACAACACTGTGCTATCTCTCCTTCAGGTCTATCCTTTCCTCCAGTTCTTGAGCCTCGGATCACACTGCTTGGCTGAAAGCACCAGACCTCGAGGAGGCAAGTGTCGAACTGTAATCAGAGCATTGGTTTCTTGAGTACTGAGGAGGATCGTCTTTGTAATCATGACAGTTTAAACACTTTAGCTAAATCTTGGCAACAGTTTTTTTTTTTTTTTAACCGACTGTTACAGTATTGTTGTTGCCGCTACAGTCTGAGCCACGTAGGAGCCTTACATTTAGGTTACTGACCTAAATTATGGAATAACATAGGGCTTGGCCTTCGGACATGCCCTCACCGGCTGGGCTCAGTCGTTGTGCAGTTTGGGGTCCGAAATTCATTGCCAAACGGGTCTCCAGTTATTTGTCTTTTCATTTAGCTTATCACTAGATTGTGACATTAATTACTGCACACAGAAAAGTGCAGGCATCCCAAGTTAAAAAAGTAACTACGTTTAAGGAAGCATGACGGATCTCTCCCTGACCTGTAATCCCCAACCAATAATCAGCCCCTTTCGTAATTGTCCTAACCCTTTTCAAGGTGATCACTGTCCTGAAATTCGCTCCCACAGTCCCTTGACCTCTGACACCACCACTAGTTTTGCTTCTATTTGCATACCTGAGGCACAAGTATTCATTTGTATCTGGTTTCTAAGCTTTTATAAAAATGCTGCTGCTGCTACCATTCGGTGACTTTGACATAATCTGATATAGGGGGTACATAAAGACATGTGACTCGTCAAGGTAAAAAAAGCCAGACAGATCCATCACTATTGAGAAAAGATCCATCACTATTGAGGAAATTAAAATGGTCATCAAAAGTCCTCCCAAAAACAAAAGCCCAGGCCCAGATGGAATCACTAGCAAATTCTTTCAAACCTTTCCAATCCTTTTTAGGTTCTTTCAGGAAATTGAAGAAACAGAAACACTCCCAAACAGTTTTTATGAAGCTGACATCACCCTGATACCAAAACCTGACAGATGCTGCAAACAACAAAACAAACAAACAAAAAACTACAGACCTTTGATAAACACAAACACAAAGATCCTCAACAAAATCCTAGCAAATAGATCCAACGACTCATTAAGATCATACGTCATGACCAAGTAGGTTTCATTCCAGGAATGCAAGGATGGTTTAACATATGCAAATCAATCAACATAATACACCATCAACAAAAGGAAAAATAAAAGCCATATGATCATATCAATAGATGCAGAAAAAGCATTAGACACGGTCCAACACCCATTCATAATAAAAACTCTCAACGAGATGGGAATGGAAGGAACTTTTCTCAATATAGTCAAGGCCATCTACCACAAGCCAATGGCAAATATTATTCTCAATGGGGATAAACTAAAAGCCTTTTCTCTAAAATCTGGTACAAAACAAGGCTGCCCCCTCTCACCACTCCTATTCAACATAGTACTGGAAGTATTTGCCATAGCAATTAGGCAAGGAAAAGATACAAAAGGCATCCATATAGGAAAGGAAGAAGTCAAGCTCTCACTGTTTGCAGTATTTAGAAAACCCTAAAGAGTCTACCAAAAAGCTTCTAGAAACAATAGATTCATATGGCAAAGTGGCAGGCTACAAAATTAACATGCAAAAATCAATGACCTTTTTATACACAAATAATGATAGAGAAGAAATGGACATTTAAAAACAATCCCAGTGGCTGGCAATAGCACAGTGGTAGGGCATTTGCCTTGCATGCAGTCAATCAGAATGGGCCTGGGTTTGATCCCTGGCACCCCATATGGTCACCAAGCCGGCCAGGATCGATTTCTGAGCACAGAACCAGGAGTAACACCTGAGCACCGCTGAGTGTGTCCCGGAAACAAACAAACAAAAAAACCCCCAAACAAACAAACAAACACACACACACACACACACACACCAATCCCATCCACATTAGTGTCACACAAACTCAAATACCTTGGAGTCAACTAAAGAAGTGAAGTACCTATACAAACAAAACACTGCTTCAAGAAATAAAAGAGGGAGAAACTGTGAGTGCTGCCTGTGTGTGTTTGTCTCCTGTCCTGTCTCCTGAACCTCTTGGGAGTGGGTCTAAAAGGGCCCAGAAAATTTGCTCTCCCAGAGGCTCATTCAGGGGCCAGAACAACAAGGAACTGCTTCCAAATGTGAAAACCGGCTATAAGCAGTACTTCGCAGAAGGCAGGTCCCCTGTTTGTGACATCAGGCTGGGAAAATCTACGCCTGCCCAGTTGGGTCCCGACTGTGAGAAACTGCCTCAGAAGAATGGGCATTGGGCATTGCCCATACACAAGTGAACAATGGATACCATCTATGAAAACAACCACAATTGTCTATAACATTACCAGGATGCAAACCTCTATCAGAAGACCCTACCACTGCTCTGGCATTGACTTGCTCCAGGGAGTGCTCTCAACACCCAGATGACTTGGTGATGACCTGCTTGCAGTGCAGGTCTCTCCACATCTAGTGGTGAGGCGGGACTATGAGATGCTACACATCAGCCTCACTTCGATGAAGGAAATGCACAGAATCCAGAATCTTTAGATGCAGGAACCTGACATCAACAACAGCTAAAGTGCGAAAAAGTTTCACCAGGACCATGGAGAGTGACTCAGAGGATGGACAGACTGGTATGCCTGGAGTTGGACAGACTGGTATGCCTGGAGCCCAGAGTCGGTCTTATGGATTAAAGACCTTGATATTAGATCCAAAACCATAGGTAAAATAGAAGAACACGTAGGTAAAACACTCTATGACATTCAAGGAGGAAACAGCACTTTCCAAATAAGTGGAAGCAGAGATTTAAAAATAAATGAGACTATAGGGACCTGAGAGATAGCACAGCAGTAGGGTGCTTGCCTTGCATGCGGTCTACTCAGGACGGACCTGGGTTCAATTCCTGGCATCCCGAATGGTCCCCTGAGCCTGCCAGGAGCGATATCTGAGCACAGAGCCAGGAGTAACTCCTGAGTGCTGCCAGATGTGGCACCCACAGAATGGGAGAAACTATTCACCCAATACCCATCAGATATGGGGCTAATATCTATAATATACAAGGTACTGACAGAATTTAAGAAAAAAAAACCAACATCTAATCCTATCAAAAAATGGGGAGAAGAAATGACAGACCCTTCCTCAGAGAAGAAATACAAATGGCCAAAGGCACATGAAAAAAAATGGTCCACATCACTAATCAGAAAGATGCAAATCAAAATAGCAATGATCTCATGCCACAGATCACAAAGAACACATCACAGAAAACAAGAACAATCAGTCCTAGTGGGGATGTGTGGAGAAAGGAACTCTCATTCACTGCTGGTGGAAATACAGTCTAGTTCAGCCTTTATGGAAAACAATATGAAGATTCCTCAAAAAACTGGAAATTGAGCTTCCATCTGAACCAGCTATACCACTTCTAAGGACATACCCTAGGAACACAAAAACACAATACAAAATTGCCTTCCTCTTCCCTATATTCATTGCAGTGCTTGCTATTTACAATAGTCAGAATCTGGAAACAACAGAAGATGCCCTTCAACAGAGGAATGGCAAAGAAACTGTGATACATACACACAATGGAATACTATGTTGCCATTATAAAAAATGAAGTCATGAAATTTTCCTATACATGGAAGGACATGGAAACTATTATGCTGAGTGAAATAAGTCAGAGGGAGAGAGATAGACACAGATAGTCTCACTCATCTATGGGATTTAAGAAAAATAAAATACATGTATTGTAATAACACTCAGAGACAATATAGATGAGGGCTGGAAGGACCAGCCATGATATGAAACTTACCACAAAGTGTGGTGAGAGCAGTTACAGATATAATTACACAAATAACTATCATGACAATGGTAGTGAGTGAGAGAGGTAGAATGCCTATCTTGAATATAAGCAGGGGATGGGGAGGAGGAAGATGGGGGGGCATTGGTGATGGGACTGTTGTACTGGGGAAGTGGGGGTGTGTTCTTTTTTTTTATATAAATGAAACCCAACTACAAAATTGTTTGTAATCATGATGCTTAAATAAGGATATTATCTAAAATAAGAAAAAGTCAGACACTGTTCAGTTTATTATATGTCCCAGTGTCTCTGAAGAGTAAAGCACCTTCAAACACTATTTAATAGGAAAGGGAATATTGGTAATTGTAGCTGAGTGAAAGGAACTTTTACACTATAAACTTTTTGTTGTTTGCTTTAGGGGTTCACACCAGAGGTACTCTATTATCAACACTATAAATTTTATTGAGTTTTTCTTCACTTGCTCATGCATAAATGACTTCTTTCTTTTTTTAACTTTTATTTATTGGCCATATCCATCAGGACTTATTCTTGGCTCTCTGGGATCACTCAGGGATCATTCCTGGCAGTCAGTCCGCAAGGGACCATATGGGGTGCTAGGGAAACCTCTTCTGCAAATTCTATTGGGAAAACTGGATAGTCGTATGCAAAAAAAAAAGAAAGAAAGAAAAGAAAAAGAAGAAACTTTTCTTTGTTTTGTTTTGTTTTGTTTTAGAGCTACATCTGGCAATATTCAAGTCTTAGTCCTGGCTCTGCACTCAGGAATTACTCCTGACACTGCTCAGATTATATGGGATACCAGGAATCAAACCCAGGTTGCCACTCTACCCATCCCAATGTACTATCTATTTGGCCTCAAGAACAAAGAAACTGAATCATTATCTCATGTCAAGCACAGAAGTTTAACTCAAAGTGGATTAAAATATTTAGTTCGTATTTGAATTCATAAAATGCATTTAGGTAAAATATACAGAAATCGCAAATATATGGAGCTCAGAAGTACTTTCAGTGATTGACTCCATTTGGAAATCTAACAAAAATTAAAATGCACAAATAGGACCCATCAAATTCTCTCATGACAAAAGAAATTCAAACTAAAATAAAAAATCACTCTACTGAATAGAAATATTTTAATAATATATATATGATAAAGGGCTAATATCCAAGATACATAAACCACTCATGATACTCAGCTACAAAAGTATCTAATAACTCAATCAAAATATTGGGAGGAGGAATAAACAGACACTTTTCTGAAAAGGACATATGGATGGCCAGTGAACTTTTAAAAAATGTTTGTTGTTTATTTAGTTACATGTTTTTGGTTTTTGGGCTGCACTTGGCAGTGCTCAGGGATTTCTCCTGGCTCCACGTTAAGAAATCACTCCTAGAAGGCTCGGGGGACTATACGGAATGCCGGGGATGGAACCTGGGTCCATCCCGGGTCTGCTGCATGTAAGGTAAATGCCTTACTGCTGTGCTATCACTCCGGCTTCATGTTTGTTGTTTCTGATTATTAGAAAAATGCAAATCAAAACAACAGTGAAAATTATCTTACATCTGTGAGAATGTCAAATATCAAAAAGACTTGGAAGCAACCATTGTCAACAGTGATAAAGAATTGATATCACATCTGGTGTCACTTCTGTTAACACTGCTAGTGGGAATGCTGTCTGGTTCAATCTCTATGAAAATGGTTATAAAGATCTATCAGATAAGAAGAGCTTTCATATGACCCAGAAATTCTACTTCTTGTCATCATCTCTCCAAAATAAAAATAGCAGTTCAAAAAAGCATATTTACACCCATGCTTACTGTAGCACTTAGTACAATAGCCAGGATAAGGAAACAACCCAACTGTTCAAGGGCAGATGAGTGAATAAAGAAGCTGTAGTTTATATATACAATTGAATAGCTATAAGATGAGTTCTTCCAGTTTGTTGTAATGCATGTGGAATTGGAGGGCATATCAAATTAAGTGGAACGAATCAGAGGGAGAAGCACATGTACTGGATGGTTCATTAATTTGTGGCCTGAGGAGAGTCCCACAAGTCCTGAGGCCCCAGAGGGCAATGTTAAAGAAAGCAATCCCATAGAAGTATGGGTACCAGATGAGCTAACTCATTGTTAGACCAAGAAACAAAGCAGGGAACAGATAATATTGAATGAAACAAATTTGTCCTTGGATTACAGAACTGATCAAACAATACTGGGGGGTGGTAATCATTGGGGGTTTGAAGATTGAACTGGACTAGATGCAGGATAGTGGGAGAGGGTCCTGTACATTTTAATGGTGAGGTTCAGTGAGTGTCTTTATAAATACAATAAACTTTGAAAGTACTATACCCAAATGACCTACACTTGCAAGAGAAAGAAATCAACCCCCAAGTGTCTAAGAGTTAGGAGGTGATCCAGGAGAGTCCCAGACCCAATGGGGCTCTGAATTGAAAGAGCAGTGGATGGGCCAAAGTGATAGTACAGCGGTAGGGCGGTTGCCTTGTACATAGCCAACACAGGAAGGACCCCAGTTCGATTCCCGGCATCCCATATGGTCCCCCGAGCCTGGCAGGAGCGATTTCTGCGTGAAGAGCTAGGAGTAACCCCTGAGCGCTGCTGGGTTTGACCCCAAAAACCAAAAACCAAAACAAACAAAGAAAAGAAAGTAGTGTGCAGTGGAGACTGGGGCAGAAGGCAGTGAAATGTGTCCCCCTCTAGGTGGTGGTGAGAGTACTGTGTGAGAGAGATGAAGGAAAGAGGGTGGAGGGAGCCTCCATGGAGGCACAGGGCTAGGCCAGGTGGGCAGCGACCCTTCTCCATGTCTGGTGAAGTTCCTTCCCTGTGCCTTGGAATGCACAGTACCACACCCCATTCTTCTCTCTCATCTCCTTGGGTCTGTGAACCTGCCCACAGAAATAAGATTCTGTCTCTCTCCTCTCCAGCTCTGACCTCCCATGGAATCACAAAGTCACTCCGAGGAGCGGTTCAATGGCAGGGGGAGGTGGGGAGAGGGAAAGTCAGTTTTCAATGAACCTTGGGGAACCCCCTCCACAGTCCGTCTCACATATCTTCAGTTTTGGGGTTTGAGGGCTTGGGGTTGTTACTGGAATTGGCATTCTTGTAAAACAACCCTTCCCCTGAAGCAGGTCTCCTTTTCTCCAGCCCTATGATGAGCAGGCCGGACCCCGGAAATGCTCTCAGTGGGGCCTACAATTTCCTTGGTCAAAGCACTTTGTGACTTTGACGTCAACTTCAAACACAGCCTCCTTTCCTGTCTTCACAGCAAGGAAATAAGTTGAGTTTCAGAGAAATCTGCTGCCAAGAACGCTCCGGCTTGAAGGCCCCACTCCTAGTTCCAGCCTTTGTGCCACTAGCTGCCACTGAATACCCAGGTGAGTGGCTTCCCCTAGCCCCTTGGTGGCCAAGTGTCACCATAAGCAGAGCCCCAATGCAATTTTCTCTATTGAATGCCCCTGGGCAAGGTGTGAGTGGCATGGGGGTAGGGAAGTAGCTGGCAAAGGTCTCGGGGACACTGTTGGTCTCTTGGATCTCAAGTGCTTGGGGGAGTCACACTCAATGGAGCATGGGGTTTCTCCACCTCTGTGCTCAGGGGTTGTCCTCAGCAGTACTCAGAAGACCATATGGAACCTAGAATCTTGGTATCGACTCCAAAAAAAGGCAAGTGCCTTAAGCCCTTTACTATTGCTCTGACCTCTCTGGCCCCAAACTGTCATGGAGAAGTAGCTGTGCAGGGTGGATAGTGAGGGGAGCTTGCAGGAGGCTGGTTGGCCCCATGTCTGGAAATTAGTTTGGAGGGAGCAACCCTGGACCAATATTGACAGATTCAGAAGTACACTGAAAAGAAGAAGGGGTGGGAAGCTTTTGTCTATAAGAGAAGGAAGCAGGTGAGCTTAATGGTTGTATCGAAAATAGAGAGGTGCCTGCTCTCTCCCTGCCTCCTGTTGGATCTCATAGGATCATGTACTGGGCTCTAGGAAGTACAGAAAATGCCAGAATAAGCAAACATATCTCTGGTCACCAAATCTGAATCCAAGAGCTGTGAACAGGAACAACAGGAGGGTGAACCTGAACAACAAAATATCACCGAGGGCAGGCATTTGTAGGAGATCTCAGGTTAAAGGGGAGTGGTGGCAAGAGGTAAAGAAGTGAATTGCACAAATCCTAACAAACTATTGTGTGTTCTTGGCAAGTTTGTGGCACCTCCAGGTCTCAGTTTGCACCTGTTAAATGTAGATGCAAATCTTGATACCTAGTAGGTCTTTGGCCACTGTTAGGAAGGTGGAACATGAGAAAAAGTCTTGGTGGGAGAACGTGTTTGTGTTGGGAACAATTCTCATCTTGAGTGCAGCAAGCACACTTGCTGAGAGATTAGGGTGGTGTGTGTGTGGACTGTTTTTTCCTTAGTTCTTCTGCCCTGAAGCCTTTCCCTGTAGTCCTGGCAGGGACCCCAAGGGTAGATGGCCTGAATGACTGCTCTGGATCCAGATAGTCTAGACCAGGGTCTTCAAACTACAGTCCTGGGCCACATATTGTATTTATTCCCATTTTGTTTCTTCACTTCTAAATAAGATATATGCAGTGTGCATAGAAATTTGTTCATAATTTTTGTTTTTACTATAATCTGGCCCTCCAATAGTCTGAAGGACAGTGAACTGGCCCCCTGTTTAAAAAGTTTGAGGACCCCTGGTCTAGACTAAGTCCCAGCTCAGCCACTTAGTTGAACTGTACAGGACCGTGGGGGAAGTCACCCCTCCTCTATACTGCACGTACCAAACCCACAGACCCTCCACACCCCATGTGAGGCCCTACATGGTCATGAGCCTGATTATTATTACAGGCCAGGGTGGTCTCAAATGCTGGGTTTTAGGATCCCGGAGTTTCCTGGGTACAATAGACCTCTCCATGCTGGCCACACCATGTGTATTTTGGCCAGAGCCAATTTGCTTCCTCCTGTACCAGAACCTATGCCACATCTCTGTCAGATTCTATCTCTCGCCTTTTCCTCCTCTCAGGCTCTTCCTGGTGCAAAATTAGTCTGACTGATCAGGGAGGGGAAATTGGGCTGTACCTCCTCACTGAGGGTCTTTTAGTAAGTCAGCACATGGGGTGTTCCCTGGAGATCCACATTTAGGACCCTGATTGTCCAAGAGCAGGGACATTTGAGTCAGCTGGAGATATGTGGAGAAGGTGAAGTCTATGGGTCTTTGGGGAAGAGGAAGTTTTGAGGACTCATCTCCAAGCTTGAATTTCAGCCCCTGACGGACTCACCTGTGTGAGCAGGTAGCTGCAGACTTAGAGCCTGGTTCAGCTCTGATAGACACTGCAGGCCACATCTGGATCCTACATTCACCTCATGAGCTATGACTGAGATGAGCACTAGACAGAGCAGGTAGTGCTTTTGTGAGCAAAATGAAGTCTTGACCATGGTGACTGTGGCAGCCATTCTGTGCTGTCACCATGTAGGTGACCATGTGTCTCTGAGTGTGTGTGGCAGTGCAGATGTGGGGCCCAATGGTGGGTCTGTGGCAAAAGTTGCAAATACGTTGTTGTGTATGGCTGACACAATCACCTGACACCCATCAGATTCCTAGAGGGAACAGAAGGCCCCAGAAGTCTTGGAAACTAAATTAGGAAGTGAACCTGTAAGAGTTTGGGCAGGTGGAAGCCCAGAAGGACGTGCTAAGAAATGCCAGAGCCTTCACTATAGAGTCTCTTATATAATCTCATGCTCTCCAAACCTTTGCAGGCTCCATTTTCCATGTGGGTTTGGTGAACTTTTCACAGCCCAGGTCCATACTCTGTCAAGTAGGGAGATCTGTGATTCTGTGCTTTGGATCTGGTGCCTCAAGCCAGGAGAAAGAAGCTGTTATGTGCATGACATAATGCCAACTGAATCTACTGTGACTTGTGTTGGCTGACAAACACCCATGTTGCTTTTGTTGGAGGCCCAGGTATCTGACACCAAGGGCAGAAATGGTGGTTTGGAGGTTCTCAACATCTGGAGCAAAGGACTGTGTATGTTTTAGGGTGCTATTGATGGGGGCTTCCAGTCCTGCTTCTACACTGTCAAGGCCAGCTTACTAAGCTACTTTGCTCTCTGCCTGATGCTTCCGTCTCTCCTCTGAACTTTTATGGATCTTTGATACTGAGAATATGTTCTGTGGAACAGTGGTCCTCCGGGGCACTGGCAGCCACTGAGGTACTTTGCATAGTTTTTGAGAATCTACTGGCTCACTTGGCCTATTTTCCTTTGAGGTATGTTTAGATATCAGCTCTGTATGAACAGATATAGTTGAGCCCTTTTCCTCAAATAGTCACAGATGGGTTGTGGCTCAGCAGCAAAGCACACGCCTCACATGTGAAGCCTGGATTTTAGCACTAACACTCCACCCTGTACACACACACGCGCGCGCGCACACACACACATACACACACACACACACACCAGTACACCCACACACTTACATTTAAAGAGAACTCTGAAGGAAGTAACTACTTTCAGACCACAGCCTGGTTTCTTCTAGGGCCCTGATATGAGATGGGGCTAATGCTTGCAGAGCCACATGGAAAAGTCACATTGGAATTCTAAACTCACAAGGAGCTCACAATTTCAAGGGCAGGGTTGGATACCTAGGCAGAAGCAGGCACAGGGTGGTTCCATGGGAAGACCATGGGTACAGCATGGTTAGCCCCTCCTCACCCCCGTCCCCCACAGCCTTCATTCCAGTGCCCAGTTTGCCCCAGCTGATGCTGCCGCCATTAGGAGAGGCAGGAAGTTGGGTGAGAGGCTAGAAGGCACAGAAAATACTTCATGGCCTCTGGGCCTCTAAGGCCTCTGAGCATGGTGGCTAGTTGTGACTTTTGGTTCCAATGGGGTCCGCAGGCCAGTCTCCCCACATCTACACCGGCACCTCCCTGGTTACCCAGGCTGCACCTGTGGCTGCTGTAAGAGAAGCTTTCAAACCCAGTCACTGGCAGTTTCCTACCACAGCTTCCTGCCCTGCAGCTCTGCGCTCAGACAAGTCCCACTTCCTCCTGGGTTCTGATCCCCTCCCGGTGAGAGGCAGGGCTGGATGGAGTGGGTGGCAAGGGGGGTAGGAGAGGGGAATCCTGGAGGATGGTGTGGGAGCACTGCAGGGTAACAAGTACCAATCAGACTTGAGGAAGGACCAGAATTGCTGCAGCTCAGGTCAGATGAATCCAAGAAGGTGATACCAGCTAGCACATGGAGCCTCAGGAGAGCTCCAGACTAGTGAGTGTGGCTACATTTAGCCAGCAGGATGGGAAAAAAGGGAGAGCAGGAGAATCCAGCAAAGATCTGAGAGTCTGAATCTCAGGCAGTAGGGGATCAGACAATGTCCAAGGGACAGCATTGGGGGACACTGCAGCTATTTTTTTAAAGTGTAGTTTGCAGTTTTTTTTTTTTTTCTGGTGGTGGTGATGGCTCCTAAATACGCAGCGGCCATTATTTGGCTTACAAGACTGGTTCTGTGCAAAGACTTAAGGCTGAAGAACTGTTCAGACCTCAGGGCTAGCCCAGCAATGTTCCAGGCCCATGAGGGTTCTCTGTGACATGAGCTTCCATATATTCAAGAAGAACCTCCGAGACTCCTAAACACTTGCCTAGAACCATAACATAGACAGTCCCTGAGTCTCACCTTCTAGGAACTATTGGAATCTCTAGCTGCCCCTTGGACCTACTCCTCCCTCCACAGTCTTGGCATTAGCACTAGAGACAAGTGCGGAGATTATCAGACCTCACCTCCTCCTGAACTACCTTGTTCTCTTAGGCCCAGGTGTCATCCCAACAAGCTCTGTCCCAGCCCCCCTTGGCTAAAGAGAAACGACTTGTCTGTACTCCACCTCTTACCTGCTTACATTTGCTGAACAAATAAAGTTATTCAAAGACCCTTCCCAAATAGTATGTATTCCATGGCCTTGCTAGGCCCACCTTAGAGGAGATACAAACAAAACATACACAATTTTTATCAAACAGTATAAAATATTGCTAATAGACATAAAATAGGAAAAATGTGCAGTTAGAGCAATAGCACAGATGGTAGGGCCCTTACCTTGCACACAGCCAACTTGAGTTCAATCCCTGGCATCCCATATGGACCCCCACACCTACCAGGAATGGTTCCAGAGTGTAGAGGAAGGAATAATCCTTGAACACAATGACACATGGCTACAAAACAAAACAAAACAACAACCACCCCCTCCCAAGGAAGAATGTGTTATATGCTCACAACATCCCCCAGATCCTTACAATTTATGTTTTACTATATTCACTTTATTACATGCACTCAATCTTCATTATTCATGAATTAATTTTTGTCCCCCCCATTCACAATACAGAACAGGCAAAGGGCCTGGTTTGAGGTGTATGTGGGGAGCATTTACTGTACCTCCTTTTTCTATACAGTCAGTGTAAAGAACACAGCCTGTGGTAAGCATTGGGAGGCATATTTTCTTTTATTTTCTTTTAATTTTTTAATATATATATAAACCCTTCACCAGTGCAACATTCCCATCACCAATATCCCAAGTGTCCTTCCTCCCCACCCCACACTGGCCTGCACTCTAGACAGGCTTTCTACTTGAGTTAATTTTGTTGTTGTTTTAGGGCCATATTTGGCAATGTTCAGGGGTTATTCCTGATTCAGGAATCACTCCTGGCAGTGCTTGTGGGCTGCCCGGGAGCTAACCCATGCAAGGTACTAGCTGTACTTTCTCTCTGATCCCATTCATGGAGTCTATATTTGCCAGTTAACCTTCCTCCCCAAATTTTTGTAGCCCAAATTAAGAAGGCATTCTTGGGCCCGAGTGGTGGTGCAAGCAGCAAGGCAGCTGTCTGGGATGGACCTCAGTTCGATTCCCCATGGCACAAAAACAAACAAACTATAAATTATAAATAAAAGAAGGCATTCTTATAGTCATTCAAGGACACAGACAGAGAAGCAAATCTGAGCCTACTTCTCTGTGGAGGCTAAACAAAGCTGAATTCTGCTCTTACTTTCAGCATCAAATCTAAATAGGAGTCCTTCTAATAACCTCTTAGGAGACTATTTCTGTATTTTTGCCAGTAATTAGACTATTTAAATCAGTCTTCTTCAATATTTTTACAACTGCAGACAAGGGAAAATGGGAATATTTAGCAGACCAGTTATGGGGTGACAGAATCAAGAAACAGTGAAGCATCCTGTTAGCCTCTTACCAATGTAACACCCAAACATACAACGGCTACATGATTGAGGGAAATTCTGTATATCAGATGTTGAAGAAGAGGGTTTAGATGACCTCTGATGCAATGTGTTGGGTGGCTATGATATGCCTCACAAAAATACATTTTAGAATAGCTTGAGATTTTAGTGCTGTTAGCTGAATTCAATGTTACTGAATCAACAATGTGTGTTAGAAAAGGTGCCTGTAAACAGAAGTCCACATGAAGTAAAATTATGCCCTCTCAGTTGATGGAGATATTGAGTCTAGATGCTTGAAGCAATCTGACCCTGGATTCCTGTTAGTCACACTGGCTAAGTGTGTGCTGATTTCAGTGTTTGCATGGTCTTGATAGAACCTCATAAATGTTTACTTCTCTATCTACCCTTTTGTAGCCATTACCAACTAAGATTATTTCAAAATCAGTGTTATTTTTTTTTTTGGTTGCCTTTCAAAGTAAATTATGGTATCAGTACCCAAACAATGACAAAATATTTTTTTCATAGTTCTAGGAACTATGGCTCGACATTTTATATTTACTGAAGGGCCCAAAAGCAATTAAATAACCTTTGTTGAACATACTGAGATGTGAGAAATTCTGACTGTAACACACATAATCTTGTAATCCCATTTAACACATATAATCTTATTTAACTAGTAGATATTACCTCTAAACCCCAAAAAGCTGAGGGCAACCAATATCTGAGAATGTCCCTTTCACCAGATTCCCACTTACCACTTCAATCCTCCTCAGGCTAAGGGTCACACTTCCCAGTCACTTCAGTTGGCTTAATGACTATAGTTGTGCTTTTAGCTGATCACCTATTATAGATGTTCAGATTATTTAGCACTATTTATAAAATTGTCCATAAAAGCAGTGGGGAGAGGACAAAGGGAAATTTATTTTTCTCTTTTTCCTTTTCGGTTTTTGGGTTTCACCCCGGATGCTCTGGGGATACTTCCTGTTCTTTATTGGGGTGTTGCATCCTGGGGTGGGGGGAGAGGAGTGGTGTGGGGACTGGACCTGGATCTCCTGCATGCATAGAACGTGCTCATCCAGTGAAACTATTCCATCAGAGAGAATTTCTTTCTTTTTTAAAAATAATATCTTTATTTGAGCACCATGATTACAAACATGGTTGTTGGGTTTCAGTCATAAAAAGAACACCTCCCTTCACCAGTGCAACATTCCCATCACCAGTATTCCCCATTTCTTTCCTCCCCCATCCCCTGTCTGTATTCAAGACAGGAATTCTACTTCTCTCACTCATTGACATTGTCATGATAGTTGTCAGTCTAGTTATTTCTCTAACTGCACTCACCACTCTTTGTGGTGAGCTTCATATCATGAGCCAGTCCTCTCTCATCTCTATTGTCTCTGGGCATTATTACAATAATGTCTTTTATTTTTCTTAAAACCCATAGATGAATGAGACTATTCTGTGTCTATGTCTCTCCCTCTGACTTATTTCACTCAGCATAATAGTTTCCATGTCCATCTGTGCATAGGAAAATTTCATGACTTCATTTTTCCTGATGGCGACACAGTATTACATTGTGTGTATATACCACAGTTTCTTTAGCCATTCATCTGTTGGAGGGCATCTTGGTTATTTCCAGAGTTTGACTATTGTAAATAGTGCTGCGATGAATATAGGTGTGCATTCTTTATTGTATTTTTGTGTTCCTAGGGTATATCCCTAGGAGTGGTATAGCTGGATCATATGGGAGCTCAATTTCCAGGTTTTTGAGGAATCTCCATATTGTTTACCAATGTGGCCTAGACGGCATTCCCACCAGCAGTGAATGAGAGTTCATTTCTCCCCACATCCCCGCTAGCACTGATTGTTCTTGTTCTTTGTGATAAGTGCCATTCACTGTGTGTGAGATGGTACTTCATTTTTGTTTGGATTTGCGTCTTCCTGATGATTAGTGATGTGGTGCATTTTCTTCATGTGCCTTTTGGCCATTTGTATTTCTTCTTTAAGAAGTGTCTGTTCATTTCTTCTCCCCTCCTTTTTATGGGATTAGATGTATTTTCTTATGTTCTGTCATTATGTTGTATATCTTAGATATTAGCCTCTTATCTGATGGGTATTGTGTGAATAGTTTTTCCCATTCTGTGGGTGGCTTTGGTATCCTAGTCACTATTTCCTTTGAGGTGCAGAAACTTCTCAGCTTAATATAGTTCCATCTGTTTATCTCCGCTTTTACTTGTTTGGACAGTGTTGCTTCCTCCTTGAAAATGCATTTAGTCTCATTGACATGGAATATTTTACCTACAGGTTGTTCTATATAATATATGGTTTAGGGTCTGATATCAAGGTCTTTAATCCATTTGGATTTGTCCTTTGTGCATGGTGTAAATTGGAGGTCTGAGTTTGTTTTTTTGGCATGTGGCTGGCTAATTGTCCCAATACCATTTGCTGAAGAGGCTTTCCCTTTTACATTTGCATTTCTTGCCTCTTTATCACAGATTAGTTGATTGTATGTCTGGGGAACATTTCCTGAATACTCAAGTGTATTCCACTGATCTGAGGGGTTGTATTTATTTCAATACCATGCTGTTTTAATGACTACTGCTTTGTAGTACAATTTAAAGTTGTGGAGAGGGATGCCTCACATATGACTATTGCTTTGTAGTATAATTTAAAGTTGTGGAAAGGGATGCCTCACATATTACTTTTCCCAAGGATTTCTCTAGTTATTTGTGGGTGTTTATTGTTCCAAATGAAATTCAGGAGTGTTTGATCCATTTTTTTGAAGAATATCATAGGTGTCCTTAGAGCAGGGGTCTCAAACTCGGGGCCCGCGGGCCGCAAACAGCCCTCCGTACAACATTTTGTGGCCCTGCCCTAGAGGAATCTTTGTTTTGTTTTGTTTTAGTTGTTTGAGTCACACCCCCCCAATGTTCAATGCTTACTACTGACTTTGCACTCAAGGATCACCCTGACTTTGCCTCCTGCGGCCCACAGGTAAATTGAGTTTGAGACCCCAGCTTTAGAGGGATTGCATTAAATCTTTACAATGCTTTGGGGAATATTGCCATTTTAATGATGTTAATCCTCCCAATCCATGAACAGGGTATGTGTTTCCATCTCCTAATGTCCTCTTTTATTTCCTGAAGCAGAGTTTTGTATTTTTTTTTGTATAGGTTCTTCACCTCTTTAGTTGACTCAAGGATATTTGAGATTGTGTGACACTAATGTGAATGATATTTTTTAAATTTCCATTTCTTCTCTATAATTATTGGTATATAAGAAGGCCATTGGGGCCAGGGTGATGGCACAGTGGTAGGGCATTTGACTTTCACTCACATGACCCAGGACGGACTACAGTTCAATTCCCCCAGCATCCCAAATGGTCCCCCAAGCCAGGAGCAATTTCTGAATGCATAGTCAGGAGTAATCCCTGAACATCACTGGGTGTGACCCAAAATAAAATTATAAAATGGCCATTGATTTTTTTTTCATGTTAATTTTGTAGCCTGCCATTTATTGTTTCTAGAAGCTTTTTGGTAGAGTCTTTAGGGTTTTCTAAATATAGTATCAGGTTATCTGCAAACAGTGAGAGCTTGATTTCTTCCTTTCCTATATGGATGTCCTTGATATCTTTTTTTTTTTTTTTTTTTTTTTTTTTTTGGTTTTTGGGCCACACCCGTTGACGCTCAGGGGTTACTCCTGGCTATGCGCTCAGAAGTTGCTCCTGGCTTGGGGGACCATATGGGACACCGGGGGATCGAACCGCGGTCGGTCCGTCCAAGGCTAGCGCAGGCAAGGCAGGCACCTTACCTCTTGCGCCACCGCCCGGCCCCCGGATGTCCTTGATATCTAATTGCTATGGCAAGTATTTCTTGTGCTATGTTGAATAGGAGTGGTGCGGGGGTAGCCTTGTCTTGTACCAGATTTTAGAGGAAAGGCTTTTGAGAATAATATTTGCCATTGGCTTGTGGTAGATAGCCTTGACTACATTGAGAAAAGTTCCTTCTATTTCCATCTTGTTGAGAGTTTTTTTTTTTTCTGTGAGTTAATTTTAATACAGTTGCACATTCATATTCTGGTGAGAATAACCTTCACAGTTGTATGACTATTTAGTTGACTATTTTATACCACAATCCAGAAGAATATAACATATACAACAGTTTTAACCATGTGAGTGTTAAGATTATATGAAGATGGATCAACTTAAATGCCTCATTTTGATGCAACGGCAGTACCAAGAACCCAGTGAGTTATTTAATGGAAGTAAAGTTTTGGCACATTCACGTGACTGAAGAGCTAAAGACCCAAATTTCAGGTTTTGACCCTGAACGTCTTACATTTGCCATTTTAGCTTACTCTGTAAAATAACTTCTCAAGAGTATTCTGCATTTGCTACACAAGAATGTAACCAAGAATTAGAAAAAGTCTTCCAGTCAGTGCTTTATGAGAAATATATAAATCAAATGCTAGAATTAGGCTGATTTGTTTCCATAATGGGAATTTTGGGTTTCAAAAAAAATGACAGGTATTTTAAAGAAACTGAAATAATATTAAATAACTTTGTCCTGAAAACTCATCCACAAATCATTGACTACACTATTCAGTAGTCAACAGAATTAAGGATATTCAGACATATAAACATTGTCTTTTTAAAGATTTTAGATCATTTGGGTTACAAAATACTAAGTTTTGGTGACCTAAACCGGCCAGTAACGTCCCTTCAATTATTTTCTAATTATGAGTCATAAAAGCCATAACTCCCCTTTTTTTGTAATTGAAATTATGTTTCAGTGTAGTTTGACAATGGATCTTGACTTCCCTAAATGTATGTATATGGGTCAAGAAAACTGGGCAGAATGAAACCTCATACAAATTATGTAGCAGTGTTAAACAAATTCCGTTTCTGATCCAAAACAAAATCACTGTGCCTTCAGACTTTCCCTTTTAACTTTTCATATAGCAATATAATTTAGCATCTTTGCCAAAGAGAATTGCTTTCTTTTGCCAGACAAAAATCATGCTTCTGGAGTAATATAAAGATCTATAGAATTTGTCTCCTTTTAGTAAAGCACTAACAGTATTAGATATTTTACTTGTTAGTCTCTTGCAAGATTGCAATAGAGGAAAAAAAAATCAACTCTATAGTATATATTTCTACACAAAACACAATTATGTTCAACTTTTTTTCAACTTGTTTAAAAATTATGCAACACAGATTTCCAGAAGAATTGTTTTTGGCGAAAGTTAAAGGAACTCTAGCATATCTTATCCAAAAGTTGTCAAAAATTAAGCCACAGTGTAATGTTTTTAAAAAAAAATCAGCTTTACACTAATGTATTTCAAAACAAATATATTTTGACTCAAGAAAAACACTTGGTGGCACATTGAAAAATGAGCCCATGACATGAGCTTACAAAATTTAAGAGACAGCATTTAGTTATTCTAAAATGACAGAAAACATCAATGCCTTTGCCTGTGACTCTGAAGAGAAAATGTTTCCACTCAAATTTTAACTGCCAAAAGAGCTAATTATAATTACAGTGTTAACCAAAATGAGACTGAAACATTACTCAGAAAATTAACTGTTTGTAACTAAGTAATTTTACCTTTCATGAGGCTATAACCTTTAGGATCTTTTATCTCCTTGTGAGATTATCACAAGCCACCTCTGAAAAAACTTCACATTCATATGGAATACCACTGCCCATTACAATCATATGTTTGGAATGTCTGCTTCCTCCTGATACAATACCTCTGCGAAGATCTTATCAGAATTGATAGTACTTCAACTCTTCTGCAGAACAGGCACATTTTTAATCTTATGGTCTCAAAATACTTCATGAATCCTGAAGTGATTCTCTATGGAAGGATTTTCATTTACAAAATGAAGTTGGCTCGTCACTTGCATACCCAAGTCTCCAAGGATCTGCACAAATTTCTTGTGCTCCTTCCCAATCCATGATCTCATTGGGTCTCGTACTTGGTAAGGTGTTACGTGCGTGTGAACAACAATTCCTGTTTGAGCAAACTCTTTCAAGATTTCTGGGTCAGTGATCCATGTGTTGCTTCCTCCAGAATGGCCCCCATCTAGCCAATATATTGTTCTGATGCTTTTGATGAAAGTGTCCATCTCTTTGTCTTTCTTGGCTTCCTCCCATTCAAAAAGCAACTGATTCAAAACAACACAACCTTTACTGAATCCAACCAAAGTAAAAGAGGCACCGTTTAGTGAGGGTGGATGAAAACTCATGACAGGCTCGTCAAAATGTTCACAGATGTTCTCATTTCCTTTCTGACAACCATTAGAGGGAGGAGAAGAGCTGGATCTACAATTTGAAACTCTGGAGTCCTTGCTCAAATCTCTTGTATTCTTTGGTAGAAAACTGTTTTGACTTAAATTAAAAGCATTAACTACTAACATATAAAGGTGTTTCAAGGCTCCAAAGTTGTTGTTGTGTTCAGGTGCACCAAACATATTGCTTTTCACAAAATTGTCATAGCAGGTGAATTTGTGCAAATGCATTCGAGAAGACTTGATCACCCAGATGTAGCTATTGGGGAAACGATGGGCCAACATGGTGGCAACATTTTCTAGGCTCCAGTCTGCCCACTGGTAATTCTCAGGATGTCGTGTCATAGTTTCATGGTAATTCTGCACATCCCCGGGGAAATAGAGGACATGATGCTGGGGCGCCGGGCGCGGCGGCTCTTCCTCCGCCCCAGGGGCGCCCCTCCGCGCCGGGCCCTCCCGCTCCGCCAGCAGCAGCAGCAGCTCATTGCAGCGCTGCGGGTCGGCGCCCGGGACCGCCGAAAGCCTCACGCACCGCTGCGGGCGCAGAGCGCTGCAGCCGCCGCCGCCGCCCAGGCTCATGGTTCAGCCAGAGGCGGTTCCGAGTCGCAGAAGCAGCGACGGCGGCGGGGAAGACCACAGGAGCCCCGGGCCCACATGGGCCGCGCGGCTGGCAGCGGGGAGTCGGGGCACGATGGGCAGAGGGAGGGCGGTGTTGGACCTTGAATGGGACCTTGAATGAATGGGTGTTGGACCTTGTCGAATGCTGCTTTGTCTGCATCTATTGGTATGACAAATGGCTTTAATTTTTCTTTTTGTTGATATGGCATATTATGTTGATTGATTTGAGCATGTTAAACCATCCTTGCATTCCTGGAATGAAACCTACTTGGTCATAGAGTATAACCCTCTTTTTTTTTTTTTTTTTTTTTTTTTTTTTGGTTTTTGGGCTACACCCGGCGGTGCTCAGGGGTTACTCCTTGCTGTCTGCTCAGAAATAGCTCCTGGCAGGCACAGGGGACCATATGGGACACTGGGATTTGAACCAACCACTTTTGGTCCTGGATCGGCTGCTTGCAAGGCAAACACCACTGTGCTATCTCTCTGGACCCGAGTATAACTCTCTTGATGAGGTATTCTATCCTATTTGCCAGGATTTTGTTGTGGATCTTTGCAACTGTGTTCATCAGGGATATTGGTCTGTAGTTTTCTTTTTTTGCAGCATCTGTCAGGTTTTGATACAGGGTGATGTCAGCTTCATAAAAACTCTGGGAGTGTTCCTGTTTCTTCAATTTCATGAAAGAGCCTGAAAGGATTGGTAGTAATCCCTCTGGAAAGGTTGGGCCTGGGATTTTTTTTTTTTTTTTTGGGAGTAAGCCTTTTGATGACCATTTTAATTTCCTCAGTAGTGATGGATCTATTTAGCTATGCTAGATCATTCTGGTTTAACCATGGAAGATTATAAGAGTCCAAGAATTTATCCATTTTTTCTAGGTTCTCATGTTTCATGGCATAGTAGGGGTGGCGAACAGGATTTTTACCCTCACTCAAAATGGCAAAATGCAATATGTGTTTAATATATTATTGTTAAAATTATATGCTTTTGTGTGAGTGTTTGTCTGTTTTGGCAGGTCACTGTGTGGTGTGGCTCTCTGACTCTCACAGTTTAAAATTTTGGCTCTTTGTGTTGAACTTGTTCGCCACCCCTGGCATAGAGTTTCTAAGTAGTCTCTGATTATTTGTAGTAATCTCCCCCTTTTAATTTCTAATATGGTTTATTATATTTCTCTCTCCTTTTATTCCTAAGTTTTGCTAGTGGTTTATCAATCTTGTCAATTTTTTTCAAAGAACCAAATTCTGCTTTCGTTGATCTTTCTGATTGTTTTTTGGATTTCCACTTCATTGATTTCTGCTCTAAGCTTTGTTATTTCCTTCTGCTTACCTATTTTTTGTTCATTTTGTTGATCATTTTCGAATTTTATAAGCTGTGTCCTTCCTCCCTCCCTCCCTCCTTCCTGAGTGGGATGCAGGGGATCGAAACTTGGTCCTTCCTGTGTTGGCCGAGGCAATTTTTTTTGAAAAGATGGAACCATGTTTCCTCACAGTTACGAACCTTGCATGTTTCTTTCTTTCTTTTTTTGTTTTTTGTTTTTGTTTTTGGGCCACACCCGGCGGTGCTCAGGGGTTACTCCTGGCTGTCTGCTCAGAAATAGCTCCTGTCAGGCATGGGGGACCATATGGGACACCAGGATTCGAACCAACCACCTTTGGTCCTAGATCGGCTGCTTGCAAGGCAAACGCCCCTGTGCTATCTCTCCGGGCCCTGTTTCTTTCTTTCTTTTCTCTTTTCTTTTCTTTTCTTTTCTTTTCTTTTCTTTTCTTTTCTTTTCTTTCTTTTCTTTTCTTTCCTTTCCTTTCCTTTTTTTGGTTTTTGGGTCACACTTGGTAGCGCTTAGGTGATACTCCTGGCTCTATGCTCAGAAATTGCTCCTGGCAGGCTCAGAGGACCATATGGGATGCCGGGATTTGAACCACCATCTTTCAGCATGCAAGGCAAACACCTTACCTCCATGCTCTCTCTCTAGCCCTGCATGTTTCTTTTTTAGTTGTATAAGTCACTCAGCGTTGGCCTCTGCAGCTCCTCAGCAGAGCTAGGGAATCAGGCTGGGAACCGGTGGGCAGAGCAGGGCACAAATCTGCTGCTTCCAACTGTGAGGTTGGTGCACTTTTGCCTGAAAGCCCTCTGTGGACCCTTGGACCATTCATTCTCTTCCTGAGTGTCTTCCTGAGTGCATTTCCTCCTGTTCCACTGTCTCTGCATGCAGTTGTCTGACTGTCTCAGCATCAATCTGAACCACAGCCAACATGCCACCCGTATTTAGGAAATGAAGAGGTGGTTCCCTGTACAGATGTGTGGGTGGACAGGATGCCTGGGCATCCCACACAGGGCTTATGTGAAGTTAGGTGGATGTGGGCCTGAGCCCTAGGAGGATCTTAACCCAGCAGACCGGGTCTCTCCAGGCATAAATATATTTATATTTGGTATATAAGAAGGCCCTTGGGGCCAGAGTGATAGCACAGTGGTAGGGCATTTGCCTTGGATGCATCTGACCCAGGATGGACCATGGTTCAATCCTCCGACATCCCAAATGGTCCTCCAAGCCAGAAGTGATTTCTGAGCGCATAGCCAGGAGTAATCCCTGAATATTATGGGGTGTGACCCAAAATAAAATTAAAAATAAAAAGGCCATTAATATTTTGGTTTTGGGGCCACACCCGGTAACGCTCAGGGGTTCCTCCTGGCTATGCGCTCAGAAGTCGCTCCTGGCTTGGGGGACCACATGGGATGCCAGGAGATAGAACCGAGGTCCGCCCTAGGCTAGCGCTGGCAAGGCAGACACCTTACCTCTAGCGCCACCTCGCCGGCTCCAAGCCATTAATTTTTGCATGTTAATTTTGTAGTCTGCCATTTAATTCTTCTGCCACAGAAGTCCTCTGCCATCTGCACTGCCCTTGTTGGGTGCCACATCCAGGCGCCTGGCTTCGAGCTCCAAGCCCAGAGCACGAGGCCTCCTGCGCGGAGAGACCATGTCCTGAGGAGGCCTTCCTCCGTCTTCTCTGACCACGCAGGGCAGCGACGGGCGTCCGGGGAGGGAGGCGATGCCAGACCCAGCCGCGCACCTGCCCTTCTTCTACGGCAGCATCTCCCGCGCCGAGGCCGAGGACCACCTCAAGCTGGCCGGCATGGCGGACGGGCTGTTCCTGCTGCGCCAGTGCCTGCGCTCGCTGGGCGGCTACGTGCTGTCGCTGGTGCACGACGTGCGCTTCCACCACTTCCCCATCGAGCGGCAGCTCAACGGCACCTACGCCATCGCCGGCGGCAAGGCGCACTGCGGCCCGGCCGAGCTCTGCGAGTTCTATTCGCGCGACCCGGACGGGCTGCCGTGCAACCTGCGCAAGCCGTGCAACAGGCCGCCCGGGCTCGAGCCGCAGCCCGGGGTCTTCGACAGCCTGCGCGACGCCATGGTGCGCGACTACGTGCGCCAGACGTGGAAGCTGGAGGTGAGCGCGAGGCGCGCGCGTGTGTGGACGCGTGCGCGGGGCAGCGCCCCCTAGCGGCTGCTTTTGGAAGGTGCACTTGCTGAGAAGCGAGTCCTCTCTCTGAGATGGGGCCTGCGGGAAGGTAGAGGAGCCAGCTGGCAGGGTGCAGAGTGGCAGAGGGTTGGTCTGTCGTGGCAGGCCTCAACAGGAGACTGTGGGGTGTAGTCTTGCACGGCTGAGCTTCGCCAAGCTCTCGGTCCCTTCAATTCTTCCAATTGCACGTGCACTTGGCATGGTTTGGGAGTTTGTTTGGAGGACCCTGGGTGGATTGGTGCAGGGTTTAGGTAGACCTGGGAGGGGAGTGAATTGGGAGACCTGGAGGATGCAAGTGCTCTAGACTGATGCCCCCCCCCCACCCCTTCTAGGGTGATGCTCTGGAGCAGGCAATCATCAGCCAGGCCCCACAAGTGGAGAAGCTCATCGCTACCACTGCCCATGAGCGGATGCCTTGGTACCACAGCAACTTGACACGCGAGGAGGCCGAGAGGAAACTCTACTCAGGCTCGCAGACCGACGGCAAGTTCCTGTAGGTGGGGCTTGGTGTAGGGGGGGAGGATCTGGGGCTTTGGGGTGGTCCTGGAGGTGGGGTGCACACCTGACTTATTGCTTAGGTACCCCTCAAAGGCTTTGTATGTGTGTGTGTGGATCATGCATGAGAGGGCCAGTGTGTTGTGAGGCAGAGTTGAATTGCTGGGCTGGACTTCATATCCTCTGTGGGCCAGAGGTGGATTTTGCTTCTGTGTCTTCCTTGCCATGGTGTCAGGAGTATGACCACAGATCCCTACTACGGCCCTGCCTCGGCTACAGCGAGGATGTGGCAGGGAAACAGGTAGATAGAAAAGATAAATCGCTGAATAGAGTAAGTCATGTGTCAGAATGGTGTATGGAGGGAAGGAGGGGTTGCCAGTTTAGATTGGGGAGTGGGGAATCATGGCTGGGCTGTGCAGGATTTTGAGTAAAGGACTAAAGATGAGAAATAAGCTATGTGGATGACCCTGGACAACGGAGACATAAATACAGAAACTGGGGGGCAGGTTCCGGGCCTGTTCAAGAGACTGAGGCTTGAGTGCTTGGAGCTGTGTGCATGAAAGCCAGTGGCAGAAGAGGTGAGGGCAGGGGGGTGTTGTGGACTTTTGCTCTGAATATGGCAGGAGCACTGGGGAAGTGTGGCATAGCTCCCTCTAGCTACAAAGACTATAGTATCAAACTAAGTTCTGCTTTAAAGATTAGGTAAATCAACGTGTGCAAAGCAATTAGCTGGGATAATCTAAAAACGCTTTCAGGTATGTGTGGCAGTTCCTGTCACTCTGGTCTTAGCCACCACTAAACTCTGTGGCTGTCTGTATGCTTGTTCTGGGAACTCTCCAAAGCTACTGAAAACCCCCTGCTGGTTCTCCTGTCTTGTCTCTTTGGGCCGCTTTGAGGAAGAACTGAAATCCACATATTAGCAGAACTCACCCAGGCAATCACAGACAGAGACTTCATGTGGGCTTCTTCCCGGGGCTCTCAGAAGGTTAGCATCTATCTCCACACATTATGGTAGGAGTTCATTAGCCTATACTGCATTCTTCTCCAGGACACTTGCTGTCCAGAGGGAACATACATGCAAAGCTACTCTTCATCCCACACATAGTTTGTCATGCAATTTGGGGTCATTTCCTGACCTAATTGGCAAGTGCTAGACTCTATCTTGTTCACTCCTGCGCCCTGTCCTCAGAGAAGCACTGCATGTGGCCCACATTCACTTGTCTCGTGAATGAGTGTCCATAGGCAGAGTACTGGAGGTGCTGAACTGAATCCTTCAGACGGGGTCCGCTTGTGGAACTCAGAGTCTCCCTTGTACTGCTGCTGCACTGGCCGGTGTAGCTCTGTGCTTTTTGGTCTCTACTCCCTCATAGTTCTCACCTAAGCTGGAATCTACACTTAACCAAAAAACAGAATCTAGTGCTAGTCTAGTGTCTCAAAACACAACTGCTTGACAGGTTTTCCCTGGGCTGGTGGGTAGAAACATTTGGCTTAAACTTAGGGTGTGTGTGTGTGTGTGTGTGTGTGTGTGTGTTTGCTTGATTCTGTGTACTCATGTATATTGGGAGGAGAGGTATTTTCTTCTTGGAGGGCACATCTTCACTCTGTCCTATGGGAAGGCTGGTTTACGTTCTTCGGCACACTGTCTTGGAGGTTGAGGGAGGCAGCTCTGCAAGGCTGTACAGAGGTGATTAATGGGTCTTATAGGTGTTCTGAATCCTGGAGGAGCACTTCAACAGCTTTTCTTATAGAAAAACATGCCCAAGTATGGGTTTCTCTCTACCTGTGCAGGCAGGAGTCCCGTGAGTGGCACTGTGTTCCTCATAGAAATCCCGATGTTGTTCTGTGGTCTCCAAGTGTCCCCCTCTGTACAAGGCCAAGTGTCTAGTCATAGGTTACCAAGGATTCATTTAGGACCATGTGTTCCCAGTAGCTGGCCCTGTATTTCTTCTGGATGGCCCAGGGCAGGCCAGGGGAGGCTGAGTATGAGCATCATGAAAGTAGAGACAAATGACATCCAGGAGAGACCCTGGCAGCTGGGTGCCCCCTGCCCAGAGATGCTTCCATTTAGGACTGGGTGTAGAGAGAGGTCTGACCTTGGCTTCTTCTTTTCCTGCTGCATCTCCATGAGATTATGGGGCACAGAGCTCTTAGGCTGTGAGTGTGTGAGAAATGAGCCCTGTGGGAAGATCAGGTCATTCTTGGGGTGACACCGCTTCCCTCCCCACAGGCTGAGGCCCCGGAAGGAACAGGGCACATACGCCTTGTCCCTTATCTATGGGAAGACTGTGTACCACTACCTCATCAGCCATGACAAGGCAGGCAAATACTGCATCCCTGAGGGCACTAAGTTTGACACACTCTGGCAGGTACGTTTTCCACTTCTCTGATGAGGGGAGACAGAAAAGGGTGTTCAGGGGAGGAGTGGCCCTGACCCTGTGCTGCCCTCCTGCCACAGCTGGTGGAGTACCTGAAGCTGAAGGCTGATGGGCTCATCTTTTGTCTGCGGGAGCCATGCCCCAATGCCAGCGCCTGCGCCAACTCAGGTGAGTGGTAGTGCAAAGTGGGAGGTACAGACCTTACTTAGACTCTTCACTGAACCTTCTAATTCTCCAGGGGCTGCTGCTCCCGTGCTCCCAGCCCACCCCTCCACATTCACCCATGTGAGTTGGCTCGGATGGTGGAACTGGATGGAGGGTGGGGCTGAACAGAAGAGGACCGCTCACACCCCCAGCACCATCTCTGGGAGTCCACGGGTTTTGTGTGGGGGAGGGAGTTGGGTGCACCCAGCCCAGGTCCTGATAACTGACCTGTGACCTTTGACCTCAGAGGCGGGTTGACACACTCAACTCGGACGGATATACCCCTGAGCCAGGTGAGTCAGCAGAGGGACAGGTTGGGGGGCTGGTTCCATGTAGGATGTGTGGTCTTCAGCTAGGTTTGGTCTGTGGCCTGGGAAGCACATAGCCCACCTGCATACCCGTCATGCCCTCCCTGTGTGTGTGTCCACAGTGCAAGCCAACCTGCAGGTCCTCAGCCTGTCAGACTTGGCACATGTTTACCAGTCCCTGTCTTGTGCCTACCACTCTCCAGGCTCACATGCATGCCTGTGAATCCACTGACTCCTTCCAGTGCATCCTATACAGTAGTCGCAGTAATAATTCTTCCTGAATGAGGGCACACCAGCAACGCCTAGTGACTATTCCCAGCTCTGTGCTCTGAGATCATTCTGAATGTTCTTGGAGGCCCATGTGATGCCAGGGGCCAACCCTATGTCCCTCATTCACTTAGCCCATTGAGATCTCTCCCCATCCCCAGTCATGTTTTAGTGATGAGAAAGAACGCACAAGAGCCTTTCGAAGGTACCCCTCAACAATGCTGGAGTTGGGATTTGGGTTTTTTTTTTTGTTTGTTTGTTTATATTTTTGGGCCACACCCGGCGGTGCTCAGGGATTACTCCTGGCTGTCTGCTCAGAAATAGCTCCTGGCAGGCACGGGGGACCATATGGGACACCAGGATTCGAACCAACCACCTTTGGTTCTGGATCGGCTGCTTGCAAGACAAACGCCCCTGTGCTATCTCTCCGGGCCCTGGAGTTAGGATTTGAATCTAGATGAGCAGATTAGCTCCAGAGGCCGGTTCCAAAAATGCCAGCTGTAAGTGCCCACATTTTGTGTGGGTGCAAACCGGCAACCAATAGCATGAGGGACCTCCACATCTGCCCATGCAATGAGGCCTCAGGTACAGGGCTGCTGCTGGCCACACAGACACAGCAGGGCACAGCACGATTGTCAGTGTTTATACACTGTGGTGGCAGTGTACAGGAGGCACGTGCATGAACTACTGCTTGCATGTGTACAGTCAGATGCAGTCAGGACACCTTTAACACTGCCTGGGTATGACCTCAATGGAACTAGGAGGGCACATATGTGTCCTAGTGGGAATGGGGGGCGTGTCCCTGTGGGAGCAGAGTATGTCTTCCCTGTCCCCGTCCCTGTCCCTCTTCCTGACCTGAGTGGACGCTGTGTGTGTGGATGCACACGTGCCCAGCACGCCCAGTGTCCCCAGAGAAACCGAGGCCGATGCCCATGGATACAAGCGTGTATGAGAGCCCCTACAGTGACCCTGAAGAGCTCAAGAACAAGAAGCTCTTCCTGAAGCGTGAGAACCTCCTCATGGCTGACATTGAACTCGGCAGCGGCAACTTCGGTTCAGTGCGTCAGGGTGTTTACCGCATGCGCAAGTAGGTGGCAGAGCTGTGTGTGTGTGTGTGTGTGTTGAAGGCTGGCTGGGGTGGGGACCCTCAACAGCCTGGAATCAGGAATCAGGTTGCCCAGGGAATCAGACCCTGGGACAGGCAATTACGTGTGGGAGGGCTCCCCAGGATAGAGTGTGGGCAGTGCCTGAGTGGAGTACAGCTGCAGTGAAGCCCAGCAGAACTCGGGGGGGGGGGGGCGGGGACTCCCTGCCACCCCACCTCAACTGTTACAGGGTTCCATGGAGTCTGGAGCTTTTTCTTCTCAGTGGGGGGCAGTTTGGAGGAGGGAGTGTCTTTACCAGAGACACTCTGATTCCAGGGACTGAGGAGCAGGCTCTGCATAGAGATGAGTAGTGAACTCCTGAAATCTTAGGGGACAGAGGAGTGGGTAATAAGGGAGATGAGGAGGGTGCCTACCCTCACGCATGCTCCTTCCCCTGCGGTATCCATGGGACAGAAAGCAGATCGACGTGGCCATCAAGGTGCTGAAGCACGGCACAGAGAAGGCGAACAAGGATGAGATGATGCGCGAGGCACAGATCATGCACCAGCTGGACAATCCTTATATCGTGCGTCTCATCGGTGTGTGCCAGGCTGAGGCACTCATGCTGGTCATGGAGATGGCAAGTGCTGGGCCCTTGCATAAGTTTCTCCTGGGGAAGAGGTGAGTCTCTGTAAGGGGTAGGGGTGGGGGGCAGGCAGTGCAGCACTCAAGTCCATCCCCCACGCACACCCTGATGTCTAGTCAAAGCCACAAGGCATCAACAGTGCAGAGAGCAGAACTTTAGGCTTGAGTCACAACTCTGCCACCAACTGGTGGGACCCCAGGCCGACTCTCTAACGTGTCTGTTTCCCTCCTTTGTATCTGCTTCCAGGACCCTGAGTACTCAGTGAGTTGTTATTGATAGGTGCTTAGAACACCAATTGGCAAGATCTTTAGAAGCATCAGATGCCAAATTTATACCCCAGGGAACTTGCCAACCATCTCTGACTGTCCAAGGGGCCAGGGAACTGTAGTCCAAGTCTTGTTTTTCTAACACTGGGTATTGCATTTTTATTTTATTTAAATTTTATTTTATTTTGGTTTTTGGGTCACCCGGTGTTGCTCAGGGGTTATTCCTGGCTCTGTGCTCAAAAATCGCTCCTGTTTCTGGGGACCATATGGGATGCTGGTATTCGAACCACTCTCTGTCCTGGTTCGGCTGCATGCAAGGCAAATGCCCTGCCCTACAGCTGTCTATCTGTCTGGCTCAGGTATTGCATTTTTAAAACATTGTTAAAAGGGACAAAAACAAAACAATGACATAGAGAACTTGTGGGGTTTGCAAAAGGTCAAATATTTACTCTGGCCTTTTCCAGGCACTGCTTGCCAATACCTGATCCCTTTGTGTCTTCTCTGATCCCTAGCTCCTCCCCACTCAGATGCCCTTTCCGCCTTTTCTGGGGGCATACCACCCTCTACTCAGGCTGGTGCATGGGGATTCATAGTGGGTGTTGAGTGCTCTCAATCTGTCAGCTGCTCAGATGAATGGGGCAGGCTTTTTTTGTTTGTTTGTTTTTTGTTTTTGGGTCACACCCGGTGATGCTCCAGGGTTACTCCTGGCTATGCGCTCAGAATTGCTCCTGGCTGGGGGACCATATGGGACACCAGGGGATCGAACCACAGTCTGTCTTAGGCTAGTAAGCGCAAGGCAGATGCCTCACTGCTTGTACTTCTGTTCCGGCTCCTGCAGGTTTTCTGTGACAGGTACAGACCCAGCAAGTTTGAGTCATCTTTGGGTGGTACTCAAAAGAGACAGTACTCTTCCCAGGGTTCTGGTTGAAGAGAGTCTCTAATGATATATAAGAAGCACATTAAAGGGCTGAAGCAACAGTACAGTGCGTGGGGCACTTGCTTTGCACATGGCTGACCCATGCTTAATCCCTGGCACCAGATTGGTACCTTGAGCCTCACCAGGAGTGATCCCTGGGCACAGCCCAAAGACTAAGGAACAGTTTTAAAGAAGGCTCCCCTATGGCCCTAGGCTTCAGAGCAAGGGTGGGGAGAGGAGGTGTTGGTATAGGCAGAGAGCAGGGGCTTCTGGGGAGCATCTAGTCTTGTACTCTAGTGAGGTGGGGTCCTTGGAGACTGGGAGCAGAGGGACTAGTTGTGAACTAGTTGTGGTGTGTGAGAGATATAGCCTGGTGGCTGGGGCAGAGGAGATGGGGCTGGCTCAGGTCAGCAAGGATGGTGGCTGTGCTGGAGGCACAGCAAAGGCAGAGAAATTTGAGGGTTCTAAAGGCAAAACTGCCCAGGTTTATTTGATGTTGATGGGATGGGTGATTGTGAGAAAGAGAAGTTGGGGGAGAGGAACCAATTCTGAGTGTGTGTTTGTGAACAAGAAGGAACTTAGCTTTGCTATTACTCTTCAGATAGTCAGAGACTGCCCCTACATCCATCTCCTTCCTGTACACATGCAAAGGACCTGTGAAAATATGTACATTTGGGAATCAGACTTGGGTGATATTTTTTTGGGAGACCAATTTGTATCATACCCAATAGTACTACACCAGGCTTGTAGCTTGGGGGTTGCTCCTGATGGTTCATGAAGACCAACCATGCAGTATTGGGGCCTGAACAAAGCCTGTGCTCTCAGAATTCTCTGACCCTGTTCATTTTAAATATCAGTTTACTAAGATAAAATTAATTTACATGGTGGCTGGAGAGATAGCACAGTGGTAGGGTGTTTGCAGCCAATTCAGGACAGACGATGGTTCAAATCCTGGCATCCCATATGGTTCCCTGTGGCTGCCAGGGGTGATTGCTGAGTGCAGAGGCAGGAGTAACCCCTTAGCGTTGCTGGGTGTGATCCAAAAACAAAAAAATAAAATTAATTTATGTAAGTGTTAATATTATGTTTTTGGGTTTTTTTCCCATACCTGGTAGTTTTCAGAGGTTACTCCTGACTCTGCACTCAGGGATTAGTCCTTGCAGTGCTTGAAGGACCATATGGGATGCTAGGGATTTAACCTGGGTTTGTTGTGTGCAAGACGTATGCCTTATCTACTTGTACTTTCTCTCTGGCCCCCAATATTTTGTTTTAGGGGCACAATTTACCACACCACATCCATCAACCAAGTGTTAATAATCCTCCCCCACAGTGACAGACTCTTCCTGTCCCTTTTTCAACACTCAAGGAACCTTAGTTCTATGGTTCCTAGTTCTTAGCCTCTCTTGATTTGTTTTCATTGGACATTGTTCCCTTGCTTTGCTTCCTTATACCCCAAACAAGTGACATTTTCCCAGTCCATCTTTCTCCTTTTGGCTTATTTGCACATTCCATCTCTGTTGTAACAAAAGGGAAGAGTTCATCTTTTCTTATAACTGAGTAGTATTCCATTGTGCGTATGTACCACAAGCTCTTTTTCAGCCATCTGTTCTTGGATAGTTGGGTTCATTCCAGATCTTGACTTGTGAATAATGAATGTTGCAGTGAACATAAAAGTACAAATATCTTTTCTTGAGGGGTAACTACTACTTTATATTTAATATTAACACACTCAAAAAGTAGCTGTACATATTATTACCAAAGATAATATATAATTTTTGAAATGTTTAAAATTTGGGGCTGAAGAAATAGCACAGCGGTAGGGCGTTTGCGTTACATACAGCTGATCCAGGGCAGACTTGGGTTCGATCCCTGGTATCCCGTATGGTCCCCTGAGCCAGGAGCGATTTTGAGCACATAGCCAGGAGTAACCCAAGCATCATCGGGCGTGCCCCCCAAAAAAGAAATGTCTAAAATTAATTTTATTAATATTTTTGGTTTGTGGGCCAGAACAGTGGTGCAGGCAGTAGGGCGTTTGCATTGCACGCACTAACCTAGGATGGACCGTGGTTCAATCCCTCAGCATCCCATATGGTCCACCAAGCCAGGGGCGATTTCTAAGTGCATAGCCAGGAGTAACCACTAAGTGTCACCAGGTGTGGCCAAAACCAAAAAAATATTTTTTTTGTTTGTGAGCTACATTGCAGTATTCAGAGCTTACTACTGTCTCTGTACTCAGAAATCACTCCTTATGTGCCTTGGAGGGCCATTTGGGTCCCTGGGGATTGAACCCAAGTGGGCTGCATGCAAGGCAAGCTCCCTACCCACTGTACAATTGCTCCAGCCTCTATGATATAAAACATTTTTTTTTTTGGAAGGGAGCATGCCTGCTGTACTCAGGGCTTATTCCTGACTCAGCACTATGGAATCATTCCTGGCAGTGCTCAAAGGACTATCTATATATACCAGGGATTAAACTCTGATTGGCAGAGGTCAAGGCAAGAGCTTTACCCACTTTATTATCTTACTGGCCCCTGGTTTTTTAATTTATAGTACTGTTCATGATAGGGTTTTATGCAAGCTATGCTACAACATGCCCTCTATCACTTTCAGTGTACTCCCACATTGCCCTCTTCCTAGAAAAGTCAGTTCTATTGACCATTATTTTAGAGTTAGTGCTTTAACTAACTCAGTGGAATCACTGAGTCATGTGAGAGCTTTATTTTAAAGCTCTGAGAAGTTTCCATACTGCTCTTCCTGGGTGCAGGCAGCAGGTCTTCCTGACTTACTAGAAGCTCTTGAGCAATGGGTGGGGGAACCTGGCTTGGGCTGAGCAGCTGACTGAAGATCCTCACACCATAGGGAAGAAATCCCAGTCAGCAATGTGGCAGAACTGCTGCACCAGGTGTCCATGGGGATGAAGTACCTGGAGGAGAAGAACTTCGTGCACCGAGACCTGGCAGCACGCAATGTCTTGCTTGTGAACCGGCACTATGCCAAGATCAGTGACTTTGGTCTCTCCAAGGCACTGGGTGCTGATGACAGTTACTACACTGTAAGTACCAGTCCCCAGGATGCCCAGAGGTAGAGGGCTCCATCTTGTTCCGGCTGCAGCCTCTTCTCCTCCTTAGGCCCGCTCAGCTGGTAAATGGCCACTCAAGTGGTATGCACCTGAATGCATCAACTTCCGAAAGTTCTCCAGCCGCAGTGATGTATGGAGCTACGGTGTCACCATGTGGGAGGCTTTCTCCTATGGCCAGAAGCCCTACAAGGTTGGTGGGGAGGGAAGGATGAAGAGGTGGAAATGAGGCAAAGTGGGGATAGGTGGTGAGGCTGGGTGAGGTGAAGTGGGAAGAGATGAAGTGGCAAGAGGTAAGGTGGGATGTGGTGAAGTGGTAAGAGGTGAGATGGGACAGGCCAGGTGGAGGGGTCTGGAGATCCACATACCTTTGCTTCTGGCCTGAGCAGAAGATGAAGGGGCCAGAAGTCATGGCCTTCATCGAACAGGGAAAGAGGATGGAGTGCCCGCCAGACTGCCCCCCCGAAGTGTACAAACTCATGAGTGACTGCTGGATCTACAAGTGAGTAGAGTGGGCAAGAGGAGCCCCTGGAATGACACCCCCAGCATGGAAGGCCTGTCAGTAGCACAGAACTCTCTAAGGTCATCTGAACCCTGGCGTATCCCTTTGTGGCACCTTTGTCTTCTTGCTTCTGGGCTGGGTGCTTCCTGCACTGACTCAGGACACATCTCCAGTCTGGCACCCCAAAACCTCCATGTGGACAACTCCCACAGTCCCAGTCTCCCTCCCACTGACCCACTGTAGCCCCTACTCAGATGGACACCCACTGATATATGTTGAAGCCCTCCACTACTGAGTGGCTGAAGTCAGCCCTCAAACATCCCAATTCCTAACAGCATCAATATCTAAACTTGCCTCAGACACCTGGCAACACATACCAAACATGCTGTTTTCCTTTACTGAGCAGTCAGCTGGTATTTTTTCCTACCTCAGCATCTTGGTAGACATGCAGGCAATGCAATACACAGACCCTGGTTTGTGAAAAGTGCATATTGACCTGGCTCCAACAGGAAACAGCTCTCCAACACCAAATACTCAGGGAAGCTTGTGGCTAACATCTCAGTCTTGAATAGTCCACATACAGACCCTAAAGCTGCCCTGGCTGAACCCCTCTGTGTGCCAACCTTCTGCTCCACTGCGGGAGCCAGTTGTAGCAGCAAGAGGCCTCAGCTTGCACACGACCCTGGCCCAACATCCCTGGCACTGGCAGCCCAACTCTTGATGCAAAGTAGTGCCCATTTGCCCCTCACCCCCCATTTATATGAACTCAGTTCCCTACTTCTGCAGCAGCTGATTGTGTCCATCAGCAGCTCTGAGTCTCAGTGCTCCCTTCCCCCAGCCTTGATGGCCTTCTTAACTATACACACAACCACCGTTCTGGGGTGCGGCCTTGATGTCCTTCGTGCAACCCACAGGTGGGAGGATCGCCCAGACTTCCAGACTGTGGAGCAGCGCATGCGCAACTACTATTACAGTCTGGCGAGCAAGGCCGAGGGTCCTGGTGGAGACCGGAAGGGAGCTGAGGCAGCAGCCGCCACCTGACTTCCAGCCTGTCCTGTCCTGGGCCCCTCTGCTCTCACCATCTCCTGTGTTGTCTGCCCTTGCCCCAGGGCTTCTGGTGTGGCAGGGCAGGCTCAACTCGTTCCTGCAGCTGAAGACCACACTGGCCTGGCACCCCTGCGCCCTGCTTTCTGTGTCTGAGCTGAGGGCAGAACCTGCCAGGGCCTCAGCTGGTAATTATAAGAGGACCCTGGGTTGAGGGGCTTTGCTTACCTGAAGGCCCCTTCTGCCTTGGCCTGGCAGGGAAGACTCTCAGGAACCTTGGCATCAATCTACAATGCTGGAATAAACTCAGCTTCTCTCAGTTTGGGTCGTCTCTCATCTTTTCAGGAGTCGAGGCCACGGTAGGTCCAGGAGAGCAGGTTGGCCAGTGGAAAGGATTTATATGAATGCCTGAAAGCCTGACCTCACATTCCCAAATCTGGCGACTTGTATTTTCTATTTTTCTACCTTGGCAACATCTTCTTGTGAGAGGCTATGGTAGAGTGAGGGGAACTAAGGCAAGTGAATGTGGGGGCCAAGGGACTGATTATCTGGTGGAACTCCGTCCCCATTTCAGTGGATTGTGTGGGGCCTAGCAGCTCTTCCTTCTGGTGCCATTTCCTCAGCAGATGGAGAGATTTTAAGCAACACCAGCCTTTCCCCCATTTCCCATGTTCCAACTCCCTCCACCTCCAGAAAGGACATTGGTGTATTTTCCAGTCTCTTCAGAGGATGCTGCTGTCCTGCTCCCCATTTTGTTGCTTCATCCTCCTCCTTCATCTACTGAGAACACCTGGTGTGCCAAGAGCCAGATGAGTTTGACTCAAAAAACATGTCATCTATTTTTTTGTTTGTTTGTTTTTGGTCATACCCAGTGGTACTCGGGGTGACTCCTGGCTCCGTGCTCAGAAATCACTCCTGGCAGGCTCAGGGGACCACATGGGATGCTGAGGATTGAACCTGGGTCGGCCATGTGCAAGGCAAACACCCTACCCACTGTGTATCGCTCCTGCCCCATGCCATCTGTTTTGACTGAGGCTCATTGCCTCCATATCCCCACATGGAAGATTGGGCTGTGGGAACACAGAACCTAGTAGGTCAGGTTCAATGGAGCTGGAACCTCACATGGTTTTCCTGAATTGTTCCCTCTTCCTTTCTGTGATTGAGCCCTTTCCCAGCCAAATGCCTCATTCTCTAGGCCTGACCCTCTAAAACTAGCTTTTCAAGGATGGGTATGTAACAGCTCAGCACTATGGAAAAGCAAGGAGATTTTCTGTGGCTTCTGAAAAAGTAATCATTTTGGTTTTGGGCCAGTGCTCAGAGGTCATGTTCAGCGGTCATCTTAATTTTGACATTGGGACAGAAAGTGAATCCCAACCCTTAAATGTGTCCTGATTTTACAAGTGCACCCAGCTTGTGAGGCTGTACACAGGTTTGCCATAAGCCTAAGTTAAAAGGAAAATACATATGGGAAAGGAGATGCAGTTTGTTCTGTGTTTTGGTATAAAGCAGAGGAAAGTCTGAATTGAAAACCATTAGGTACTATTCATCATGGAGATGGCTGGATTCTTCATTATGTAACTGACCTCAAACATTACAATTTATGTTTGGTGTTTCCTGGCTACCAGCAAAGGGTATAAGTTCTCTAAGAGAATGAGAAAACTAAGATGGAGCAGGTGAAGATTAAATCAGATCAATGCTTCATGGCATGACGGACTTGCCTGGTGTCTGAGTAGTTTTGAAAAAGGAAGCCTAAGTTTTGAGTCCCCAATTATACAGGAGCAGTGACTGTGTTGGTCCATAATTCCAGGTTCCTTATTATTTTCAAGAATAAAAACTCTGGGGCCGGTGAGGTGGTGCTAGAGGTAAGGCTAACTGCCTTGCAAGCACTAGCCAAGGAAAGCACCGGGGTTCGATCCCCTGGTGTCCCACATGGTCCCCCCAAGCCAGGGGCAATTTCTGAGCGCTTAGCCAGGAGTAACCTCTGAGCATCAAACGGGTGTGGCCGACCCTCCCCCCCCCCCAAAAAAAAAGAATAAAAATTCTAGGGGCTGGAGAGATGGCACGGCAGTAAGGCATTTTGCCTTGCATGCAGAAGAACAGTGGTTCAAATCCTGGTGTTCCAAATGGTCCCCCGAGCCTGTCGGGGGTGATTTCTGAGCATAGAGTCAGGAGTAACTCCTGAGCACTGCTGGGTGTGACCCAAAAACCAAAAAAATAAATTAAAAAAAAAAAAAGAATAAAAACTCTAAAGATTATGTTACAAGAAAAAAAAAAGAATAAAAATATTGAGGAATAAACATGTTCAGACTTTTGAGTTAGAATGTAAATAAGTTTAATGGAAAACAAAGAGGAGAAAGAAAGAACTCCCCATGTGGAGAGGAACTTAGCACAGAACTAAGTTAAATATAGCCTGTTTTGTGGGTATTTTTTATAAGAAAACTGAGTATTTGTAAAGGCCTTAAAGGCCCTTTGCATTCCATATCAATGGGTAAGAATGTTAGGATCCTACAGAGTGGTCTGGCAATGCCTAATACAATCTTAGTCTCTTAGACAGCTTAAGCTCTGAGGCAGAATTCTATGGTCTTGGGGAATTGTTAATTCCATGTTTATGAGATAGAGTCCAGGAATTCTCAGGAACATTCCAATGATAGGATGGGGGCAGTAAAAAATGGGATGACTCACAACAACCAACAAAGGGAAACTGAGGCTTCCTCTTTAATCTCCACTCTCCACCATCACCATTCCTGCATCAATTTCTACAAGCATCATTTAGAGGACATATGGAAGTCTTAAAATTGGAAAAGGATCAACACATTTAAAAGGAAAAGTAGGGGGGCCGGAGCGATAACATGGAGGTAAGGCGTTTGCCTTGCAATCAGAAGGACGGTGGTTCGAATCCCAGCATTCCATATGGTCCCCTGAGCCTGCCAGGAGCGATTTCTGAGCATTGAGCCAGGAGTAACCCCTGAACATTGCCGGGTGCGACCCAAAACCCAAAAATAAATAAATAAATAAATAAATAAAATAAAAGGAAAAGTAGGACTGAAGAAATAGTACACCAGGCAGGGCATTTGCCTTGCATGTGGTGAACCTGTATTCAGTTTCTAGCATCCCATATGGTTCCTGGAGGCCCCCAGGAGTGATTCCTGAGTGTAGTCAGAAAGTTACTCCTAAGCTGCGTGTGGTCCCAAAACAAACAAAAAAAGGAAAGTAGTGGAAATACACAATAATACTAATACTAATTTTATCTGTTAATACTATAGAAAAAGGCAGTAGCTTACTTTGAAAAGCTAAGAGAACCCAAATAAATAAATTTTGCATATAAAAAGCAAGACACAACAATTCAAGGCTTTTGAAAAAAGCATCATTTATTCCAAAGTACAACACAAAGTTGCATTTTAAAGAAATACACATTCAATCTTGTATTCCAAGACTTGGCTATGTGCATTTCAGTGTATCTTTAAAATAAATTCAGGTATACAAATTTTACATACCTCAAGTACAAACAGCACAGAAAATGCATATGGTCTCAACAGAATGTTTTTAATTCATTCACTGTTCTTAAAGTTGATTTACATTTCTGTAATCTGCTTTTAAACCAAGACAGCCATATTTTAAAAAAATACTCTTTTTTTTTCAGCATAAAGTCCTCTTATATTTTTAAAATTAGATCTTGGTGTGTAATATTGCAAAATTATTAAAAACCAAACTTGGTAATTTAATAAAATTGTCACATGCCAGGACTTTTGAATGAACTGTTTTTTCCCTTAGCTATAATGTCAAATTTGTTGTCATACAGATACACCGGTGGTAGAAACTTGGTAACAATTATGGTTGTAAGATGTACAGGTCTTTTTAAGAGTTTGTGGCCGTGTTCAGAATTTTCTCTTAAAAGCACAACAGCAAATCTCATTATCATAATTGCAAGATTTGAAAGAAGCAAGTGGTACAAGCCTGCCCTGCTTGAATCTGTTTTGCAAAGATGAGGAGGGTGGAGAGTGAGAAACTACAGCAACAAGAACCTTTGAGAGATATCTGAATCATCTAGACAAGAGGTCCCCCACTTTCTTCCCCCTAATTTCAATTCTCATGGGGGAAGTGTGAGTTAGACCAGGGGTCAGAACTTCTTCTTCCAATGGTGGGGCTCCAAATCCGCCAAGGGTTGTAGGGCTGCCCCAGATCATCAGTGGGACCAGAGGCAGATGGAGCGTGAGGCTCAGAAGTGTTTTCAGTACCCATGAGGCCGATTCCTGTCAGTGTGTTTGCTGGAGTGGTGAAAGGAAGAGTGCTGCTGAGGTTGCTGGACCAGATGGAGCTGCTGAAGGGAGTGGTGGACCATAGTCCACTGGTGTTGCCGAGGATGGACTATGAAGAATCATACAAAGTACATCATTAGCACAGACGGGATGGGATAGTGAGAAGGTGATGCTACAAAAGAGGGCTGAGTCCTTAAAGAGCTATATTTCTTGTCAAATAAAGAATACCAACTGTTTCATACATCAACCCATACTAAAGTCTGCACAGATGGTTCTTATTCTAAAAGAAGAGCTGTAAACCAGTCAGATGGTCTGGTTTTTGTAATAAAAGCTGTAGCAAAATGCACTATTATAGCCAACTGAAATGCAAACTGTGTTCTGCAACAGTTAAGATTCCATAAAACCCGTGCTTGCGAATTGAACAGAGGCTCTCACATGGCAAAGCAGGTGCTTTGCAAAGTCAGGACCCTGCTTAAGATGCTTTTAAAATTGTTAGCCTTGTGTGTATGTGTGTATGTGCATGTGTATGTGTGTGTGTGAAGTAAAAACAGGTTTATTTGGAAACCCAAAGGAAGGGATGAAGAGAGTAATGTACTCAAGAGAGAGCGTGGACTTCTTTCAAGGAGAGTTAAGGTACATGTTCCAAAGTTAAAGTAGTGAAGTATGAAAGCACATATCACACATCTCAAGAGGAGGGATGTGGGTAAGTAACATGCTCAGGTACCATGTGCTGCACTCAGGGAGTACAGGCACACATGTACTGAAATTATTGGGAAATCCATAGCACTGCAGGCCTAAATTAAGAAAGGAGGAAAAGCCCACATCAACAACCAAAGTACAAGTCTCAAAAATCTAGAGAAGGAACAGCAAACAAATTCAAAAGCTAGCAGGAGGAGGAAAATAAAAATGAGAGCAGAAATCAACAACATAGAAACCAAGAAGGCAATTCAAAGAATCAATGAAACCAGTATTTGGGTTTTTGAAAGAATAAATCAGAGAGATAAACCTTAGGCTAGACTCATGAGGAAAAAAAGGGAAATTGTTCAAATAAACCTGATCAGAGATGAAAGGGAAGAAATTACAATGGATCCTTTAGTGATTCAAAATATAATGAAGTTGCTATGAATAATTTTATGATCTTAAGCTGGAGGACCTAGAAGAAATGGACAGTTCTTAATAGTTATATTATTTCCAAAAGCTGAATGAGGTAGAAGTAGAAAGCCTAACTAGGACCGCAGGTAAGGAAATCGAAACAGGAATTATGAGTCTTCCACAAGAAAAAAATTCCTGGTCCAGATAGGTTCACTGGTAAATTCTATCTAATCTCCAGAGAAAATTTACTGCCTTTACTTACTGTGCTCTTCCAAAACATCAAAGACACTAGCAATCCTTTGGAACACCTTCTATGAAGCTAACATTATACTATTGCACAAAATAGATTGCCAATAGGCACGTCAGCAGCGTCACTTATCATTAGGGAAATCCAAATCAAAATAACAATGAGATATCATTTCACACCAGTGAGAATGGTACATATCAAAAACTATAGGGACAATTTGTGCTGGCAGGGATGTGTGAAAAACGAACTCTCATCCACTGCTGCTGAGATTGTTGTCTGTTCAATCCCAATGGAAAACAGTATGGAGAATCTTCAGTAAACTTAGTATTGAACTGCCATGTGACCTAATAATTTCATTTTTGGGTATTTGCCACAGGACTTTCAATCAAAACACCATCATTATGCATTTTTGCAATGAGTACAACAGCTAGTATATAGAATCAACGTAGGTGTCCAACCACAGATGACTGGATTATGAAGATGTGGTACATATACATAATGAAATATTATGTTATTACAAGGAACAATAAAATGCCATTTTCTGTATATGGCAGGAACTGGAAGATAATCATGTAGAGTAAAATGAGCCAGAAAAGGAAAAAAAACACAGGATGATCTCACTTATCTGTGGTATATAAAATAACTGGATGAGGAAATGTAAGGTAGCAAAGTGGGGGGAATGCCTAGATTATCTCTGACCCCAGATCTTAAGTAGAAGAAGGGCAGTGAAGGAAAGAAGGCAGGAAGAAGAAGAGAAAGGGGAGTAATTGGGAAATGGGTTTGGCTTTGGTTATACTAGGGATGTGGGAGTGGTATATATCCAAAGCAAAGACTCAGCAACACTGAAAATATGAGATCTAAACTGAAACCAACAACTGAACTTTAATGTGCCTACCATTTTGGCATGGGTGGGGAGGTCTGAAGCTGTGGTGATGGGACTGGTATCAAAGTATTTTATGCCTAAAATTCAATTATCAGTAATTTTGTAAACTATGGTGCTTATTTAAATAAAAAAATAAAATCTTCAACAAAGTATGAACATAAAAAATTCAACAATACACTATAAGGATTACATACCGTAATCATGTAGACTTGTGCAGAAAAGATAAGAAAAATCCAGTAAGGGCCAGATAGATGGCACAGTGGTAGGGCGTTTGCCTTGTATGCAGCCGACCTGGGAGGGACCTGGTTCAATTCTTGGCACCCATGTGGCCCCCCAGAAAGGGCGATTTCTGAGTGCAGAGCCTGGAATAATCCCTGAGCACCATAGGTGTGGCCCAACTACCAACCAATCAATTAATCAATAAATAAAGTTTATTAAGAAAAGAAAAATCCAGTATCTATTAGAAGCAAACACCCTCAAAAAAGGAGGTGTAAGGCTCGGGTGATAAGTTAAAGAGCTCATTCACAAGAACTCCCACTTTTGTTCCAAGTACTGTATGGCTTCCAAAACACCACTAGGTAGGCAGCCCTAGAGGGCCTAGAGCACAGCTGGGCCCAGGATTGTGGGGAGTAGCCCTGAGTAACCTGAGCACTGTGCAGAAAACCCTATAGCTAAAATGTGTACATAAAGGAGTTACTTCAACAGAACAAAAGACATGATTGATAACTTCATATAATATCAAAGACAATACTGAAAGAATGAAAGCTTTCAAGATTAGGAACAAGACAAAAAGACCTAGCCATAGTAATTGGGGGAGGGGGTGAAGTGATAGCACAGTGGTAAGGTGTTTGCTTTGCACAAGACTGACCCAGCATGGACCTGGGTTTGAGCGCAGAGCCAAGAGTAACCCCTGAGCACTGCTGGATGTGAACCAAAAACAAAACAAAACAAAAAACCAAACCAAACCAAACCAAAAAAGGAATAAAAGAGTTCTAATCAGAAGGGAAAGAGTAAACTGTCACTGAGGTACTATGTTAAAAATTATATAAAAGGCTGGAGATTATATATTTATATAAAAATTATATAAAAAGCACGGAGATAAGGCTTTTGCCTTGCATGCAGGAGGACGGTGGTTCAAATCCTGGCATCCCATATGGTTCCCGAGCCTGCCAGGAGCGATTTCTGAGCATAGAGCCAGGAGTAACCCCTGAGCGCTGCTGGGTGTGACCCAAAAACAAAACAAAACAAACAAACAAAAAAATTATATAAGGAAAATTCTAGCCCTGTTTTTTTTTTTTTTTTTTTTTTTTTTTGGGCCACACCTGGCGGTGCTCAGGGATTACTCCTGGCTGTCTGCTCAGAAATAGCTCCTGGCAGGCACAGGGGACCATATGGGACATCGGGATTCGAACCAACAACCTTTGATCCAGGATCAGCTGCTTGCAAGGCAAATGCCACTGTGCTATCTCTCCGGGCCCTAGCCCTGTTTTTTAGGTCAAAGTTTTTTTCCTCTTTATTTTCCCCAACTTTTTTGCACCTATGCAAAAAATCTGCCACTCCGTCCCTTAAAAAATATTTTAGATAGGGGCTCTTGCCTTATTTATAGAACCTTGGGACATAAATAACTGTGTTTTACCTCATATTTCTTCATTTTCCTATAAAGTTGCGAAGAAAAATAAAAACAAAAGGATGGGGCTGGGAGCCAGGGGCCAAGTGATCACTGTGCCGTGGAGGAGGGAAAAAAAAAAAAAAGAACTAAATATTCAAGCCAGAGTCAACAAAAATAGAATCAAGAGACCCAAACTATAACAATCTAAACTTAAAATGGGCCTGTCATTCTGGCAGGCCACAGGGCAAAGGGCAGTGGCATAGGATGCATTTGTGACGGGAGGTCGACATTGGTGGTGGGTATGGCTCTGATTCACTGTATATCTAAATTCCAACTATGAAGGACTTTGTAAATCACAATGGTTTCAATAAAATAAAAATAAAAAAAGAAAATCCTAAAGAATTTTAAATGAAACTTTTCAAATATATAAAAATTGGTGTCACTCCTATACACTAGTTAAGTTGCACCACATATTCCTGACCACATGGAAGTGATTTCCAGAAGAGAAGAATATGCCCTGAGCACAGTTGGGCGTGACTCAAAAGACAAACAAAACCAAACAAAACAGAACAAAAAGGAAACAAGAAAAAAGAAATCTCATTCACAATGGCATCAAAAAGAATACAATGCTTACAAGTATATTCAAGTAAGACTATAAAAGTCCTGTATAATGAAAATAAAAAGACTCTCAAAGAAAGAACTAAACAGAATATAAATAAAAGAAAACATGAAGCTTTGTGCTGATGATTAGGAGGAACAAATATAGTTAGAATTTTCACAACCAAAGTAATCTATACATTGAATGCAATCTCCTCTAAATTCCAATGTCATTTTTCATAGAAAAAGATTATAGGGGCCGGGCGGTGGCGCTAAAGGTAAGGTGCCTGCCTTGCCTGCGCTAGCCTTGGACGGACCGCGGTTCGATCCCCCGGTGTCCCATATGGTCCCCCAAGCCAGGAGCAACTTCTGAGCACATAGCCAGGAGTAACCCCTGAGCGTTATCGGGTGTGGCCCAAAAACCAAAAAAAAAAAAAAGAAAAAGATTATAATTCTGAAATGTGTATAAATCCTCAAAGGATTCCAAACAGCTAATGTACTCTTAATAAAAATAGAAGATTAGGGCCCGGAGAGATAGCACAGCGGCGTTTGCCTTGCAAATGATTGATCCAGGACCAAAGGTGGTTGGTTCGAATCCCGGTGTCCCATATGGTCCCCCGTGCCTGCCAGGAGCTATTTCTGAGCAGACAGTCAGGAGTAACCCCTGAGCAATGCCGGGTGTGACCCAAAAACCAAAAAAAAAAAAAAGAAAAAAAGAAGATTAGTTATCAAGCTCCTTGATTTCAATATGAACTATCAAGCTTTTATAATCAAAACAGACACATGGATCAGCAGATGAAAACTGAGAGCCCAGAAATAATCCCATACTGATTACTCCCTAAATTTTGACTAAAGAGCCAGGAGTAAGGATAGTTTAATAAATGGTGTGGAAAACTGGATAGCCTTTATGCCTGGGGAAGCATCAAAGGAATGGTGCACAAGTACAGAGCTCCAGATTAGGTCCCTGGCACTGGATGATCTCTTGAACAAAAACGAAGTATGGCCCTGGTGTACCCCACCCCAAAATTAAAAAGCTGCATAGCCACATAAAAGAATAAAACCTGATCACTATCTTATACTATTTACCCCACCCCAAACGCTGCAATTCTGGGGGAGAGGAGAGGAGAGGAGAGGAGAGGGGAGGGGAGGGGAGGGGAGGGGAGGGGAAGAGAGGAGAGGGGAGGGGAGGGGAGGAGAGGAGACGGGAAGGGAGGGGAGGAGAGGGGAGGAGAGGGGAGGAGAAGAGAGGAGAGGGGAGGGGAGGGGAGGAGAGGGGAGGAGACGGGAAGGAAGGGGAGGAGAGGGGAGGAGAGGGGAGGAGAAGAGAGGGGAGAAGAGAGGAGAGGGGAGGGGAGGGGAGGGGAGGAGAGGGGAGGAGAGGGGAAGGGAGGGGAGGAGAGGGGAGGAGACGGGAAGGGAGGGGAGGAGAGGGGAGGGGAGGGGAGGAGAGGGGAGGAGAGGGGAGGGGAGGAGAGGAGAGGAGAAGGGAGAGGAGAGGGGAGGAGAGGGGAAGAGAGGGGAGGGGAGGAGAGGAGAGAGTGTTCCTGAGTGCAGAGCTAAGAGCAACCTCTGAGTATCTGTGTGTGTGTGTGTGTGTGTGTGTGTGTGTGTGTAAGGGGGAAAGATGCTACTATTAAACATTGGATATTTATACAAAGGCTAAAAACACACTAGTTCAAGCACACATATACCACTATGTTGCAAAATATTTTAAATATAGTTTAGATATAAAAACAATATTCCCCTGACAGACAAATAGATAAAAATGTGGTACATGCAGTTGTATGTTGCTTAATGAGATTTTAGTCAACAGTGATTTGCATATATAAGGGTGGTATTATATGCCTATTCTAGTTTGATCCCTGGCATATATTTGCATATGTGTAGGTGTACCTATCTGAGACCCTGGATTTAGGTGTAGATACCTGAGACCGACCCATTTCTGGGAGGGGTCTTGGGAACTGAATATTAGGTGTGACCTTACCTGCTAGACCCCGCCCATTCCTGGGAGGGGTCTTGAAATAGGGAGATAAACCCTGGAGCCAGGAGATTAGGGGCTGTCTCTGCCCTGCTGCGCTCGCGGGCTTTAGGTTCTTTGCCTCTTTTGGTTTTTGACCAGGATGGAGGCCAAAGGAAGATGGCTGAATTATAAGATGCAGGGCTAAGAATGGCCGAATGCTTGAAAGGTTAGGAGACAGGCCACACACCTGTGGTGGTTAGGGCATGAATAAAGATGATGCTTCCTAATGCCTGCCTGTAAGTGATTTCGCCTTTCACCTGGGCCTGGGACCCGCCGGCTGGATGGGGTTGCGGAGCCACGTGGCCTGGGATGGCAGAGAGAAATCCATCACCATCCATCGCCATCCAGCCCCATCGTTAATTATTTGTTACTACAACTGGCGAATGTAGGTGTACCTATCTGAGACCCTGGATTTAGGTGTAGATACCTGAGACCCACCCATTTCTGGGAGGGGTCTTGGGAACTGAATATTAGGTGTTACCTTACCTGCAAGACCCCGCCCATTCCTGGGAGGGGTCTTGGAAAAGTTAGATAAGCCTTGGACCGAGGGGATTCGGGCCCTTTCTGTGCTGCTGGGCGCTGCTGGGCGCTCTGGCTTTTGGATCTCTGTGTTCTGGTCTTTGACCAGCATGGAGCCCAAAGGGAAGATGGCTGAAAGGAGTTTAGATGCAGGGCCAAGAATAACTAGTGCTTGAAAGGTTATGAGTAGGCCACACACATGTGGTGAATAGGGCATAAATAAAGTTAATGCTGCCTGATGCCTGCCTGTGAGTGAGTTCTATACCCGTTGCTTTCCTGAACCCCAGACCCGCCGGCTGGATGGGGTTGCAGAGCCACGTGGCCTGGGGTGGCAGAAAGAAAGATCCTTCACCATCCATCGCCATCCAGCACCATCCTTAATTATTTGATACAACACATATGGTCCCATAAAAACTGAGTACCACCAGGAGTACAGATGGGTGTGGCCCCACAATAAAAACAAATAAAAGAAATACTTCTATTTTCCTTTTGGGCCAGAATGATAACACAAGGGGTAGGGCATTTGCTTTGCACATGGCCGGCCAACTCAGGTTAGATCCTCGGAATCCTCAAACCTGCCAGAAATAATTTCTGAGCACAGAACCAGGAGTAAGCCCTAGTCACCATTGGATGTGGCCCCAAACAAACAAAACCAAAAAGAAAATACTCGATTTTCAAAGCATGAATAAAACTTGGGGAATTATGCTAAGTGAAATAAGTCAAACATAATACTGTATGATTTTAATAATATGTGGAAAATAACAAAAGAATGGCATGAAACAAAAATACCTTGATAAAGAGAAATGATTGGTAGCTATGAGAAAGAAAGAGAGCTTCAAGGGGTACCAGAAGGGTTAAGAAGGTCAATAGTAGACAGAAACTATACTTTTGGTGGTTGCACTGTAGCTTATAGAGATTGAATTTTAATTTTACTTACTTTTGGATTTGGGGCCACAATCTAAGTGATCAGGGCTTTCTCCTGACCTGCACTCAAGAATCCCTTCTGGTGGTGCTTAGAGATGTCAGGGATTGATTTGAGGTTGGTTGCAGGTCAGTGCCTTTCCTGCTATACTATCGTTCCAGCCTAGAAGCTGAATTTTAATGCTGTAAATGAACACTTAAATAATGACCTCAAAAGAGGCAATTTTGGGGCTGGTGAGGTGGCGCTGGCGGTAAGGTGTCTGTCTGCCTTGCAAGCCCTAGCCAAGGAAGGACCACGGTTCGATCCCCCGGCATCCCATATGGTCCCCCCAAGCCAGGGGCAATTTCTGAGTGCTTAGCCAGGAGTAATCCCTGAGCATCAATTGGGTGTGACCCCCCCAAAAAAGAGGCAATTTTATGGTAATACCATCTTTGCATTTTTTGGGGGGGAGGGGCTTTATTGAGTCACACTTGGTGGTGCTCAGGAACCACATGGAATGCCAGCAATTAAACCAGGGTTGGATGTATAGGAGGCAAATGCCTATTCACTGTACTATCACTCTGGCCTCAACCCTCTTTGCTTTTTCTTCTCTTAACAAATATATAATAAAAGTCCAATTTAAGACCTAAGTGCTTCAATCAACCAGCAACTTGCTGCATTGTATAAATGGTGATGAGCAAGCACTCAGTCTGAATTTGGATAAGACAGAACCTAGGATTACAGCTGCACTTGTGGACTACATAATAGATCAAGAGGCTGAAATGACCCTTGACCCTTATCCATCTGCTAGGTGAATTTAGAGATCAATTCTATAGCTGTCCACTTGTTTTATACACAAGTCCTGGACAACCAGCTCTAAACTATCCATGAGTCACTTTGACTAACAGGAATACACAGAGATGAAGCACTGACCTGTTAGGTTACACCTTGTTTTACCTAAAACAAAGATCATCCCTGGTTTCTTTGCATCTGTTTGTTTATGACTTGGTTTCACCCAAAACAAAGGTTGTCTTATATGTAAACCTGGGCAGGACAGGTTCAGGATATCCTGAGTTATCTATGTACTTACTGCCCCACCTGGGGGTGGTTTCTATACTCAATAAAATAGTTTTGGCAGGCAGCCTGTGGGAGATACAAGATAGAAGATGGCCAGACTATACATGTTTCACCCTCAGCCTGGTTTGGATTATGTATGTATGTATGTATGTATGTATGTATGTATGTATGTATGTATGAATGTATGTATGTATGTATTTATGGTCACATCCGGAAGTGCTTAGGGGTTACTTTTGGCTCTATGCTCAGAAATTGCTTCTGGCAGTCTTGGGGGACGATAAGGGATGCTGAAACACCATCCTGCATGCAAGGCAAATGCACTACCTCCATGCTATCTCTCCGGCCCTGGTTTGGATTATTTTATGCCCAATCCTGATTCAGACTTGTTCACCTGGGGTTGGAGATATGGCACGAGGGGTGATTTTACACTGACCCACCCTTCCAAGGGGCTGTTTATCATTCAGACCATTGTCAGTACCATCCATGGGGTAGCAATGGCAGTGATGAAGAGTACTCACTGTGGCTGTGTGGGTTGGGGAACTGGAAGTGGCAGGCCAGGAAGGGCTGGGGTCTGTCCCTGGAGAGTCCCAAAGGTATGAAGGGCTGCTGCTGAACTCATTCCAGCTTCTTTGTGATGCCTGATTGCATGATCGCGGTAACCCAAGTTTACTGAAAACTTCTAAAAACAGAAAAGCAATAATCAAATCTGTATTCCATTTGCCAAACTCATCTAGGATAAGATGTTGCATTAACTCGTGGCACGGTGTTTACTACTGTTCCCTGTTTACTACTGTTCCTACATTCTGTCAACTCCCATCATGTATCAGAGGACTTAGGGACAGGTTGATGTCCCTACAACTTAAATACACAATGTGAATACTGTACATACTACCATTGGAGGACATAAAATGTAACCTTCTGCCCCAGCATCATTAGCAAAAGCAAAACTCATAATGTTGCCTCTAATTCTAGAGAGAAAAAAAAAAAAACCAAACAAACAAGGATCCCTGCACATACAGGAGTCACAGTTCAGACACAGCACCCCTTCTCAAAGATCTAAAATAAGTGTGGGGGAGCAGAGACCTAACATAGCTTTAGGCTGTTCTGCTGGTACTGGTGGTATGGGAAGTGATGGAAGGCACCTTTCCAAGAGCCTCTTACTCACTTGCTTTCCCACAGTCTGACTTAGTAGGCTCTGGACACAGGTGGTCAATAGGCAAGGCCGCTGGGACATGCATCCAGGAAAGCAATACCAGCAAAACCACTTCCTTAAACTCAGCCCATATATATCATGTCTATTAGATGGCAACTGTGCTTTCCTTTCTATTTCAGCATGTTTCTCCATACATAAGATAAATTTCCTTCCTTGTCTACAGGTTTATTCATTAGAGTTCTAGTGTTAAACACTCACCACCAGTTAGGTTAAAAGAATTTCCAAAGGCCGAGAAGGAATTGAGGGGTGTGAAGTCAGGGCTGCTGGGGTTGCTGATGGGACTCCATAAACCGGAGCTAAATGTTACAAGAGGAAAAGAAACACAAAAATGGATGATGGTTAGAGGAACGGGTTCATTTCATAGAACTTCAGAAATAGAAGCTGCTGCTTCTACTGGGGGGTACTCAAATATTAAAAGCAGAGACAGAAGGCAGAACTGAAAAAACAGCTTTCATACCACAAAGGACCAGGACACAGAGGATTTCTACTATTCTATCACGAGCTGAGAGTCTGGTTCAAAGCAAATGTTGTGCGGAGGAAACATTATTTCTATTTGTTTTAAGTAATGTTTTAGATTAAAACAACTGTCAATTGTTTTAAATTAAAATATTTATTTGAATCTAGGATTCAATTCTTTTTAGTGCAAGGCAGGTAAAATTGGGCAGTCTTAGCAAAAGTCTGTATCCTCTCGCTGGGAGTCTGAACAGCACACTTGCCACTGCATGCCTGCAAGGCTCTGGGCCAAGAAAGGGGCATGTCCAGTAACTCACAGTAAGGTGTACAATATTTGTTGTGAATACAATCTTCTTATTTTTAATGTTTTTGGGCCACATCTGCTATGCTCAGTGAGTGTTGAAGATCAAAACTGGGTGGCTGCATACAAGGTAAGTACCTTACCCACTGTACTGTCATTCCAGCCCTCTTGTTCTAATGATTAGATACCACTTCTTAAATCAGAATGAAAATGAATTTCAAGTGTGGCATCTGTGTTTTTTTGTGTGAACATATCACATGTGCCTCCTTCCCTTTGTGCTTTCGTCCAATAGAATGAGTTTTAGAGGTGCTGACAAATGCCTACCTGTGCCTAGAAACACAAGAAGATCTAACCTCAGAAGTTTTTTCCAATCAAGAGTGGTATATCAAGAGTACCTGTCTGAGCCGTCGCTGTCAACAGGAGTGCTTGAAATGCCAAGGCTGCTGGGAAAATCACTTTTGTTTGAAGAAGCTTTATTAGCAAAGCCATTTCCACCTGTAATGATGGACTTGGAATCAGTCAAAGGCAAATCAAGTCAAAATCATTTGTCTCAGCCCAACATGCAAGTATTTTAGGTCTTTGTTTTCATTTTGGACCACACCTGGCGGGTGCTCAGGTGTTACTCCTGGTTCTGCGTTCAGAAATCGAATTCAGGCAGACTCGGGGGACCATATAGGATGCCGAAAAACAAGCCTGGTTGGCAGTGTGCAAGGCAAATGTCCTACTGCTGTGCTACTTCTCCAGCCCTATCTTTTTTTTTTTTTTTTAATTTTTATTTTGACCAAAGTGGATTACAAAATTTTCACAGTAATATTTTAGGTATATAGTGACACTGAATCAGGAGCATTCCCACCTCCAATGTTGTCCTCCCTCCACCTGTTCCCAGCATGCATCCCATATCCCCCTCCTTTACCACTCGGGGTTACTAGTATAAGGGGTCCCCTGTGTCTAACATGTTGTAGATTGGGTGTTGATTCTGTTGTCGTTGGCTTTGGATATGATGTTTAAGTCTGATCATATTTTTATTTCTACTTAATGTTCATACGACTGTCTGGTCTTTGTACCCTCCATTATTTCCCTCTCAATTTGTGAGGCAAAACAAGATGGTTCAAATTATGTGGTTCTGTTTGAAGGAAAGGAAAAAAATAAAATAAAATGGGGCAAAAAGCAAACAAGCAAAAAATGGGAGTTCTTCTAGAGGCTATAAATATCAACTTAAGAGAAGAAAAAAAGGAAGAAACATAACAATAATATCAAAAATAAAACAAAAAAATCAAACAAAAAACTAGAAAAGCACCACAGGAATAAAGACACGAGCCACACAATAACCATGGTTCCAGGCCTATTTTAGGTCTTTGAACAGATGACACTCACTTGGATTCTTTTTTTTGGCTGGCCACACCCAGCAGTGTTCAGGGATTCCTGGCTCTGCTCTGGTGGGCTTAGGGACCGTATGAGATACCAGGGATGAAACATGGGTCAGTCGTGTGCAAGGCAAAAGTCCTACCCACTTTGCTATTGCTCTAGCCCCTCACCTGGACTCTTGTCATATCCAGCTGTGACTGCAGCAAAAGTAGGGTTGCCATTCTTGCCAGGGAGCGAGGCTGCTTTTGTCAATTTATGTTTGCTTCCACTTGACGGTTTTGCCTTAGGATCACTTGAAAGAAGAAAAAGAAGTCATTCAGTCAGCACTGCTCCTGTGCAGGACTCTCTGGGACTGAGCCCAGAAAATGCTGTTAATACACATGAGCCCAGGCTTCGTGTTCAGGGAAACAGCCTAACCCAGCCTATATAAATGCTCTCAAACCTGAGACTGTCTACTGAGATGATGAAATGAAGAATAATGTCATAGTAAAAAATGGGCAGCAACTAGACTATATTGAGCAAGTAGGGTGGAGAGAGGTAGCAGGCAGGGCAGCCTGAAGTGGGCTGAACATATAGTATCTCTTCCACACCTGGAATGGAGGCGAGCTTGCTGAAAAAAGAGGCCTCAAGCCAGACATTCCCTCATCTCTGTGGATCCTGCAAACTGGCTGGGTTGTTGGGATTAAAAGAGAGGGACAGAGACAGGAATTCTTGCAGCTTGCTAGGAAGATGCAGCGGAGAGGGCTTTGTGGTGCTGAGCCAGTGAGCAAGAACAGGGACCTCTTACTTTCACCAAGATAGCCTGACTGAAGCATAGCTCTGTGCTTAGGAGAGAGAAGGGTCAAATTTCACCAGCACTCTGGGGAGGAAGTCCCAATACCAGGGACCCACTGTGGCTTCTCCTGCTCTCTAACAGTTTGGCTCCTAAGTCTCTCACTGAGTCACTGAGTTGTTAAATGTCATAAGGTAAAAATAAAAGTCCTATAAGCCATTTCTTCATCCCCAGATATCTTCAGTAGATTTTCATTTAATGTCTAGTATGACTGTTTTGAACTAAAAGAAAAAAGAATCTAAGAAATGATGCATTTCACATCACAGCATGTGTGGGAATGGGGTACTTTTGGGGTTTGGCTGCAGGAGGAGGCTGGCCCAACAGAGGCAGAACCACCACACAGAAGATTTGAGAGGCCTCGTGGGTGAACAGCAGATTTCTGGATCAACAACTGTCATGAACAGGATGTTACCTGCTGCAGCTGCTGTTGACAATGCTGCTATAGCTGGTCCTGGACGAAAACAGGCAAGGGGCAGCCGGAGGAGATGGGGAGGCAGGTGTTGGTGAGGTCTGGCATTGTTTTAAGAAAATGTCTGCACTGAGGGTTTGCAGAGAAAGTTTATAGAGACTGTCAGTAGCTGGAAATGAAAAAGAAAAGATCTTATTAAAGGAATATTTTCTTTTTCAATTAAATGCTTTTGATGTTCTAGCCTATACATGTAGAACTCAAGTACCACACCATATACGGTCCCAAGTTCCATCAGGAGTAATCCCTGAACGGAGACATGAGTAGGACCTGGACACAGCTGGATGTGGCCCCTAGACCTCCACCAAAACCCAAATTAAAAAGTTTCAAGTGTATTCTGTTCAAGTCAAAGGTTCTTAAGCCAAAGATGAAGCTGCATCTCCAAATCATGATTTTATAGAAATCATCAGTGTGGCCCCTATCTCCTCTGCCCTGAGAACAGTGAGTCTTCCTTCCTTCTCCCACTTCAGCTGGGAGGTTTTTCCACAACCTGCAGGGCTGGGAAAATCGGAGAAATACCCCTGCCTCCCTGCTCTACCGAGGTAAACTATCCCATATCCTGACAGGCCCTGTCCAGATGCATGCTGTCCTTTAGGGTAATGTTTACACACTGTTTACAGAAAGTTAGCAGAGCAATTCCAGGGTAAAAAGATTTATTTCCATCGCCTCTCGGCCTTTTGGCTAAGATCAAGTGTAGTATCTATTCTTATCAGTTTAATATCTGATACGTTGTCTATCCGACGACAATATATTAAATGAATTTTTGGCACTAGGAACTGGAATAGGAGCTTGCTCCATCCATTCCACGCATCGACCTGATATTGCCAGTACCTCCAGGAATGGTGCACCAAAACAAAACAAAACAAAACAAAAAACACATTTATTTCCGATACAGAAAACTAGTAGAAGGAAGTATGAGTCTGCATGTTTCTAGTACTTACCTTGTTCTGTTCAGGCTGCTGCAAGTCAAAGAAATGTAAAGAAAGACCTTTGTCCCTGGTGACAGGACAGTCTCCAGAGCCCCTGTCCAAAAGGCTGTCTATCCATCCTGGCACAACTGACCAGCCCTAATGCCCTCAGCTGTATCCACCACATTCCTATACAGCTTGGTGAACTTTCATTTGATTCTTTCCTTATTGTTTTTACCCCAGGTACTATCTCTCTACCTGCATTTTTTAGCCATCTGTAAGGTGGTTTGATATTCAGTGTCTGGCAGTGCAGTATGCTCAGGCCCAATGGGACTGGGGTCCAATTACATTAGACCTGGTGATAATGATGGTATGTGTGATGATGAGGTACTGGGAATCAAATAAGGGGCCTCTCCAGATTTCTAGTATTCTCTGGTATTTTTCTATTACTTTCCCCTTTTAATACACCTTATAATATAATTGTCTTGCTAAATCAGTAATATTATTTCCAGGGAATTTTATCCCTATTTCCTATGGTCTGGGGTTCCATACTATGAAGGGGTGCTTCTTGGGATACAGAGATCTATATAAGTGTGGTTGCCTAAAGCATATCAAATGGGAAAATGTGTTTCCCAGGGTGTGGGTGTGGGTGTAAAAAAAAAAAAAAAAAAAAAAAAAAGAAAATGTGTTTCCCTTTCGGAACAACAACAAGCAAAATACTGATAATTGGTATTAGTGTTGCTTGGAGGACAAAAGATCTAAGCAAGAAAAAAATAAGTGGTGGACAGGGGAAAAGAAGAAATGAGAAAGGGGGCTTGGGTTAAAAGGTCATTTGAGGAGCTGGAGCCATATCACACTGGGTAGGGCCTTGCACATAGCCTAGCTGTGTTTGATCCCCAGCATCCCAGTGCTTGCCGGGAGTAATTTCTGAGCACAGAGCTAGGAATAATCCTGGGTGCCACCAAGTGTTTTGGCCTCAAAACAGACAAACAAAAAAGGGCTGGACAGATAACACAGTGGTAGAGTGTTTGCCTTGCATACAGCCGACCCAGAATGGACAGTGGTTCAAATCCCTGCATCCCACTTGGTCCCACCGAGCCTGCCAGGAGTGATTTATACCAGAGCCAGGAGTAACCCCTGAGCAATGCCGGGTGTGACCCAAAAACCAAAAACCAAAAACCAAAAAAAAAAAAAAAAAAAAACCCTACAAAAAAATCACACACCCCCAAAATACAAACAAAAATGATCACGTGATAGAGCACACACTGGATTCTACGTATGGCTTCATGAAGCCATACGTAGAGGAGCCCTCCTAGAACTTTCTAGAAAGGCTGGTGGAACAAATATTCCTTACCAAACAAAAGTCCCCCCTCCTGAAGTCACTGGACTTGGAGAGTCCATGTTTTCTTATGATGAAGGATTCCAGCTATGACAGGAAACTGTTCTGTGGCACTAAGCTCTGGAGACCTCAGTTTCAGGCCTTCCTGGTGGGTCTAGGGAGGAAATAGGTCCACAGAATAGTGTTCTCTAAACACCATTCTTCCCTGGACCTATCCTCTGTCACATTCTTTCTCTTCTGCAGTTTAAAGTGAACTCCCAAGGGATTATATACAATCACTTTCTCTCCTCTATTAAAAAACTGATCTCCAAACCACCGAGAGTCATTGAAAGGGCCAGCTATCCTGATTTAGGGCCATGTGAAGCTGGCAGACCTTCATGCCTGTACAAAGCCAGGCACTCATATTGCTACCAATGCCAGTATAACTTATGTATCCCTCCTCCCTCTCCTCTCCTCTCTCTGCCTAGAAAACCCTGTAAAGCTGGTTCTTAGGGGAGCATTACGCCCCAATGCTGAAATGAAGTTTCCAATGATGAGGTGGCACTTGCTCAAGATCAAGAAGTGAAAAGCCAAGGAGATAGTGCATGATAGGTCTAAACAGAGAGAGCTGATCTTTCTAGTATGTATTTATATTTTAAAAAAATAGAAAACAAAGGCGGAGTGAGAGTATAGTGGGTAGGACGCTTTCCTGGATTTGATCACTGACATTCCATCTGGTCTCCTGAACCTGCCAGGAGTGATTTCTGAGCCCAAAGCCAGGAATAAACTTTGAACAGCAGCAGGTATAGCCCCAAACCAAACAAACAAACAACAAAAAAAGCAAAAAGCAGCATGTTTAATGTAGACCTCACCCACATTTAAGTTTTTTTCCATCACTCAATTTACTGAGGCCTTAATTACCCATTCATCTCATTATGTAAATTCTTCATTTTGAACAATCTTGTTGCTCAATTCTGATTTTTTCCTTTAATACAAACAGATGTCATTTTGTACATTTGGCAAAATTCTAAATGCTGGTCTATCAGTTCTGTTTCAGGGGAAACAAAGCCCTGCTGTGAATTATCTACTGAGTTCTCTTGTACTTGACTCTTTTTTTTGTTTTTTGGGCCATACCTGATGGCACTCAGGGCTTCCCCTGATTCTGCATTCAGAACTCACTCTTAGCAGGCTTGGATGTTGGGTATCAAACCTGGATCAATTGAGTGCAGGGCAAATACCCTACCCACTGTACTATTGCCCAGCCCTGTACTCTTGACGATAATCATTTGCTTGCTGCTACAAGCCAGCTCCAGTCAACCACACAGCAGATTTCTCTGATGGCAGCAGCCCTGTATCTTATGTTCAGGGTTGGGTGTAGGTTATGAGCGGTGGAATACAAGAGTTTCTAAATCATACTTACAGCTCCCAGGTTTGTGAACGGGCACAGAATCCCACTCTGGTGGTGGAGAGTCTTTTTCACCCTCAGAGCTACTGGTGTTGCCCAGTTCTTGACTATTTGGGAGGAACTTTGACAAGGCAGGCAGTCTGTTATCCACTAACTTTGTACCTGAAGAAAAGTCAGGAAAATAAGTGAGCAATCATGCCTTTCTTTATGGCCTATTTCAACTTGCCTTAAAATGAGGATAAAAAAGACCCTATGCTTTTTAGACAATTACTAACAAATCATTGGTAGCTCATAGCTAAGAGCCTACTAATACAGAATTACGAAAACATCTATATGACCAAAATGAAAATACCTTTTGTTTTCTGGGAATTTCGTGATTTGGATCCACTTGTCAAAGCAGTTGGAAGAGGAATCTTGGTTGGGGGATTTCTACGTTGTTTACTTTCCAACGGGGACGTATACGCTAGCTCTAAAGAACTGCAAAACAATCATGAATGGAAAAATCCAAATTTATCTCCTTATTTTGGAAGGAGCAGAAGTTACTGATAATATTTTCAATCAAGCGATTTATTAATTTGAATTCTTTTTTTGTTTTGTTTTTTTTTTTTTGGGTCACACTTGGCAGTGCTCAGGAGTTACTTACTCCTTGCTCAGAAATCACTCCTGGCAGGCTCAGATGCCACCGACCTTCTGCATGCCAGGCAAACACCTTACCTCCATGCTATCTCTCCGGCCCCTACTAATTTGAATTCTTAAGGCATCAGTCTTAGGACTGGTGACATTGCAAAAGTGCCTATGGCTGTTTGGGAAATACTTAGCTCTTGCCTAACCTCTACTTCTCTGAAACAACTGAGGTCTGCTACTTAGAATATGATCATACCTCGGATAATCTGTATAAAGCTTTTTAGAACAAACTTGCAGTATTTTTTTTTTTTTTTTGGCCACACCCTGTGACGCTCAGGGCTTATTCCTGGCTATGGGCTCAGAAATTGCTCCTGGCTTAGGGGACCATATGGGATGCTGGAATTGAACCAGATACATCTGAGGCTAGCATGCACAAGGCGTCACCGCTCTGGCTCCAAACTTGCAGTTTTGAAATCTTTTAAGTACAAAGCCATTTTTGCTTGTGAGTCTCTCTCAGAATCTTGACTACTAGTGGATTATTGAATATAGCATTTGAAAGTTCTTAGGCTTACAAATGTCAACAAGTCTAATATCCAAATCACTGGACATATTTATCCTCACAGAAAACTATGAAATAATCCAGGGCTATTTCCTGCATTATTTACAAACCCCAATGGTTCATTACAGAGTACAAACAGCATTGCACTTTTAATTAAGTGGAGTGAGACAGATTTTATTTTTTATTTTTGAGCCAGTGTCAATGCTAGGTAAAATCTACAAACTCATTTTATTGAAGTATATGTATTTTGGTTCTGGAGGACAGTAGCATGGGTAGGCTTTGCATGTGGCCAACTTGGATTCATTCCTGGCATCCCAGATTATCTCCCAACGTGTCAGGCGTAATTCCTGAGTGTAGAGCCAGGAATAACTCCTGAGTATCATCGGATGTGGTCCAAACACAAAAGCAAAAAAAGTGTATGAATTTTTTTAGGTGTACTTTAATTTGTTTATTCCAAAGTATACATACTCACAAAACTATTTAGAAGTAAGTTTAACCAAATGAACAACTACTAATCAGATATTTAATTGATACTGAACTCCCTGTAGTCAAAGTAAAATGGGAGGCTATTTTACAGCCTGACAGCCTGCTAAAGAAAATATTGATTTTTGGGTGGAGAGAAAAACCTGCAAGATAAATGAACTGACTAGGTAGTCAGTGCCATGAGGCATGTAATCATATAGAACATAGAGACATGGGGCTGGATTGATAGCGTAGTGGTAGGGCATTTGCCTTGCATGCGGATGATCTGGGATGGACCTGGGTTCAATTCTCAGCATCCCATATGGTCTCTCAAGCCTGCAGGAGCAATTTCTAAGTGCAGAGCTGGGAATAACCCATGTGCCACTGTGTGTGGCCCCCAAAAGACAAAAACGAAAAACAAACAAATGAATGAAAAGAACATAAAGGAATGCTTTACAAAGCACCGTTGTAGTTTCCAAGATGAAGTTTCTGGCTTGGAAGGTCTTAATTCAATGTAGAGGAAAATAATGAGTATGTTCAGAGAAGTTATTCTTCTGGTTATTTAAAAAACAGTCCTATCTAATTTTCTATTGGATTGATGCACTAGTGAACTCTGACTCTCAAATATTTTTATCTGGGACTGGAGAGACAGTATAGCAGATATAGTGCTTGCCTTGCACACGTCCATCTACATTTGATCCTTGGCAACCCATATGGTTCCCAAACACCACCAGGAGTAATTCTTGAGTGCAAAGCTAAGAGTAACCCCTGAGCATTGCTCCCTTTCTTCTTGTTAAGAAAAACACAAGATCAGTAGTGAACTTAAGATGATTAGATTAACAGTGATGGCTAACCTTTTGGAGCCCGAGTGCCCAAACTGCCGCACAAAACCAAAGAATTTCTTAAAAAATGCCAGCACGTCAATTAAACATTAATAACAAGATTTTAGTATCTAAAAACTATGTAGTACGCGCCGCATATCTTAATTGCGGACCTTCCTGCGTGCCAGCTGCAAGGCCTTTGCGTGCCACCTAATCATTAGAAAGATGAGATTAGTTTTTGCTTTTTTCTAGTTATAAAAAATAATTTACAAGAAAATTTAGAGTAAACTAAACTGTCTTCTGGTTACAATTTATCCCTTAGTTACATTTTTAGAAAATACAACTATCTCTTGAAACTCTAGCTTTTGGTTTACCAGAAAGCAAACCTTCATGAAGAATAAGGGACTCTAAAAAGTCTTTCACAAACTTTTCAAAATCCAAATTAGTTACTGGTGTTATTTCCTGATGGTACTAATAGGTATTCTTTGCCTTGAGTGAATAGTTTATGGAGGTCAGACCTGCCAATGCTCTGGGGACCATATTGAATGGTGGGGATTGAACCTGTGTTCAAGGCAGATACCCAACTCACTGTACTATTTGCTCTGGGCTTCTGCCTTGAGTACTTTTCAGGTAAAAATAAGTTCTCCTAAGTTTTATAGCATAGGATTTAGATCCCAAATCTGACTTACTTGAAAAGGTTCAGATTTTTTTTTTTTTGGTTTTTGGGTCACACCCGGCGGTGCTCAGGGGGGTCTGCTGTCTGCTCAGAAATAGCTCCTGGCAGGCACGGGGGACCATATGGGACACTGGGATTCGAACCAACCACCTTTGGTCCTGGATCGGCTGCTTGCAAGGCAAACGCCACTGTGCTATCTCTCCGGGCCCCAGATTTTTTTTTTTTGAGAAAAGCTAAGTTCTGATCTGTGGTTAAACCACCAAAGTCTTATTTGTAAAGAAGTGAGACAGTTCTATCTGGGACAAAATGCAAACACACCCTTTTCTTCTAAATGATTGAAATAAATTGCTAGTGAGTCCCTTTAAAAGTCAGACATCAGAAACATGTGGCTGCACTGAACAAAGTGCAGTGAATATTATGCATTAGGAAAAGGGGACTGTGATTAGAACATGGGTTTTGCTTAAGATATATAAAACTAAATACAAACCTTAAAATACCAATCAACCAAAAACCTTGCCTTAAGTAACTTTTTTTGTATATTTTATTTTTCTGTTCTCATTTACTTTCCTTACCTGGGTTTTATGTCTGTTGAGATCTCTTTTTTACTGTTTAACAGTTTTTTACTTTTTTGCTTTGTTTGAGACATTTCATTTTCATTTTTTTCAGGCATGGCTTGTTTTCCCTTTTGCTTTTCTGTATCCTGTAAAAAAAAAAGACACTGCTAACAAGAATGAAAATGACAGATAGATACTTTCCTATTTGAAGGCAGACACAAAACGTAAAAATCATCTGTATATAATGAACTCTTTTATTTCTTTTTTTTTTTTTGGTTTTTGGGTCACACCCGGCAGTGCTCAGGGGTTACTCCTGGCCCTAAGCTCAGAAATCACCCCTGGCAGGCATAGGGGACCATATGGGATGCCGGGATTGAAACCACCGTCCTTCTGCATGAAAGGCTAACACTTTACCTCCATGCTATCTCTCTGGCCCCGAACTCTTTTATTTCAATTTACATTTCTCTTCATGAGTCTATCAATTTTTCGACCTTTCATTTATTACAATTATATTGTGGTGAATCTGAGTTATAAAGAATGGCATTTTAATTTATATACTGACTGGGGTGGTGGAATTAGTAAATCGGTTAATTCTATATTTTTAGAAATTGGGGCAAAAAATTCTTGCTTTTGCATCTTCAGGGAAGAAACACCACTGGCCAACAAGTGGAAGCAGAGATAAACAAATGGTCCTACTCTGAAATGAGAAACTTCTGCACCTCAAAGGAAACATGACTAGAATAAAAAGACTACTTACAGAAGAGGAGAAACTGTTCACCTACTACCCATCTGATAAGGGGTTAATATACAAGGCACTAGTAGAACTCAGCAAGAAAAAAAAAACATCTAAACCCCACCCAAAAATGGGAAGAGGAGATGAACAGAAACTTCCTCAAAGAAGAAATACAGGTGAGACCCCCCCCCCACCCGATAGAAAAAATAAAAAAAGCTCCACATAACAGAGACTGGCACATAAAAAAGAACAAGAACAATCAGAGTGGGCCGGAGCAATAGCAGCATTAGGGATTTGCCTTAAGTGTGGCCACCATGGGTTAGATCCCCAGCATCCCATATGGTCCCCAAGCCAGCCAGGAATGATTTCTGGATGCAGAGTCAAAGCGCTGCCAGTGTGGCCCAAAAACCAAAACCAAAATCAAAACCAAACCAAATAATAAAGTACAATTTGTGCTATTACAGATGTGGGGAGAAAGGGATGATTCTTATTCACTACAGGTGAGGATGCTGACAAGTCCAGCCTTTTTAGAAAACAATATGGACATTCCTTAAAAAATAAGAACTTTGGGGCCCGGAGAGATAGCACAGCGGTGTTTGCCTTGCAAGCAGCCAATCCAGGACCAAACGTGGTTGGTTCGAATCCCGGTGTCCCATATGATCCCCCGTGCCTGTCAGGAGCTATTTCTGAGCAGACAGCCAGGAGTAACCCCTGAGCAATGCCGGGTGTGGCCCAAAAACCAAAAAAAAAAAAAAGAGAAGAAACACCTTAGGGGCCGGGAAGGTGGGCGCTAGAGGTAAGGTGTCTGCCTTACAAGCGCTAGCCAAGGAACGGACCGCGGTTCGATCCCCCGGCGTCCCATATGGTCCCCCCAAGCCAGGGGCGATTTCTGAGCACATAGCCAGGAGTAACCCCTGAGCTCAAACGGGTGTGGCCCAAAAACCAAAAAAAAAAAAAAAAAAAAAAAAAAAAAGAACTTTGAGCTTTTATATCATCTAGCAATACCACTCCTAGGAATACATGTACCTTAGGAATAAAAAAAACACAATGCAGAAAAGACCTCTGCACTCTTCTGCTCACTGCAGCCTATTTATAATAGCCAGAATCTGGAAACAACCCAAGTGCCCATGAACAGATGAGTGGTTAAAGAAACTGTGGTATATCTACACAATAAAATACTAAACAACTGTTAGGAAAATGAAATTATGAAATTCATTTATACATGGAGGCTCTATACTGAGTGAAATGAGTCGGAGGGAGAAGGATATAGAATAATCTTATTTATGGGATATATATATATATATATATATATATATATATATATATATATATAAAGAGATAATATGGTTATAATATCCAGAGACAATAGAGATGAGGGCCAGGAGGACGAGTGGATGGTAGGAAACTTGCCAGAAATACTGGAGCAGTACAGTTAGGATAGAGAAAGGACCACTAAGACAATGATAGTTGGAACTTACCACTCTGGACAATTAACTGGGTGTTGAAGGAAAAGTGAAGGGTGGTACCCCTTCATTAACAACAGTGCAATCAATGTCCAACGGGGAAAAACAGAGTGTGTGTGTGAAAAGGAGGAAAGTGGGGATATTCATGGTGGGAAATGTTCACCAGTGAAGGAGAGTTGGTGTACATTGTAAGACTGAAACCCAAAAAAAAAAAAAAAAAAAAAAAAAAAAAGACTGAAACCCAATCATAAGCAACTTTGTAATTATGATGTTTAAATAAAAGGGAAAAAAATCAAAAGCTTTAAAATAAAAAAAAAATCTTGCCTTTAATATACAGAAGGAGTTCAGTCAAGACTGCAATAAAAACACAACTAGTACAAACACAAGTCACAAAGAAATAAAAGCACAGAAATTTTAAAGAAAGAGTGCTGAGGAATTGCAATGCATCAGAGGGAAGTGGGTAATAAGTATGTAGGTTGTGAGCCATGAGCTTTTTTCTATAAGGAAACAAAGATGATTTGAGAAAGAAGAAAAACAACAGGTAAGAATTATGCCAGGAATGCAGAGTAAAGGCTGGAGATGTCCGAAAAAAACACTGGAAAGTCTTAAAAGAAAGTGAAGGAAAGTAGTGAAGAAAGCCTATGTTGAAATGTCTCTCATTGTTCATAGGAATGAAGCTGCTGGGATCCCATGGAAAGAACAATACATAACAGTATTCTTCCTTGAAACTGCTAGAATGGATCTAAAGATCCAATACTGCTAGATCTCTTACTGCTAGCTGTGAACTACAGAGAGTGGACAGAACAGCAGAGAAAATGTGAAGGATGCAAAGGCACTTGCCAATTATTTGGGAACTTTATTTTGATTTTTCTTTTTGTTTTCTTTGGTCACACCTCAAGATTATTCCAAGGGGGTTTGGGGAAACAATACAGGGCACCAGGGATTAAACATGGAATGATTCTGTGCAAGGCAAGCACTATACCTGCTGTACTCTCTCTTTTCTCAGATCTAGACACTTTAGTTAGAAAATTAATATATGCATATTACATGGTTGGATATCTTTAACAAATGATTACAAGATTAAAACTGCAAAGGATAATAGGTCAGAGAGATAGTACAGCAGGTAGGATGCTTGTTTTCATGTGGCAGATCCAGATTCAATCCTTGGCATCCAATATAGTCCCTTGAGCATTGCCAGGAGTAATTCTTGAATGCAGAGTCTGGAGTAACCCCTGAGCACTGATGTATTGGTATGGTACTCCCACCCCAAAACCAAAAAAAGCAAAAATACAGTCTATAATAGATAGTTTTAAATCTGAAATATACTTATTAACAATAAAAATGCCAAAACAGTACCTTCCCTACTCTGTATCCTTTTCTCACTTCCTCCTGGACACAAGCCCAACAGTAACTTCAACCTGCTTTTACCTAACACCTACCAGGAACAAGGCTTTTTTCAGGGTCACAGGAGCTCAGGAACTCACTGAGAGCTGAAGCCTGAGGAAGAGGCAGATCTCAGTCTACTGTGTGCTGAGCTAGGTCCCTAGTTTCAGTGACTGCCAAAGGAATGAATGGGGTACATTCCTCTTCTCTGGGCTACACCCCTCCTTAGGTCCCTGCCCTATCTATGTGAATACACATATACTGATGCTGCCAATGAGGGAAGCCTGCCGTTGTATTAACAGAGGTTAACAGGAGCTGTCCAATATAATTAAAATGATAAAATTTCTTTGATCTTCTTTAATAGTAAAATTTACCACATGGACTCCTATTACCAAGAGTTTTTAATTTTCAAGTGGCAGTTCCAATTTCTAGCTATTTTCCTATAGTAGCATCTCTCTAATGTTCTTCCCCATGGAAAATGAAGACATTCACCCTGAGATCTGTGAATAATCTGTTCAGGCACACGGAAACTAATCTTTAGGATCTGTACAAAAATGTTACACAAAAACGTCCCTTCTATTTCAGGAAATTGGGTCTCTCAGATGTGTCTGTGTTTGAAGGTTGTTGCCTACCTCCTTGAGGAGAGGTTCTGTGTCGGGGTTGGAGGTCTCTGTGGTGGTGGAGGAGCTGTCATCGTCAGCCAAGGAATCCTTCAGCTCATCTTTTGGGGCTTTTCTTCTTCCCTTCTTCTCCCTTTCCTCTTGCTTCTTAGGTATTTTCACCTTGCGTTGAAGAGCTTTTCCTTTCCCTGGGAATGAAAAAAATCAAATAGAGTAACTCTCAGTTTTAGCTCTGAAAATAAAACATCAACCATTAAAATAGTTTTGGAAGAGGATTGACTTTTTTTTCCTGATTTATTTTTAAAATTTAAGTACCATGGTTACAAGGTTGTTCATAATAGTTTATTCTTTTCACAGATAAAGTCAATCATGATTGAGTTACGGTCATATAATGTACAGCAACCTTCACCAGTGTATATTTCCCACCAGCAATGCCCCCAGTTTCCCTCTCAACCTCCCTGATGCCCTCTTCCCTCCCACCCGTCCTCCCCGACCTAACTGTGGGGAAGGCATTTTAATTCTCTTTTTAAAAATTTCTATTGTGGTTTTTGGACCACATCTAACTGGTGCTCATGGGTTACTCCTGGCTCTGCACTCCGAAATTGCTCCTGGCGTGGGGGACCATATGGGATGCTGGGAATTAAACTGGGGTCTGTCCTGGGTTGGCTGTGTGCAAGGCAAACACCCTATTGCTGTGCTACATTTTTGGCCCCTCTCTCTCCTTTTTTGATGATGTGGTTTACGGTACTGTTAAGAAAGGGGAGCCATAAATGTCACTTTATCCCTTTTCAGCACCAATTCTTGCCCAGAGTAATCAGTTTCAACTATCACTTTCATAGCAAACCCTTCTCTACTCTAACTGTACTCTCTGCTTTTTTAAAAATACACAAAGGAGAGGCCTGAGAGATAGCAAGGAGGTAGAGCATTTGCCTTGCATGCAGAAGGATGTTGGTTCAAATCCTGACATCCCACATGGTCCCCTGAGCTTGCCAGGAGCAATTTCTGAGCGTAGAGCCAGGATTAACCCCTGAGCGCTGCTGGGTGTGACCCAAAAACCAAAACCAAAAACAAACAAACAAACAAAATTTCACAAAGGAGGGGCTGGAGAGATAGCATGGAGGTAAGGCGTTTGCCTTTCATGCAAGAGGTCATCGGTTCGAATCCCAGCGTCCCATATGGTCCCCCGTGCCTGCCAGGAGCAATTTCTGAGCATGGAGCCAGGAGTAACCCTGAGCACTGCCGGGTGTGACCCAAAAACAAACAAAAAAAAAAAAAAAAAAAAAATTTCACAAAGGAGGGACCAGAGTTGTTGCACAGCAGTAGGGTGGCTGCCTTGCACATGGCCAACCTGGGATGGACCCAGGTTCAATTCTCAGCATCTCATATGGTCCCCTGAGCCTGCCAGGAGCAATTTCTGAGTGCAGAGCCAGAAGTAACCCCTGAACACAGTCAGGTGTGGCCCTAAAACAAACCAAAAAACAAACAAACAAAAAATCAAAACCTGCCTCCCCCCAAAAAAAACCCACAAAGGAAACTATATAATGTAGTTGGTTTGTGGCATATATTTTTATATTTGTAAGTGGTTTAAAAGAACACAAAGGAGACTACTTATTGGGTTTTGGGTCATACCTAGCAGTGCTCAGGGGTTATGATCACTCCTGGCTCTGCACTCAGAAATCATTCCTGGCATGCTTGGGGAATAATATGGGATGCCAGGGATCGAACCCAGGTTCATCCTGGTTGTTCAAGTGCAAGGCAAATGCCCTACCCGCTATTCTATTGCTTCAGTCCCAAGTTCTAACTTTTAATGTCATTTCATCACATACTTTCACACTAGTGTGAGGAAATAGTAAATTAGAATTATAATGGGGAAATTTAGTTTTAGTAATTAAGAATTGAGCCCAGAGCTATGGCTGAGTGGTAGAGGCTGTCCTAGCAGCCCAAACATAAAACACCCAATCCTGTGCTGTTGCCTGCTATAGGGGACAGTAGAGAACTTGGTTGAAAACAGAAGTCAAGAAAGATTATCCTCTCAGAGATAAGCTCTTTAACTTAATACACAAAAATCTCCTGGCATTAAGGGAGACTTGAGGCTCAGTAATGCAGCTGTATCCAAGAGTCACTAAGGAGAACATATTTAACATGAATGAGATGTTCTTCGGACTTAACACCATGCTGTCTGATGCATTGTTCTCAGGCTGTTTACCCTCTGCCTGTCTGCCTCCCCATCGTTGAGCACAATTCTGATTGAGGAAACTGGCTAATCTACTACTGTGGCCATCTTCTGACTTGGCTCTATTCCTTAGAAAACTGGGCCTTACTCAGTGCTTTACAATGTTTTATGGCACAAGAAATATAAGTAGTACAGAATCAGACTATTTTCAAATGTCCCATGCCCTGCTTGAACCAGTCATGAAAAGAGAGCATATTACCATGACAAGTATGACTGAAGTAGAAGATCCATGATAGACTTCTGGCCAGAGATAGTAAGTAGCTGAGACACTCAGTCTAACAGGCCTTAAGAATTAAATCCTAAAATGAATTAGTCTAAGGCTAAGCCAAGACTTTAACTACAGTCTTACAAGGGCTGAAGAATCTAGCTAAACTACCCAGATAGTCTAATCCAGTGAAACCATAAGATAGGAATTGCTGATGTTATAGATCTAAAGCTTCCAGGTTAATTTGCTATTGAAAAATAGGTACCTAATACAGTATACTGAGTTTTAAAGCTGAGGAGAATGCACTTTCTATAATGTCCTAGGTAAGTTTCATGCTTGTAACTGCTGTAACTGCTCAAGTTGTGCTGCAGCAGTAACTATTACAATATTATCCCTGCAGATGTTATAAATGAATGTGTATGGCTATGTTCCAATAAAACTTTATTTACAAAAGCAGGGAAAAATTTGACTTGCTTGCTATAGCTTGCCAACTCCATAGATTATGTGGGGAATCTTATTTTTATTTTTGCATTTAAAGAGAGATGATCTCTATTTCACCACTATTAAAATTAACTTTAATACTTAAAAAGTTCAATCTATCTCAACCTACCAATCTCAAACAACCATAATATTTCTTTTTTTTTTTTTTTTTTTTTGGTTTTTGGGCCACACCCTGTGACGCTCAGGGGTTACTCCTGGCTATGCACTCAGAAGTCGCTCCTGGCTTGGGGGACCATATGGGACGCCGGGGGATCGAACCGCGGTCCGTCCGAGGCTAGCGCAGGCAAGGCAGGCACCTTACCTTTAGCGCCACCGCCCGGCCCCACCATAATATTTCAACAGTGAAAGGCAACTGAGAAGCAAGTAATCTGTAGAACTTTCTAATTTTTGTGACTAATGATGCCTCAATTTAGTTGAATTATGATATGGCTTATAATAACTCTAACTGCACCAGCTTCTCATATATGCACTGGCTCTTCTTTAGCCATTCGTGCTTTTCTGCAGGAAGGGGTGATTACCTTTGCTTTTGGACAATGGTGATGGTGGCTGCTCTGTAAACACTTCTAGGGGTGGGGAGTCATGATGGTCGAACTCTTTATCCATGGCTTCAATGAGACTGGTAATATCTGAGTCCTCTGAGCTGTGCCTTGTACTGCTGGCACATTCTGGGTGGGAAGGGTGTATGAGGGGGGTGGGTGACAGCCTCTCTGGCTGTGGCTCCTGGTGCTGAGGCACTGGTGGTGGCGGTGGCAAAGGTGAGTGCTGCTCCAATGGGCTGTGGCCGTGGTGCTGGCTACTGTGCTGATTCTGCTTTGCTCCTTTGGACTTTCTGCCTGCTGCATGACTCTGGCCCACTGCACTTGAATCTATAGCAAGGGGGTTCGATTTACTAGTACACTGTGTAGACGTCCTGCTAGAGGTACTTGTGTTTTTTATTCTGACGCTTTCTGCATCAACTGAGTTTCTACTACTGTGACTGTTGTGCGGGTGAACGGATGGGCCATACTGTTTGTGGCTCCCAGTGCCAGGTCTTGCTGATGAGCTGCCTGTTCCACAGAATCCCCGACTATGACCAGGGTTACAATTTAGTGCATTCAAGCTGAAAAAAAGGACCAATTGCAGGTCAGTAAATTCAAGACAGAAACATTCTTTTATCATCAGTAGAATTACCACACAAAGTACTCTAAGACAGAAATAAAAATGTTAGAATGAGGGGCCGGAGAGATAGCATGGAGGTAAGGTGTATGCCTTTCATGCAGGAGGTCATTGGTTCGAATCCCGGCGTCCCATATGATCCCCCGTGCCTGCCAGGAGCAATTTCTGAGCCTGGAGCCAGGAATAACCCCTGAGCACTGCCGGGTGTGACCCAAAAAAACCACAAAAAAAAAAAAAAAATGTTAGAATGAAGCCAGTGATCTCACTAAGAATATTTCAACTCAAGACTAGTACAATAAAAATATAGCATCTGCTCTGAGTTCTGAGTAACTGGGGGGCTAGACACAGGGTATTATTATGCAGTTATAATGAAAATACTGGCCCTTTCCCAGTACAAAGATGAAAATAAGCAATAAATTTCTTTTAATCACATTAGCCAAATCTATGTACACTAGAAAATTTATTTTAAGCACATGAACATACTTTCCTTCAGATGAAATGCCAACAATTCTCCTGAGATCAAATGGTCTTCCCACATCAAAGGGGGGGTTAGAGGCCTCAAAGGACAATCGCCGTCGAAAAGGCTCCCAAATTCCTTGAGCTTCTAAATAAGCTGTTCCGATTACCAAAAGGAATAGTGCACTACAGGAAACACAGAAGTTGTAAATTATTTCTCAATAAGTAAAATATGACATAAAGGGATAAAAAGATACATAGGCTTGGGAGATCATCATAGAGCTGGCTGCATGTATGAAGCCTTGAGTTTGATATCTTGTATGACGTGGCTCCTGGCACTGTCAGGCCCTCACAATTGTCCAAGAATTGCTAGGAGTGCTTCTGGATTCCTGAGCACACAGGAGAGGCACACTCCCCTCCTCTCAAAAGAACAAAAATGTCCGTGATAATGGACAAGGCAAAACAAAAACATTATGAATAAAAATTCTCACATTAAAAAATGCTAACTTACACGAAGAAATAATTTTATCAATACAGACAATCAATTTGTGTGTGTGTGTGTGTGTGTGTATGTGTATGTGTGGGTCACACCAAGAGTAATCAGTGCTTACTCCTTATCTGTGTTCATGGATTTCTCCTAATGAGATTTGGAGTTTCGTATGAGGTGAAGGGATTGAATCTGGGTTGGATATATGTAAGGCAAGCGTCCTATACACTGTACTGTGCTAAGGATTTGAAAATCTCTCTAAAAATATTTCAAATAACTTCCACATTAATAGCTATTACTTAAGAGGAAATATATCATTATGGTGAGTAAATTCTACATGCCAAATGAAGCACAACAGGTTCTGAAATAATGTCATTTTGTCAGAAGTAAATTGTTATAATATCAAGGAAAAAAGTGTGGCCATACTGAAAAAAATAAAGACTTGGTTTCACTATATCTTATTTTGCTTAAAAACAGTTTCTAAGAACTCAGAAATAACATTAAATGAGGACTTACTAAAAATTTACCTGGCAGTTATAAGTGTTCTATTTCTTTAAATTAACATGTACTTAATTTGTACAATGAACTTATAAGGTAGAAAAGTCTTATTACATACATTATCAAAAAAATTCAGCAGTCACTGTGCCCCTGGATATATGGGAGCCTGACAGAAGCAGAGAGGTCTGTTTCTCTCTTTGAAATTCAGAAGAGTGACTGAATTTTGAAGTCACATAAAGCGCATTTATTAGATGAAAAGGTGCCAAGTGTCAAGAAGAAACAAGTACCTCATTATTCCTGAGATGATAACGTACAGAGCCAGCTCCCAGTTGGGTCTGGGTAGGGCTTCTGCACAGGTTGCTAACATATGAAATGGAAGCGATGCATTCAACACAAATACAAATTCAGAGCCACTGGTTGTTATAAACTTCAGTTCACGAATAATTCTAGAAGCTGTGAAATCAGGAGTAAACCTGAAACAAAATGATGGTAGTAAGACTTAGTTTTAAGAATGCAACTGCAAACAATTTATATATAAAAGCAGCCTGCTACAACTTTGAAATGTAACAGAAATTTAGACTGATACTTTTAAGGTGAGAGACAATAAGGAAAAAAGAAACAACCCAACTATTTCTGTTGGTAACCGAAAAAAATTATATTTAAAAGGGCAGTAATCTGCTTCCCATAATTATTAGTCCAGAAAGAGGTATTTGAGCTTCTTTTTATCCTTTATTATTTAAATCTTGTCCAAAAATATTCCCAATAATGCTGTTTTCCTTTTTAAAAAATTATCTTACCCCTGGATCTTTTCTTTACTTCCTGTGGACTGCTTTCTGTTCCAGATATTTTATGTTTATTTTTTTGTTAACTATGTACTCCCTAGCCAGATGACCTATACTTTAAGAAAGCTGGCTTATTCCATGTTGTATCTTCAGGTATCAAGTAGTACAGTCTTATACAGAGCAATGCAGTTATGTATTAAGTAAATATCCACTGAAAATTATAAAATTAACATTCAATTAACTGGGACAGAGGTTACATTCTATTGCATAAACTTTATAACATAACAAAGAATTGATTATTCTAGTATGTTGTAACTATTACCTGCATAGGCGTTAACACTATCTTCAGACTAAAATATAAGACAAACACAGAAAAATTGCAAATATATAAGACAAGTGTGTTGTCTGTTGATAAAATAGAAAACTACAGTTAAGTTTCCTATAAATATATTAAGCTTCAATATAATTCTGAAAATAATTTGGGAAAAGGGTTTTAGATTATTAGATCTACTTTGGAGAAAAATGTTTCATTATTTTGAAAACAGAGAAAAGATGAAACAGCAAGGACTGAATACAAAGTTTAGACATCTAAAATGAAAAATTGACAGGCTAGTGATTCATTACATCTTGTAAGAAAACACTTACAATATAATAATGTCTCTAGAAGCATTGGCGCTTAGTACAAACTCTTGACAATTAACAACTTTAAAGCCATATCCCTCACACGGATATCCACTGACTTCAATGGCTTCTATGCGAATCTGAAGTTGTCCTGTATTTTCTACTTTAAATGTTCTTTTCAGTGTGAAATTGGGGTCTCTTAATTTCAAACCTAAAGGAAAAAGATCAGGAGTATAAGTCTTACAATGTGTGATCAAAGTCAAAATGATTACTTTATTATATAAGAACTATTACATTCTATAGTAACGTCAGGTATGTAATTAATAGATGGAATACAAATACAAATTCAGAGACACTAGTTGATACAAATTTCATTTCATGAAATTCACAACTCTAGGAGTTGTGAAATCAGGAATAGATCTATAACAGACAGATAAAGCTATTACCCAGATTTTATCAGGAAGTAGTCTATTTTCTAGCACCATTTTAGGTGACAAAAATGAATTTCACTTTATTTTTCATAAGGAATAATCATCTAATACAGGGGTCTCAAACTCAATTTACCTGGGTGCAGCAGGAGGCAAAGTCGGGGTGATCCTTGAGTGCAAAGTCAGTAGTAAGCCTTGAACATTGGGGGGGGGGGTGACCCACACAACTAAAACAAAACAAAACAAAAAAGATTCCTCTAGGGCAGGGCCACAAAATGTTGTACAAAGGGCCGCAAAGGGCCCGAGGGCCGTGAGTTTGAGACCTCTGATCTAATAGTTGCAATAACTACAGTTGCTTGCAATTTAAGATCCAAATCAAATAACCTTAAAAACTTACACTGCCTTCAAATCTTAGGTATTCTTCACTAATACACATATAGAAGCATTATTCTTAAACTCTATGCCTCTGTAACGACCTGGCACAGGCCTCAGAAGAAAGGGCATTTTCCATTCACCCCTGAACCAGGGAAGCCATCCATGAAACATCCAGGCTTGTCTATAACATCACCTGGAAGCAATCCTCTACCACGAAAGACCCTACCACTGCTCAGACATCGACCTGCTCAAGAGACTTCCCATAACACTGAGAAGACTTAACAACAACAAAGACCTGCTTACAGGACAGGGCTTCCTGCATTACCCTTTAATTGTGAGGTGAAACGAGAGGATGCTCCATGCCCTGACTTCAATGTAGGATATGCAGATTCCAGGATCTTTAATACAGAAACATGATACCAACAACAGAGACTGTATGAAAAATAAAAGTGTGTTGGCACTACAGACGATGTCTTGGATTGGACGATCTAGCTTACCTGGAGCCTAGAGTTGGTCTTATGCCAGGAAACTTCAGGGGTAGGGTTTCTTTATATTTAGGCCAAGGTTATTCCTTTTCATGCCCCTCATATTTTGGTGGGCCTATGCAAACAACAATTGCCACTCTAACACCGTTTTTACTGTGCTCCTTTGACTCTAATCCTTAAAAAAAACACTTAAAATTTGAGGTTAACAAGCTAATATGCATGTACATGGAAATGTAAAAAATACTATGCCTCTAATGTTTAAGGAGTTATGTAAGTTTTATGGCTTTAGATTGCCTTGTGTGCTGTTAAGAAATATTATAATGTGTTACTATCTGGGGACTTGAGGGACAAAGTAATTGTACATAAATTCTGTTTTATTTATCTTAATGTTCTTTGGCTGAAATTCAAAGTTAAGATATCAACAAGGGGACTTCTGAGAATTATGTTATGGGTGATTGTCCTTCCACTGTAACTTTACCTTGTCCTCTTTCTTTGCATCTTTGTTCTCATAATTAAAAATAAAAAATTAAAAAAACTCTATGCCTATGAATTGTAGAATCTTGAAGATATGAACAAACTAATTCATAGATATAACCTCCAAAGATCAAACTATGAGGATAGTGAAAACCCACTAAGACCTAATCACAAGAAAACAAAAATAATATTAAGAAAAATTCTCCCCACGAACAAAAGCGTTTGTTCAGATGGGTACACTAGTGAGTTCTAGCCAACCTACTACCTACCTATATTCCTTAAGCTTTTTCTAAATATTGAAAAATCAGGAATCCTTTCTAACAACATTCCTAATACTAAAAGCAGAGAGATATTACTAAAAAGGAAAATTATAGACCAATATCCCTGGAGAACATCCAATGCAAAGATCCTCCAGAAAATCTTAAGAGTACCAAATCCAACAGTATATCAAAAGGATCAAAAACCATTATAAAGGGGAATTCATTCCAGGAATTTAAGGATGGCTCAATATATGCAAAGCAATTAATGTAATATACCCTACTGATATAAACAAAGGTAAGTTCTCAACAAAAGAGGGGAAAAAGGAACATTCCTCAAGATAGTTATGTCCCACAATCCTAAAACACTGAAGCAAAGTGACATCGAACTCCTGTTTGTGACTCAGATGAACCATTTTATCCTCAGGTAAGAAGGGGGCAGAGCGATAGTATAGTGGTAGGGTATTTGCATTGTATGCTGCCAACCCAGGGCATACTCAATCCCTGGCTCAATTCCCAGCAAACCATATGATCCCCTGAGCCTGCTAAGAGCGATTTCTGAGCAGAGAGTCAGGAGTAACCTTTGAGAACTGCTGAGTGTGGCCCAAAAATCAAAAACCAAAATAAAAAGAAAAAAAAAAAAAAGAAAAAGAAAAAGAAAATATAAATTCCACAAATGTGCCAAACTCCATGCAGAAACATGGCACAAAACTTCATGACAATAACCTCTCAATGTCAATGGGCCACATGCAATTAAGAGACACTGAGTGGCAGGAGTGGTTAGACAATGGAATGCAACATTCTGATGCCTGTAAGAAACACATCTGAATAGTTAAGAGTTCAGAATTTAATAGTAGTTTATAGATTCAAAGTCGAAGATTGAAAAGCAAAATTTCAAGCAAACAATTCCCTTAAAAGGCTGGGATGTCCATGCTCATATTAGACAATGCAGACTTCAGGCTGTTAGGTTATATGAAATAGTAAAGGTAATATTTAATGATCAAGGAATATGAATGTTAGGAAGAATTCACACTCCTAAACATATATACACCTAATGAGGGAACAGCAAAATACTTAAAATAACTGCTATGAGACTTGAGTAGACATTGATGGCAACATAGCAATAGTTGGAGACTTGAACACCACTTTCGGCTCTTGATAGATCTACTAAACTAAAGCTCAGTTAGGAAATATTTGCTATAAGTGAAGAAAAGGGGGGGTATAGTAGATATATATTGGGCTTTTTATCCTCAAAAGACCAAATACACATTATTTCCCAATGTACATGGAACATTCTCCAAGTTAGACCATGTGTTGGGACAGAAAACATACCTCTACAAAATCAAGAGAATAGAGATCACACCAATTACCTTCTTAGAACATGATGCACTGAAAATAGAAGTTAAGCATAAATACAGTATGAGAAACAACTCAGACACCAGTGAATCAGAAAGAAAATAAAAAAGTAAAGATTTCTGGAAACAAACAAGAATGAAGATATGAGCTACCAAAACATTTTGGAGACAGCAAAAACAGTGTTAAGAGGAAAATTTACAGTTTTGAAAGTATTCATTAGGAAGAATGAAAGGGCCCATATATGTATATGTATATATATATATATATATATATGTATATATATATAACCTGATTGTACAGCTTGAGAAATTAGAGGGTTCAACAAAAGAAGCTCACGGCAGGCGGGACAAAGAAAATAATACAACTTAGAGCAGAAATTAATGAATTATAATTCTAAAAAACAATCCAATAAAATCAAGAGCTAGTTCTTAGAAAAAAAATAAAACAGATGGATAAACCACTAGCAAGACTCACAAAGGGGCTAGGGTGGGAAAGCGGAGAGAAAACCCTAATAAATTGAATCAGAAATGCATGGGACATCACAGAAATGCAAAGGATTATCAGAGATTATCTGATAATCTTTATGCTATGAAACAAAAGAACCTAGAAAAAAGAGATAAATTCTTAGACTCCTATAACTTCCCAAGGCTGAATCATGATGTTCTGGAATACTTGAGCAGATCTGTCTCTATCCAGGTAATTAAAAATCTTTTCCAAACTAAAATCCAGTACCAGATAAGAATCACTAATTATTTCTTTCTTTCTTTTTTTTTTTTTTTTTTTTTTTGTGGTTTTTGGGCCACACCTGGCGGTGCTCAGGGGTTACTCCTAGCTGTCTGCTCAGAAATAGCTCCTGGCAGGCACAGGGGACCATATGGGACACCGGGATTCGAACCCATCACCTTAGGTCCTGGATCGGCTGCTTGCAAGGCAAACACCGCTGTGCTATCTCTCCGCCGCCCCCCCCCCCTTTTTCACTAATGATTTCTTTCAAACCTACTGCTAATCCTTTTCAGACTCTTTCAAGAAACTGGAGACAGAAACACAAAACACTCCCAATGTCTACTAAGCTAACATCATCGAAAGCAGAGACACCACTACCACTACCACTACTACCCTCCCCACCCCCACCAAAAAAAAAAAAAAAAAGAAGTCAGGCCTATATACTTGATGAACAAAGATTGAAAATACTAGCAAATAGGGGCTGAAACGATAGCACAGTGCAGCCGACCCAATTTGGATCCTTGGCATTCCATATGGTCCTCCTAGCCTGCCAAGAGTGAATTCTGAGCACAGAGCAAGAGAAACCCCTGAGTGCTGCCAAGTGTGGCCCAAAAACCAAAAACCAAACCCCCCCAAAAAAACCTCCCCCAAACCTTAGTAAATAGAATCCATCAATTCATAAAAAATATACACCATGTGGGGCCCGGAGAGCTAGCACAGCGGCATTTGCCTTGCAAGCAGCCGATCCAGGACGAAAGGTGGTTGGTTCGAATCCCGGTGTCCCACATGGTCCCCCGTGCCTGCCAGGAGCTATTTCTGAGCAGATAGCCAGGAGTAACCTCTGAGCAATGCCGGGTGTGGCCCAAAAACCAAATACACACACACACACACACACACACACACACACACACACACACACACACACACACACCATGACCAAGTAGAATTCATTTTGGGCATGCAGAATGGGTTGATATACACAAATCATCAACATAATATACGATATCAATAAAAATATGATCATGTTAATAAATGCAGAGAAAGTATTTGACAGGATCCAATACCCAAAGATGATAAAAGTTCTCAAGAAAATGGGAACTGAAGGAACTTCCTTCCCTCTAATTAGGCAGAAGAAAAAGTTGCCCACTCTAACCAGTTATATTTAATACAGTACTGGAAGTAGCAAATAAAAAATATCAAAGGAATCTGGATATAAAAGGAAGAAATCAAGCTTCAATATTTGTGGATAATGATGGGACCTGAATTCTGAACATTTTATAACATTATATATATATAAACACATTTTATAAAAGCCACAGGGCAGGCTGCTTCTTGGTGCTGAGCAGGGAGAGGCACCATTTTGTAAGAATCACTTGGTGTAGGTCTTCACAAACTATTTCCATAGACACTGCCCCAAGTTACCCGGCCATACCAGGTAGCATATCAGGGACATACAAGGGAGCAGTAGGAAGGTACCCCTCGACAATAGCCAATCATTTTAAAGATCATCAAAAAGCTGAAATCTCCTTATATCCCTTCTATATAATCTTCTTTGGAAGAAGGCCTTGACTGGCCAATGTGGACAGTCAGATTAAAGTATTAAACTTTATTCCACTTGAGTGGTCTTATCCTTCGATACTGGACCCTAGCAGATAACATGCTACTATATTTAGAAAATCCTAAAGAGTCTATAAAAAGCTTCTAGAAATAATAGATTTTTATAGCAAAGTGAAAAGTGATAAAATATATAAAAATCCAGGGCTTTCCTATATATACAAAGACTACCCACAGAATGGGAAGGATTATTTACTCAAAACCCATCTAACATGATGTTAATATCCAAGATATATAAGGCACTGGTAGAACTTAACAAGAAAAAAAATCCAATTCCATCAAAAAATGGTCAGAGAAGAACAAAAAAATTCCTCAAAGAAGAAATTACAAATGGCCAAATGACCAGGAAAAAAATATGCTCCATATCACTAATCATCATGAAGCTACAAGTCAAAATAACAATGAAATATCATCTCAAATTACAACATTACAGAACTAGCACACATCAAAAAGAACAAAAACATCCAGTGCTGGTGAGGATGCAATGAGAAAGGGACTCTCATCCATTGATGGGAGGAATGTTGACTGGTCCAGCCTATTTTGAAAACAAAACAAAACAAATATTTCTTGAAGGGAACAGGTCTCAAATACCTAAAATTTGAGCTTCCTTTCAATTCAAAAATATTGCTCCTAGGAACATACCCTAGGGGGCCAATATGGTAAAAGGGTATTTACATTTCTATGCAATCTGTAACACTTCACAATAGCCAGAATCTGGAAGCAACCCAAGTGCCTGAGGAAAGATGAATGAATAAAGAAATCAGGGTAGATCTACACAATGGAATACTATGAGGCTATTAGGAAAAATGAGCCATGAAATTTGCTTATACATGAACAGACATGGAGAGTATCATGCTGAGTGAGAAGAGACTTGGAAATTATCATGCTGATTTAGAGGGAGAGGGGACCAACATAGAATGATTACACTAATTTGTGGGATATATTAGGAAAATAAAAACCTAGTATGAGAACAATACCAAAGGTACCGTACTTTCCGGCGTATAAGACGACCCCCTAATTTTGCAGTTAAAAACATAGGTTTAGGCCTATATTCGCTGTATCAGACAGAACGTTCCTGTGCTGCAACTGTATGTACCACAGTGAGCCAATCACAACAAGCAAAGATTCAAAGGTTATACTGTAATAGACTTCCTCTCTGACTCTGGCCAATCTGAGCTTTTTACAGTGTAGATTTGGGTCCAGAACATTGTCTAATTTGCATGCATAAAAAGCCTTCTTGGATTGGCTGAGTTGGAGAGGCGGTCCGAGCAGCCTGCAGTGATTGATCCCTTTTCATAGGCACCTTTTCTGGCAATTCCCTGGTAGCGTCAATTAATCTCCCCCACTACATGAACCAAAAACACCCCATCCGAGGACCCTACCACTGAACCACAAACACGGTTAGCTGGGTTTTGCCAGGAGTGGCCCCCAGATCTCCTGAGTACTGTTTGGGAGCCCCCAAGAAAGAGATTTGGAAACTCTTCCATTTAACGGCATATTGAAACATTTTTCAGGATATACTCGGTGTATAAGACGACCCCCGGATTTTTCTGTTGACCTTTTTTTGTTTCAAAAGTCGTCTTATACGCTGGAAAATATGGTAATAGAAATAAGAGTCAGGAGGACTAGTCCATGGTAGGAAGCTTGCTGCAAAGAGTGGGGGGAGGGGGTCAGGGGAAGGAGTGTAGTTAGGAAGAAAAGGGACAATGATAATAAAGTGACAGTGATAATTGGAAATAATCACTCCAGATAAGAACTGTGTGTGGAAAGAAGGTAAAGTGATATTCATGAGACCCTTTCAGTAACAGTACTGCAATCACAGTGACTAAAGGAAAAAAAGAGAAGAAAAGTATCTGCTATAGAAGGCAGGCTGGGTAAGTAGGTTGGGAAATTAGAATGAGATGTGTACACTGGTGAAGGAATGGAAGCAGGAACATTGTATGACTGAAATTCAACCATCAACAATTTTGTAACTGCATATCTTATGGTGATTCAATTAGGAAAAAATAGTAACAGCCACTTATTAACAAATCCACAGCCAACATCATACTCAAAGTCAGAAAGAATTAAAGATTTCCACTTCCTCCACTGCTATTCAATATAAATTTTGAAGTCTTCACCATAGCCAAGAGAAAGAAATCAAAGGCATTCAAATTGGAAAAGATGGTAGACTAACACTATTTAAGGATGTGATTATTTAAATACATAGAAAACTCTAAAGACACCACTAAAATGTCTTAGAAATTAGCAGGCTACAAAATCGACTCACAAAAAATCTGCAAGCATTTCTATATGCAAATAATGACAGGAGAAGTCATTAGAGAAACCCATTTAAAATAGTGTCAAAAATACTTAGGAATCAACCTAACATTGAAATCTGTAATACTTGACACCAAAAAAAAAAAAAAAAAAAAAAAGAAAAGTATTCAAGGACTGGAGAAGCTAATGTTATCGAAGTGACTATCCCCTACAGCATTATGCAGATCCAATGCATTACCCATCAAAATTCTCATGACATTTCCAAGGATTTAGAGTCTACTCTACTAAAATTTGTATGGAACCATAAAACTCCCAAAGAGCCAAAGCAATTCTGAGAAAAAAAAAAGATGATAGAAGGTATACTGCATTTCCTGACTATGAAGCTATAGGTATCAAAACTGACTACTGGAATACAGATAGAATTGCAAACCAATGAAACAGAAGTGAGATCATTGAGGAAAATCCCTGGTTTATGGGTTGACAGAGGACCAAGGTACAAGAAGTAGAGCAAGGAAAATCTTTTCAACAAAGGGGGTTGAGAAAACTGGATAGCCACATGCAAAAAATGAAACTGGATCACATGTTGTATACAAACTCTAATTCAAAACAGATTAAAGGCCTGGGCATTAGATCGTAATATATAAAATATATTAAGGAAGAAACCTCCAGGATAATAATCTCAGGGATGTCGTCAATAACAAAAATAAATAAATAAATAAAAAGATAACAAAACAAGAAACAAATGGAACTAAATCAAAGTGAAAAGGAGTGCAATGGCAAATGAAACTTAGGCTAAAGGCTCATTCTAAGTCCTGTCTCGAAGTTCAAACTTAGAAGTTAAACTATAGAAGTAGTAGCAGTAGTAGTAGTAGTAGCAGCAGTAGTAGCAGCAGCAGCAGCAGTTGCAGAGTAATCGTAGTTAGCAAAATAAAAAGAAACTAAAAAAAAAAAAAATCAAACAAACATGCTTTTGTTTTCAAAATTTAATTACTACTGGAAATAAAATGCTAAAATGTGTCCTTTAGGACTATGAGGAATACTTACTATCTGTACAATCTTTTAATAATGCTTCTGTGATTTTAAAGCGTAAAGAACTTCCTGGGCCCGGAAGCTTGCCTGCCACTCTTAAATTCTCAGTGGTTCCTTGTCCTTGGAGCATCACAGCATCCATCACAGTCAAGTTATTTCTGTGGAAAACCAAGAATTACAGATTAATTCATTAAATTTGTATACTCTTTTAAAGCAATATTCTTACTGTTATTTAATAGAACACTGTAGAAATAAATACACTAATTTTAAAAGTGAAAAATTTACTCTAAAATTTTAAAAATATTTTCAGAGATGATCAAGAATTTTTCAATTTCAGGAGTCACACGAGGTATTAAAACAATGTAGGGCTTTAAGATATAAACATAACCACAGTCATATAATATATTCTGATAAAGTTGTTTATTATAGATGCGATGTTTATAAGTATTGGATAAATACTTATAATTTCAATGTGCACTCAGAATGAAATTTTAAAAAGCTTTAATAAAAGTCTTAAAAAGCAACCTATGGAACTGAAGTCAACACACAGCACAGAGGGCATTTGCCTTGCATGTGGCTGACTCAGGTTTGATCCCCAACAACCCATACTGTCCCTAGAGCCAGTCAGGAGTAATTTCTGAGTGTAGAGCCAGGAACAACCTGAATGCTGCTAGGTGTGGGTTGCCCTCTCTCCCCCATCAACCCACACTTAAATTACAGAATATACCTGATAATAATTAGTGAAGAAACAGTTCTGTTGTGTATTGGAGTAAACTTTACTTTGACAGATTTCTTTTCTCCAGGTTTTAAAATAAGGTTTAAGATTAAGTGCCGAGAGAGGCCCTCTGTAAATCCTGTTGAACTTTGCAGTGGATGAGCCTTAAATCATTGGGTAAACAAATCAAAAATATTAATATTATCAAGGAAAACATTTTTCCCCTTATTCCATCTATTACCCAATATAGTTTCTCAAATTGATTAAATATCTCTCATTACTTAGACACTAATTAGCTGGCAAGCAGATCAGAGCATTCGTTATGACACTTCTGCATTAAATCTCAAAAGAGGCTTTCCCCCCCAGCTCACCAGTTTTCATGTTAGTAGTTTATATTTGTTTTTGTATAGAAAACTTTATAATTTTGGGAAGAAGAGTGAGTAGTGCCTGAGATTGAGCCTAGGGCCCTATTTATGAGATGCATATGCTAGTTATCTTAAATACATACTTCCCTAGTTTTTGAACTTTTCCATAAGATTGAATACCCCTGTTTTCTTTCTGGCTCCACAGAAGTGGTATTGCTCTACCACTAAGCCACATCCCTGGCTCAAACCTTCGCATGTCACAATTTGAAATACATGAAACGAAACAAGATCTAAGACAAATAACAATGTTTTAGTACAAACTACAACATATACCCAATGACCCAAAGTACTAATGATGACCCTACTCGCAGTTACTCCTTTTCTGCTCTTCAAAAGTTTCCTGAGCACTACTGGGGCCAGAGTGGTGGCACAGGCGGTAGGGCGTTTGCCTTGCATGCACTGAGGACGGACCGTGGTTTGATCCCCCCCCCCTTGCATCCCATGTGGTCCCCCAAGCCAGGGGCGATTTCTGAGCACATAGCCAGGAGTAAACCCTGAGTATCACAGGGAGTGTCCTCCCCCCAAAAAAAACCCCAAAACAAATCCCATTCACAATTTGCCTCAGAAAATCAAGTAGACTGTAATCAACTTATCTAAAGAGATGAAGGAATTATATTTAAAAAACTATAAAACTCTGCTTCAAGAAATAAAAAGAACATGAGAAAGTGAAAATGTATACCCTGCTCATGGATCGGGAGGAATAACAGATTAAAATGTAATACTAGGGGCGGAGAGATAGCATAGCTATAGGGTGTTAGCCTTGCATGCAGATGATCCAGGACAAATGGTGCTTTGAATCTCAGCATCCCATGTGGTCCCCTGAGCCAGGAGCGATTTCTGAGTGTAGAGCCAGGATTAACCCCTGAGTGCATCCGGGTGTGACCCAAAAACCAAATAAATAAATAAGAGTTAAAAAAAAAGTCAATACTTCCCAAAGCATTGTAGAGATTTAATGCAGACCCTATAAAAATTTCCATAACATTGTTTTTTTTTTCTCTGTTTTTTGGGCCACACCTGGCGGTGCTCATGAGATTATGAACCTGCGTCCATCCTGGGTCAGCCACGTGCAAAGCAAATGCCCTACCACTGTGCTACCACTCCATCCCCATCCCATTAAATTTCTCAAAGAAAATTTTGATAAGACAAAATAGCTCATTTGCTTCTCATTTATATTTCATATCACCCATATAAAGCAGAGTGAAAGGGATTTTCAGTTATTGAAACTTTTAGCTATTTGTAAACAAGATACTCCAGAGAATATGCTGGCATTTTATAAGTGGAGAAGCAGAGTACAAAAAGATTCCAAGAGACAGTCACAAGACTAGGACATCTGACTAATTTATTTTTTGGGGGCGGGGGGGGGGGGTGTCATACCTGGCAGTGCTCAGGAGTTACTCCTGGCTCTGCGCTCAGAAATTGCTCCTGGCAGGCTCGGGGGACCATATGGGATGCCCGAATTCACACCACTGTCTGTCCTGGAATGGCTACGTGCGAGGCAAATGCCCTACTTCTGTGCTGTCTCTTTGGCTACGGCCCTGACACCAGACTATCTAAATGTCAGTCAAGAACTTAAGTTTTCAACTGCTGGTCTGCTGAACAGTGTGTAGATTGCAGTTCTAAAAAAGATTAAAAAGCACTGGTCTAGTGTTCTACTAATTATCAGCACAAAAAATAAATAGTAACACTGAGCATTACTTTCTTTTGTAAGAACGCCTTGTAAGACAGACTTCGAAAAAGTACTCTACAGGGCTAGAAAATTATAACAGAGTAAGGAGCTTCCTTTATATGCAGCTGATTTGGGTTTGATGGCCAGCACCAAATATAGTCCTTAGATCCCTGCCAAGAATAAGCTCTGAGCATGTCCAGGTATGTCCCAAACCCCCAAAACAAAAACAAAGAACAAGCCCCAAGTACAAACTATTTAGTGCCAGAGAGTTACAAGAGTTTAAGAGGGTTACAAGAGTTTAAGGTACTGTCTTGCGTGTAGCCAACCATAGTTTAATCACCTGGCACTATATATGGTTCCCTGAGCACCCCCAGTAGTGATCCATAAGTAGAGAGTCAGGAGTAATTCCCACACATAGTCATATGTGGCTCCAAAACCAAAAAATGGAAAACAAATACCAGTTATGCTATAAAGATTAGCTAATTTGGTTATAGATGGAAAAACAAAGCCATAGGGAAGTATACAATATTTCAAATAACTATAAAATATTTAAATAGGTTAATTAGTGATTCCTAATCAGTAATGAGCATAGCACAGGCAATGTTTCTGTCCCTGTTTCTAGAATCAGGGACTCAAGATTCAAATTTGACCCTGCCAGTTATCACTAGGAAGTACGTGGGCAAGGGAGATGCCCTTCAACAGATGGCTAAACAAACTGTGGTACATATACACAATGGAATATTATGCAACCATCAGGAGATGAAATCATAAAATTTTCCTATACATGGATGGACATGGAAACTATTATAAATAGTGAAATAAGTCAGAGGGAGAGAAATAGATACAGAATAGTCTCACTCATCTATGGGTTTTAAGAAAAATAAAAGACATTACTGTAATAATGCCCAGAGACAACAGAGATGAGACAGGAAGAACTGGCTCACTATATGAAGCTCACCACTAAGAGTGGTGAATGCAGTTGCAGAAATAACTACACTAACAGCTATCATGATAATAAGTGAGAGAAAAAGAATGCCTGTCTCATATACAGGCAGAAAGTGGGTGGAAGAGGAGGGTGATGGGGGGCACTGGTGGTGGGAAGGTTGCACTGGTGAAGGGGGTGTTCTTTTTATGATTGAAATCCAACTACAAATATGCTTGTAAACATGGTGCTTAAATAAAGATATTATAAAAATAAATAAATAAAAAGTATGTGGGCATGGGGCTGGAGAAAGAGTGTAACAGTTAGGCACATCTGGTTAGGCACCCAGATTTGAGATTCAGCACTCTATGTGGTCCATAAAGCACTACCAGGAGTGATCATTAGGCACAGAGCCAGGAGTAATCTATGAGCACTGCCAGGTATGGCACAAAACTCAACCATTTCACCAATCTATTCCCTAAAGAAAAAGAACTTGAAAAAGTTAGTTCCTTTTCCTGAAGTTATTTTCTTCCCTCCTCTTAATAAAAAAGTATCAATCTTTTAGTTAATGACTGTTCAATTTTACTGCATAAGGACTATATGAAATTATAAATAAAAATGCCTATAGCATAATGTAGGTAAATACCAGGTGCAGATGAAATACTGTGAGAGTTTTTCATAACCATCTGAAATATGAAAAGTCTTGCTATTTCCTTTCTTTCCTGGTCTAGTTTAGGCAAAGATTGATGAATCCAAAAGTTTCCAATATACCAATAAAGAAATTTAAGGGCTTCCAGGTAATTTTGATCAAGTTTACCAAACTTTAAAAAAATATATAATAACTCCATATTATAGGAAGAAGTTAAAATTTAGGAGTTTATTTATTTGGTCAAGGTAATAACACTAGTAGGAATAAATTTATGATTATGCTAGAACCAGCTTTCCTCATTTCATGCTTGCCAAAATATGAGGGGAGGGAAGATGATAATTTATTTTTTTGGAAGAGGATGAAGTTTGAATACTTACACTGTTTCTGAAGACTTGGAATTCTAGTGTTCTCAAATCTACCTTTGCGACCTTACTCAAGTTAAACCTAAAATATAAGTATACATTAAGTGTATTTATTCATCAACAGTAGCATAATTAATGGATCTATATAACAATTCACACTTATTTGTTTACAAATTATCTTTGGCAGATAGTGATCTCTTACCTAAGTCTCAAAGTTTTTCTAAGATGTTTAACATAGTCTCAATCTTTTCCCAGAACCTTCTCTCCACTCTAATTAGACCTAGAGTTTCTCTAAGTGGAAAAAAGTCAAAACTATTACTGTACAAACTATTACTGTCAAAACTACTACTGTAACTATTACTATTAAAGTATAAGCTGTAACAAAGCCTTAAATGTAACAGTATAACGATGCTATTACAAAATATCTTAATTATCTAAATTAATACTTACCTTGATATTAACTTATCTACAAAGACTGAAGGGTTGGAATATAAAGCCAGAGGAACAAACTGAACATACACAGGAACATCTGCAGGATTTTCTAAAGTAATTTCTTCTTCCTTAAACAAAGTAGTATAACAGAAATATAATATGTTCATAACTAAAAGTAGATACTTTATAATACTATTATATAAATTTCTATAAACTGATGCTAACGCTACTTTAAATACTTACTGAAGAGCAGTTTGTGTTAGTGAGTGGGAATTTCAAGAGACGGGGTGAACTGAGTATGGAAGGCCAGATCAGCTCAGCAGTGATTTTTGATTGTATATTTTTTTGAAGATCTGTATTTACTTCAAACATAGCATTCAATCTAGAAAAAAATACTGTAAGTCACTATAAAAGTTAAATACTTTGGTTTTCTGAATAAAAGAAGTTCAATTACTTAAGACATATTTTCTGGCACACAAGGTTAATTTGCCTTTTACTAAGATGTTATTATTATTACATGTATAATGGTGTCTATTTTGGCATAAAGAGTTGTCAAATATTTAATACCAAGAGCCAGGCACGTAGGTTAGAATAATAGTACAGTGTACAGGGTACTTGCTAATCCAATCCCTGTTACCATACCCTGAGACCACCAGGAGTAATCCCTAAACACAGAGTCAGGAGTAAATCTTGAGCACTGATGAATAGTGTCATACCAAAACCAGATACAAAGGGCAGTTATATACAAATACAATGTTATTACAGGAATCATAAAGGATCCTGTATAGTCAGTTGAAACTGAAAGAATGTTAAAAACATTTCAGTAATGCTAATAAGATAATGCACTGCTTGTCATATTTCCCCTTGAGATAAAAACAAAACTAAAGGCAAGAGTGATAGTATAGTGGTGGGTCTGTTGCCTGTCTACATATGGCTGTGAGGTACACCTTCCCCAATGACCTAAACTTTCTATTGAAATGTTAATATCACCTGTATGGTCAGACCCACCCACACCCGGAGAGGGGTGTGGTTTGGAATAAAAAAATATAAAAGTGCTGTCTGGGGGGAAGGAAAGAAGCAAGGAAGCATGGAGGACAGCTGGCGCATGGAGACAGAGTCAGAGAGCCAGAGAAGGAGCAGAGAAGTGGCTGCTTGGGAAAGGCTTAGCATTGAAACCATGTGAGGAAATGCACATGGTGTTAGGGCTGTGAAATAAAGCTGGCTGACTCCAATGAAACTTTAACTGACTGCTTATGATAATTTCTATGCCGTTATCCTGTGTCTTCAGACCTGCTGGCCGAAGGGGCTACAGGCGCTGTGCCATGCCAAGAAAGACCTTACCCCAACACTAGGACTTTAGACTTTATATATTAAATTGAAACAACATATGGCCTTTCCAAGTTTGATCCCCAGCATCCCATATAGTCCCCTTGAGCCCTGCCAGGAGTAACCCTAGCATAGAGCTAGAAATAAAGCCTGATCACAACCGGGTGTGATCCCAAAACAAAACAAACAGAATAACAAGTAAAAAAAAAAAACCCAAACACCCCCTCCACCCCAATCCTGATGCGCCCCCTAAACAAGTCCTCTACCCCAATCGTGATGTGCAATAAAGACAAGGTAATCTATGTATTAGCTCACTGATATAAAACCACACATAGACACACACACACACACACACACACACAGTTTTATACAAATATATGTAGTTATCAGCAATATTTAGTTCCTCACTTAAATGTGTTTGTACTTCTGGGTGTTACAAAACAGCTGTTTACAATTCAGAACAAATTTATTAGGAAACGGCATTACAAACGGGGTAAGGATCTTTGGATGCAAACAACTAAGCCCATTTTAACATTAATAAGTAATACATTTTGATACTTGAACATTGGTTAAGAATATGTGTAGGGGGGCCGGAGAGATAGCACAGCGGTAAGGCATTTGCCTTAGATGCAGAAGGACGGTGGTTCAAATCCCGGCATCCCATATGGTCCACTGAGCCTGCCAGGAGCGGTTTCTGAGTATAGAGCCAGGAGTAACACCTGAGCACTGCTGGTGTAACCCCCCCACCCCCCACCCCCCAAAAAGAATACGTGTAGGGGCTGGAGCGATAGCACAACAATAGGGCAACTACCTTGCACATGACCAACCCAGGAAGGAACCAGGTTTAATCCCTGGCATCTCATGTTTGGTCCCCAAAGCCTGCCAGGAACGATTTCTGAGCGCAGAGCCAGGAGTAACTCCTGAGCACTGCTGGGTGTGACCCCCAAAACCAAAAAACAAACTGAAAATAACCACCAAAAAAAAAAAAAAAAGAATATAAGTATAATAAACTGTAACAGAAATTATCTGCAGCATGCTCACTGACAGAAAGAATGCTGCATTCCCTGTACAACCAACATCTGGTAACACAAGATAGACAGAAAAGCCAGTTCTAGTAGTGAATGCTGAGCAGAGAGGAAGAAAGGCAAAGATTGGATTGGTGGGAAGTGAAGAGATTCTTTGGCAGCTGAATCTGGGGCAGAAAGACAAGATATTAAAATTTAGAAACTCCGGGGCCGGGCGGTGGCGCAAGAGGTAAGGTGCCTGCCTTGCCTGCGCTAGCCTTGGACGGACCGCGGTTCAATTCCCCGGTGTCCCATATGGTCCCCCAAGCCAGGAGCAACTTCTGAGCACATAGCCAGGAGTAACCCCTGAGCGTCAACGGGTGTGGCCCAAAAACCAAAAAAAAAAAAAAAGATATTAAAATTTAGAAACTCCTTATATATGATGCCTATCAACTATGGAAATGGAGAGGACAATTACAGTTCTCTTAAAGAGTTCATATTTTAAACTATTTAAACTCATATATATATATTTTTTTTTTTTTTGTTTTTGTTTTTTTGGGGTCACATCCGGCAGTACTCAGGGGTTACCCCTGGCTCTATGCTCAGAAATCACTCTGGCAGGCTCGGGGGACCACATGGGGTGCCGGGATTCGAACTGATGACCTTCTGCATGAGAGGCAAATGCTTTACCTCCATGCTATCTCTCCGGCCCCTTAAACTCATATTTGAAACGATATAAATATATATATATTTTGTTTGTTTGTTTTTGGGTCACACCTGGCAGCGCTCAGGGGTTACTCCTGGCTCTACACTCAGAAATCACTCCTGGCAGGCTCAGGGGACCATATGGGATGCCAGGATTTGAACCACTGTTCTTCTGCATGCAAGGCAAACGCCTTACCTCCATGCTATCTCTCCGGCCCCATATTTTAAACATATTTAAAACACTTATGGTTTTTTTTTGTTTTGTTTTTTTTGTTTTTGTTTTTTTTTTGGTTTTTGGGCCACACCCGTTTGATGCTCAGGGGTTACTCCTGGCTATGCACTCAGAAATCACCCCTGGCTTGGGGGGACCATATGGGACGCCGGGGTATCGAACCACGGTCCTTCCTTGGCTAGCGTTTGCAAGGCAGACATCTTACCTCTAGCGCCACCTTCCCGGACCCTAAAACACTTATGTTAAAGTAAAAATTTAGTGCTTTTTTTGCCTTAAATTTGTTTCACAGCAGAAAATTTACATACAGAATCCTTGATTAACTTTTTTAGGTTTAAAAACTTTGTAGAAATATAAACCAAAATATCTTAAGAAGTTTCTGTCAATTTTCATATTATTATTTTTGTTTTTGGGGCCATATCCAGTTGTGCTTAGAGCTTACTCTTGGCTCTGTGCTCAGGGATTAGTCCTAGTGTGATTGGGGACCTTACAGGGAGCTTGGGATCAAGACAAGCACCTTAACTTTCTGTTCTATCTCTCTGGCTCCCAAAATTATGATCTCTAGTCAAATTTTCTTTTGCTATATAAAGACAAAATTTCTATACTGTGAAAATAGATGTCTTGAATTTAGGTGCAGACCTGATTTTTCCTGAGTATGTTTTCTCCCTGCCAAAGACATGTGAGCAAGTCCATCTAAAGTGGGACTTCAGATGTCCCACTAACAGCTCATGTTAGAGGTATGTCTTCTAACAATTCAGCTCTTAGACCAGTGGTCCTCAAACTATGGCCTGCGGGCCACATATTGTATTTGTATCTTTTGTTTCTTCATTGCAAAATAAGATATATGCAGTGTGCATAAGAATTCGTTTATAAGTTTTGTTTTTACTATAGTCAGACCCTCCAATGGTCTGAGGGACAGTGAACTGGCCCCGTTTAAAAAGTTTGAGAGACAATGATAAAGCAATGGTTTTCTCCACAATGAACAGATAGGTCTCCTTTAATGGAGTTATAAAATCATTTTTCCTTTAATTCCTTTATACCTACCAAAGTCATACTTTTTCATGCAAATGGCCATATCTAAGGAGAACATTGTAATCAGCCTACAAGCAGAAAACTTTGAGTTGTTTTCTTTTTTTGGAATTATTTTTAAAAATTGCTACAACACAAAAGAGGAAAGATACACTTCTGAGAAATCTGTTAATAAAATAGCAACTCAAGATTCCTCAATAGGGCCAAAGAGATAGCATAGTGGTAAGGCATCTGCCTTGGACATAGACGGACAGTGGTTTGAATCCCGGCATCCCATATGGTCCCCAGAGCCTGCCAGGAGCGATTTCTGAGTGTAGAGCCAGGAGTAACCCCTGAGAGCTGCCAGATGTGACCCAAAAACCAAAAGAAAAAAAAAAATCCTCAATGATTTTTTGAAGCTCAGATACATTTTCTTACCTATAGAGAAGTAAAGTAATGTAATATAAGAATAATAGTCAGAGAACAGTGACAACAGAGATTATTTCAAATTGAACACTCACCTATGACCTGAATTTTCCTTTATTCCCATCCATCCTTTGAACAGGCTTTGATGCAAATCCCAGTCAGCATCCCACATGTCTTCCTGCATGGCTATACCAGGCTGCATTTTGGGTTCAGCTAAAAGAAGAAAACCTATGTTATGGCATCTATATGCACTTGTCATCCCTCAAATGATTTCTCTAATACTCAGAGACAAAATGGACTTCAAAAGTGGCAGCCTTTCTTTATAGAACACTTTGGGTAGAAAGAAAGGTATGAGTGAAAAGAGCAAGGTGACTTACATTTAGATAAAAAAGGCAAACCAACATAGCAATGATCTCCACACTGCAGTCCAGGATCGAAATAAATGTTTGCAATCTATAATGAGGCACAAAAAGAACCATGAGCCTCAAATCCAGAGAAGATCACAAGAAAGAATTATTGAGGGAAATTCTTAATTTATTTTAGACCTTTGATTTTTTTCCTGGTTCCAAGTCTTCCTTATTGCCCCGTATTCGTTTGTAGTAAAAACGTAAATCTTCTGACAAAGATCGTATTTGTTGTATCTTTACCTTTTGTGAGAAGGAATTCATAATATTTAAACTCTGATGAACTGTTTTCCCCTAAAGAAAGAAAATAATTTCATTTGTATTTTGTTGGATTGGATTTTGTTAAGAACAACATCTTTTAGGGGCCGGAATAGTGGCATGGAGCGGTAAGGTGTCTGCCTTGCTGGTGCTAGCCTAGGACAGACCTCGGTTGGATTCTCTGGAGTCCCATAAAGCCCCCCAAGCCAGGAGCAATTTCAGAGAACATAGCCAGGAGTAACCCCTTAGTGTCAGCGGGTGTGGTTTTTGGGTCACCCCAGCAGCGCTCCTGGCTCCACACTCAGAAATCGCTCCTGGCAGGCTCGGGGGAACATATGGGATGTTGGGATTCGAACCAATGACCTGCATGAAAGGCAAACGCCTTACCTCCATGCTATCTCTCCGGCCCTGGAACAACATTTTAATTTGACTGATTCTAGAAAACCAAAAGCTTCAAATTAAAAATATTCTTCAGGACCAGAGCAGTGGCACAAGCGGTAAGGCATCTGTCTACCTTGCCTGTGCTAGCCTAGGATGAACTGGGGTTTGATCCCCTGGCATCCCATATGGTCCCCCAAGTCAGGAGCGGTTTCTGAGAGCATAGCTAGGAGTAACCTTTGAGCGTCACCGGGTGTGGCCCCCCCACCCCCCAAAATCCTTCACTTGATACCATATATACTTGAATATAAGTCAAGTTTTTTGGCACAATTTGTGCTGAAAAACCCGAACTCGGCTTATACTTGGGTCATACAGGCTATTTGATTCAGTGCATGTGCACTAAAATTTCCCACTTTTATTGTGTTAATATTGATGTCTTTCTTCAAATCTATAAGCAATTGTTTTAAATAATTTGCTGGCCCCTCAATGGGCGCATATATGTTTTGGACTGTGATATTTTCCTGTTATATATATCCTTTGGGAAATTTCAACACTATTATTGTGTTGTTATTAATGTCTTTCTTCAAATCTATAAGCAATTGTTTTAAAAAGTTAATATTCATTCTTTTCCAGTATACCTGGGCCATTTTCCTAGATAGACCACATGCTGGGCCACAAAATACCACTATAAAATCAAGAGAACAGAAATGGTATCAACTACCTTCTTAGATCATCATGCACTAAAATTAATATTGAACTACATGGCGGTCAGAGCAAAAGCACAGAGGTAGTTGGTAATTATTTGCCTTGCATGTGGCTGATCTGGGATGGACCTGGGTTCAATTCCTGGCACCCCATATGGTCCCCTGAGCCTACCAGGAGTGATTTCTGAGTGTAGTACCCCTGAGTGCCACTGGGTATAGCCCAAAAAAGAAAAAAAAAAGTGAATTACAAACAGATACAGAGAAAGAACATTAACTCATGTAAATTAAACAGTTGACCACTGTCCAAGCACGTGGAAACAGATAAATAAATGGGACTACTTTAAACTGAGAAGCTTCTGGACTTCAAAGGAAAAAATGACTAAGGATACAAAGGTTACTCAAAAATGGGAGAATCTATTCACACAATACTCATCTGATAAAGGGCTAATCTCTAAGATATATAAGGTATTGGTAAAACTGAACAAGAAGAAAATATCTAACCCCATCAAAAAATGGGAGAAGGAATCAACAGACATTTGCTCAAAGAAGAAATGCCAATGCCCAAAAGGCACATGAAAAAATGTTCTATCTCATCAAAAAGATGCAAATTAAAACAATAAGAATAACTAGTGCTGATGTGGATGCAGGGATAAAGGGACAAAAATACTATTCACTGCTGGTGGGAATGTCAACTAGTCTAGCATTTTGAAAAACAATATTGATATATTTCAAAAAAAAAAAACAAAACTAGAAATTGAGTTTCCATATGACTCTGCAATGCCACTCACAGGAATATACTCTAGGAGGCCAAAAATACAATGCAGAAGAGTCCTCTGCATTTCTATGTTAATCGCAACACTATTCATAATAGCTTGAATCTAGAAACAATCTAAGTGCCTGAAAAGATGAGTGGATAAAGGAACTGTACTTTATCTACATAGTGGAATACTATGCAGCTGTTAGGAAAAATAAAGCCATGATATTTACTTATACATGGATGGATATGGAGAATATTATGCTGAGTGGAATGAGTCAGAGGTAGACACAGAATGATCGCATTCATTTTTGAGATATATATAAAAAAAAGACAGTATGGTAATAATATCCAGAGTAAGTAGAGATGAGGGCCAAGAGGACCAGTCTATGGTAGGAAGCTTGCCACAAATAGCGGGGGCATGCAGTTAGGGCAGAGAAGGGGCCACAATGACTATAATAGCTAGAAATGATCACTCTGGACAAGAAATGGGTGCTTAAAGGAGATAAAGTGATATGCATGCTACCCTCCTGTAACAATACTTTCAAATATTTTAAGCACGGTGGTGGTGGGGGGAAGAGAACAATGTCTGCGTCTGCCCCAGAGACAGGAAGGGGTGACAAAGGTATGAACAACTTAAGAAATGAACCTGGTATAGAATTTTATCTTAGAATAAGTAATTCATAAATAACTGCTTTTACTGTTTAAGTCTTAGGATATAGAAGAAAGCAATATATATGGAAAACAGTGAAAATTAGTTATCTTACTGGAAAGGCAGGTGGAAGAACCATATGCTTTGGAAAGCAAGTCAGTGAACCAACTGCGATCACGGCCTTCACTGGAATTGTTAGGATCTGTGGAGTGAAGAAGCAGATCATATGTAAACAAATGCTTACATTTGAGACAGATTTTGATAACTATAGTGCTTTATAAAATTCAAAAAGAACTCACATTCAAAATTATTTTAGCAATCACAATTCACAAACACTTTAAAATCATACATTTTTATCTAACATACTCTATAAAATTCAATCAAATACATTTCCATGTATTTCTCAGTTGTTATTGAAAAACATGGACCAATGGAAAGCTCTTAAAGATGGCTTTCTATCAGACTGGTTATCTTATTTATTTATTTATTTATTTATTTATTTATTTATTTTTATTTTTTGCTTTTTTGGGTCATACCCTGTGACGCTCAGGGCTACGTGCTCAGAAATCGCTCCTGGCTCGGAGGAACCACATGGGATGCCAGGGATAGACCCAAGGTCCATCTTAGACGGGCTGCATGCAAGGTGAACGCCTTACGGCTGTGCTATCGCTCTGGCCCCCAGACTGGTTATTTTATTTTATTTTATTTTTTTTTTGGTTTTTGGGCCACACCCGGTGACGCTCAGGGGTTACTCCTGGCTATGCGCTCAGAAGTTGCTCCTGGCTTGGGGGACCATATGGGACGCTGGGGGATCGAACTGCGGTCCGTCTCCTAGGCTAGCGCAGGTAAGGCAGGCACCTTACCTCGAGCGCCACCGCCCGGCCCCAGACTGGTTATTTTAAAGTTTACTACTTTAAAAAGAAAGGAGCCGGAGCGGTGGCACAATGGTAGGGCGCTTGCCTTTCATGCGTTTACCTAGGATGGACTGCAGTTCAACCCCCAGGTGTCCCCATATGGTCCCCCAAGCCAGAAGCGATTTCTGAGCACATAGCCAAGAGTAACCCCTAAACATCACTGTGTGTGGCCCACCCCCCCCAAGAAAAATCAAACCACACTAAGAAAATCCAGCATCTCCTAGTTATGTAGCTATTATTTTGCAATAGCAATAAATTAACACTAATTTAAAATGTAGAAGTCTTTTTGCATTTTGAATCTTTTTATGTTCCTAAGCCACACAGATCCTTCTCTAAGATAGTTTTCTAATTCATATTTACTTCCATATGAAAAAACTTGATCCAAAGATGAAATAAATTTATTTCTAGTATAAGTAATAAAGATGGATTCCTTAATTCTGCTATATCACCACAAATAATTTTTCTTTTGGGCCACACCTGGCGGCGCTCAGTTACTCCTGGTTCTGTGCTCAGAAATTGCTCCTGGCTTGAGAGACCATATGGGATGCTGGGGATTGAACCTGCATCTGTCCTGGGTCAGCTTTGTGCAAGGCAAATGCCCTACCACTGTGTTACCACTCTGGCCCACCACCAATAATTTTTAACTAAATGATTAGCTTTGTTTATTCTGAAATAGTTTCATGTAGGTAATGTATGTGATCAGAAGAGGTAAAAGAATATTATGCAATAGCTCCCAAAGAGATTTTATTATTGAATTAATTTTTAAAACTTGTTTTTGGGCTACACCCAGCAGTCTCAGGGGTTACTCCTGGCTCTGCACTCAGAAATAGCTCCTGGGGGTCAAAGTGATAGCTCAGCGGTAGGGCATTTGTCTTGCATGCAGATGACCCAGGACAGAACCGAATTCGATCCCTGGCATTCTATATGGTTCTCTGAGCCTGCCAGGAGCGGTTTCTGAGCTTAGAGTTAGGAGTATCCCCTGAGCACTGCCGGGTGTGACCCAAAAACCAAAACCAAACAAATGAAAAGGACAGAAATTACTCCTGGCAGGCTGAGGACTATATGGGATGCCAGGAATAAAACCCGGTCCATTCAGGTGGGCCGCTTGCAAGGCAAAAGCCCTACCACTGTGTTATATCTTCAGCATCCCAAAGATATTTTAAATACTGAATTAAAATAATTCACTTGGCAGAAATAGTACCATTCAAAATTTCACTGACATTTTACAACATTCAAACCCATTTATCAGAAAAAGCTCATTTATTCATATAAATAAAATTGTGAAAATTCAAATCAAGATGTTCTGATTTTTCTGATTTTATCTTTTTAGACATTTTATAAAGTGGATATTTATGATTATAGAAAAAAAAACCAAGATGATCTAACTCAGGAATTTTAGTTAGGATCTGTTCAATGCTAAAACCATCTGCAAACAAGTTTCTAACAGAGTGGTTTAAAACATGTGAGCAAGATTTTCTGCTTAAGTTTCTTAGTTAGATTTCAATTTTTATTTTATTTTTTTTTTATTTTTGGTTTTTGGGTCACACCCGGCAGCGCTCAGGGGTTACTCCTGGCTTTATGCTCAGAAATCGCTCCTGGCAGGTTCAGGGGAACCATACAGGATGCTGGGATTTGAACCATCATCTTCTGCATTTAAGGCAAACGCCCCACCACTGTATTATCTTTCTGGTGCCAGATTTCATTATTATTATTATTATTTTATAAAACTAGGAGCCAATGAATACAAGATATAAAACTAAGAGTCTGGGGCCGAAAAGGTGGTGCTAGAGGTGTCTGCCTTGCAAGCGCTAGCATAGGACGGACCGCGGTTCTATCCCCTGGCGTCTCATATGGTCCCCCCAAGCCAGGGGTGATTTCTGAGCGCATAGCCAGGAGTAACTCCTGAGTGTCAAACGGGTGTGGCCCAAAAACCAAAAAAACAAACAAACAAAAAAAAAACCAAAACAAACTAAAAGTCCCCGCAGAGTTCTTACCTCATAGTCTGTGGTGATTTGGATGGCTCCATCATGAATACCTTCCAGTTTTTTTGCAATAAGTTTGACTCTGAACACTGCAAAATAGCCTGAAGCTAATATAACCTGTATGAATTTGATATACAATTTATTAGCATTCCTACTTGAAATATCTTATTCAAATTGAAGTCTACACACTGACTTAAAATCCACACTTATACTAGTATGAAAAAATTAGCATATATAAAACTGTAGGAAAATAACACCTAATCTTGGATATTTACTTTTATTTCCTTTTGTTTGGGGGTAATACTCAGTAATACTCAGGGGTTATTTCTGGCTCTGACTTAGGAATCACCCCTGGCAGTGCTTAGGGGGAGGGCATATGGCTGGCAGTGCTCAGGGAAACCATATGAGATGCTGAAGATTGAACTTGGGTTGGCCATCTGCAAGGCAAGTGTTTTACCCGCCATACTGTCACTCTGATAACCCTGACTGTTTATTACATTTATTCTGTGGACAACCAAGAAATTTAGATCCCAGAAAAACAGACTCCTTACATACCATCCATATAACTGCATGGTCAGAGAATGAGGAATGAAACAGAGTCTTCCCCCATCCTTCATTCACAATATGGCATAGGTACATCACGGTAGTTTTTGCTGTAAATTTTGAAATTAACTGTTTTGTTAATAATTTGTGCCCACTACAAGCAAGGTTGACTCTGGGCAAAATTAATTATGAAAAAGAGACTTAATAAACATCTGAAATCGTAGAAGGGGATCTTTTTTTGAGGGATATGGTTGGCGGTGCTCAGGACTTGCACTACTTGATCATTCTTAGAGGGGACTGGGGGACCTAATAGGATGTAGGGATTGAACCTGAGATGGTTACATGCAAAGCTATCATTGTACTATCTCTCTGACCCCATTCTTTAAAGAAATATTTCTGTGCTGGTTTTGTGCAATCCTAATGTTTTATCATTTTGACCTAACAATTTTTTGACATTTTCACCATTTTTTATGAATTTTATTTTTATGAAATAGCCAAATCAGTGAACACAGGTCTAAGAGTAGAAGAGAGATGCTGGTAGGCGCATACTTCATAAGAACTAAAAGCTCAATTAGTTCATAAATTTGGGTTTTTGGGGGAAAAAAAGCTGAAAAATTAAGCATTATACATTTTTGTTTTGTTTTTGGGCCAAATCTGAAAAGCTCAGGGTTTCCTCCTGGCTCTGTGATCTGAGGATAAATCAGGGATCATTCCTGGAACGGCTCAGGGGAACCTTATTGGGTGCTGGCGATCAAAACTAGGTTGGTCACATGCAGGGCAAACGCCTTCCCACTGTACTACCCATACAAATTATATACTTAAAATAGTATTTTGTGGAGTTTATTTTGAAATGATAGCCCACTACAGTTTACTATTTAAACTGAGGATATGTATCAATTATCTCATCTTTCTGACTCATTTTTATATTTATAGTTTTATGTTACATAAAACCTAATTCTAAAATTCTAAATTGTGAAACAGGCTACATACTGTCTGGACTGCTCACATTTAATTAGTATATGCGAATACAATCTACTTACTGCTAGAATATGATACAGGTTTCTAAAATTACTTGTTTTTGCTTTTGATTTATACTCAATGATGCTCAGGAGTTACTCCAGGTTCTGCACTCAGCAATTACTTTTAGTAGTATTCAGGGGATCATATAGGATGCTGGGGATATTATTAGCCCTGGTGGATTATGTGCAAAGCAACCACTCTACCCACTGCAGTATCTCTCCTGCCCATATTTTCCCATAATTATCCCTTCTTAGCATTCTATTTATATTAAAAATCTCAGTGATCACTTCTTAGCCTTTTGGCTAAGATCAAGTGCAAAAAATCACATTGATTATGACAAATATTATTTCTCATGAATTTATCCTGGTTTTATTTATTTTTTTATTTTATTTTATTTTTGGTTTTTGGGCCTCACCCAGTGGCACTCAGGGGTTACTCCTGGCTCTGCACTCAGAAATTGTTCCTGGCAGTCTTAGGGGACCAGATGGGATGCCGGGAATCAAATCCGGGTCTGTCCTGGGTGGGCCATGTTCAAGGCAAACACCCTACCACTGTGTTATCTCTTCGGTCCCCTGTTTTTGTTTCAAATAAAGACAATTTTGGAGTCTCACTTAAGATGATGTAATTATTAAAATGTAAATACTATAAGCCTATCATTATTCATAAATATCTAATTGTGTAGCTTGAAATGATAAACTTCAATACAGGTTAAAGAAATTTAAATACAAAGGGTTTAGTAATATGTCCCAATACTTTTTTGAGACGAAAAGGGATCTTTTTTGGTTTTTATGTTCTCTAACATTCACATTTTTTAAATTTTATTTAAATCACTGTGAAATACAGAATTAAAAAGTTGCTGATATGGGGCCAGAGCAGGTAGGGTGTTTGCTTTGCATACAGCTGACCTGGGTTTGATCCCCAGCGTCTCATATGTTCCCCGAGCACTGCCAGGAATGACCCTTGAGCATAGAGACAGGAGTAAGCCCTGAGCTCTGCTGGGTGTGGCCCAAAAACAAAAAATGAAAAAAAAAATGTTGCTGATAGTTCAGTTTTAGTCATATAATGTTCCAATATTCCTCCCTGCTTCAGTGTTCATTTCCTGCCACCATTTCCCCAGTTACTTATCCCAATACCCACCTTCACCCCAGCTTACTTCTATAGCAGACACTTTTCTTCTTTCACCCTCTCACCTCCCTTTTGGTACTGCGGTTTGCAATATTGTTACTGAGGGGTATCATGCATATCACTATACTTCCTTTCATTTCCCAGTTCTTGTCCAGAGACATAATTTTCAACTATTTTTTTTGAGAAATGTTCTATTTTTTTCCCAAAAAGTCTGATGTGTCCTACCTTTTCATAATTTTCTAGTATCTATATATATATATCATAAGTAATTTAAAATTTTTGGGACCATGCCTAGTAGTTGGGGGAACATGTGAAACTAGGATTAAAAGCTAGACACCCAGTCTCAAGAAACTGAGGAAGGCAGATATACTAGTAGTGAAGTGCTCTCTATGAATGAAAAGCAGCATTTTCACCCCAGGTCAGCATGCTGAGGGAAAGAGAAACACCAGGACAAAGAGAGGGGTCTTTCAGTTACCATACTTGGGCTTTGCCTGGCCACACAATCCACCAAAAATAAGCCAGTCAGCCAGATAGGATAAAAACCAGTACTCATGCACATAAAGCAAAAATTGAAGTCCTTTGTGCTATTCTCCTGGCCCTGTATTTTTAGTTTTAATATTTCATTACAAATCACAATTTATTATATGTATCTGCTGTTTCCAGTTATTTTAAATTAGTATGGTGTTACATCTTCATTTTTATAGCTTCTAGCTCTTAAAATCACGTCCATGAGAATTTCCAGTAGTTATATGTACTGCAAAAAATTCTGTTTTGGGGAACTTTCCAGTACAAACTGTATTTTTTTTTAGGTTGTTTTGCTTTTGTACCATACCAGGAGCTCAGTCAGGGCTTACTCCTGGCTTTGCTCTTGGAGATCACTCCCGGAGGATCATGGGACCATATAGGAATTAAACCTGGGTTGGTTGTGTGCAAAGCAAGCATCTTACCCATCACTCTGGCCTAGTACAAACTGTTTAAGTAAATTTTTTATTATCTATGGCATTGCAAGAAAATATTAAATGGAAGCAGATATCTAGATACATGAACATTTCCTTTTTCTCTTATAAAACTGCTACTGTTGGTTATACTCTAACCAACAAATTAGATATTAATTTTCTCCTCATCCATGTGATTCTATAAATCAGTGAAGACTTAGACCAATATATTTATCTTCTCTTGTTTCATATTCATTTATCTGTATACAGTGAAAGTAAATGTGCTGATACAAACAGGAATTAATGTTTACCTCACTGATACTCTTCTATCAGTACATAAAATATATATAATTGTATTAATTAAAATATAGCATTATAAATCATTGTCTATCAATGTACCCATCTATATCTTCTGTACTTAATAAATTCAGAGTTAGTTCAGTACCTATGAGAACTTGTCCATAATGGATTTTATATTACAAAAAGTTAAATTATGTAAGTAACATCTTAATAACTTTTGGATTTCAAGTGCTCTCATATTAAGAGGTATTTATCTACAATGTACTTTCAATACTAAACCACCAATATTATTGAGACTTCTTAAAGTATTAGATCCAGTAAATAAGTCTTTTACAGGGGCTCCTCACAGATTCCCCCACAGAATCATGAAGCATGAAGCATCTTGTTCTGCCTCATATTTCTTTTTTTTTTTCTTTTGGGTTTTTGGGCCACACCCAGCAGTGCTCAGGGGTTACTCCTGGCTGCCTGCTCAGAAATAGCTCCTGGCAGGCACGGGGGACCATATGGGACACCGGGATTCAAACCAACCACCTGGATCGGCTGCTTGCAAGGCAAAAGCCACTGTGCTATCTCTCCAGCTGCCTCATATTTCTATGTCTTCCTACAAACTGAGAAAAAAAAGTGAATGGGATCCAAGGGCCAAGCGGTCTCAGGAGCACTGAGTTGAAATAAATGGTCAAACCTAAATAAATACTCAAAAAAGTCAATAACAACAGAATTAAGAGACCCAAACTACAACAAGCTATACACAAAAGGGATCTGTTACACTAGCAGTTCAGGGGGCTAATGGTGGAGATATGGTAGCATGCTAGGAAGAATAGCGGAGGGAGGTCAACACTGGTGGTGGGAATGGCCCTAATTCACTATCACCATGTGCCTAAAACAGAACTGTGAAATTGTGAAAGACTTGTAATTCCCATTGGTCTCAATAAAAATTATAAAAAAAAGAAAATAAAAAGAATAGCCTTTTAATTAGGTCTTAGACATTCATCTAAGTTTAAGGAAATAAGAAAAAGTTTACTTACAGATGACTGGTCTGATAAAGAGGACTTTTCTAATTCTGGAAGACTTGAAATTATTGTAGTTCTATTTCCTTTTTCAGTAGCTACAAGCTCTATTGATAAACCATCTCCTATGATATGCCAACTTTTTATCGCCAACTTGAAAAAGAGAAATTTATGAAAGAGATTATTACAATATTATCATAAAGTCTTTAAATGTTATTTAGAATAAAACATTTTTTTTACCTCAATTGGATTGCTGTTTATAATTGCAAATAAAATATTACTTGCTTCTGTTGCACTTAATATGCCAAAATCTATGAACCGTTCCTCTATTTTGGGTGGTAATACAAAATACTGAAAAGACATAAAAGAACTAGATTTAAGTGTACAATAAGGCTTGGTAGAGTACTAAAAGAAAACAAGAATTTCTATATTTTGTATAAATATATATACCTATGTAAAATGTAATTAAATTTTTGTATGGTTAAATGATTTTAGCGAGTTATTAGAAATGAAAACAAATGTCCCTCATTCATTTTCACTATGTACCACAAATGATGAGGTGAAAGATTTGTAATGCACTTTGGTCACAATAAAAATTAAAAAAAAAAAAAAGAAATGAAAACAAGTTTACAGAACAGCTATTCTATGAAAGGAAAGATAAGCAGAAGTTCAAAATACTTGGAGAACTTCAGTGGAGCTCAAAGAATTAGGCCACGCCTATAGTTTCCATAAACAACCATGATTTTCTGAATGCAGCAACAAACCAGTAATCATTTAATGCACTGATGCCAGTGCTGCAATAAGTGTTAATTAGCCATATCTAAGTGTTAGCCACTGGTGGTGCATGCCAGAGTTAATGTGCCAAAATTAAATTAAAGGAAATATGAAAATTCCTCTAGCCCTAAAATTATTACTGATGGTAGGCTTTTTGGGCTATATATTTTGAAACTATATTATATGAAACTTGTTTCTCAGAATATTCTCAGGACAATTTTCTTTCACCCTGGTTTATTTTATTTTAATTTAGTTTTTAGGCACATCTGGTGGTGCTCAGGGGTTACACCTGGCTTTACATTTATGGATCACTTATGGCCGACTAAAGGGACTATGCCATTGGACCCAGTTGATATGTTAGGCAAATCTGCTGTTTTATTGCTCTGGTCCACAACATAGTTTATTTTCTGTGCTGTCAAGATCTTTGTTGTTTTCTCTGTGCTATAATGACTCCGATTTCAACTGCCTTATTCTATCTTACATAATTTTCTTTTTAAGTTTTTTGCCCACACATGGTTGTACTCAGGGCTTACTTCTGGCTTTGCACTGGATATCACTCACTCCTGGATGTGCTTGGGATCATTATAGGTGCTGGGGATCAAATGTTGGTCAGCACATCAAGGCAAGTACCCTACTTGCTGTACTATCTTTCTGGACCCACTTTTTTCCTTTCAATCTGGCCTTTTCTATGTCATGATACTTTATGGTTTTAGTAATCTTGGACCTACACAATTCTCTTCTTATTCTTGTCGTATTATTATTTTATTATTATTTTTCTTCAATTAATTTTTAGCTTTTTATGGCTATAAAATCTTAAAAACAAACCAAGACAGATCAGAAGGTGGAAAAGAGTTAAATGGATACTAGAAGATTTCACTGCATTATAAGAAGTGATGGCTGGTGGAAAAGAAAATATCAATTATCTTTAAAGTATCGACTTGGAGGAAATAGACCAAATTACAGAACACAAAAAATGGTAAATGTAACAGTGCAACATGATCACCTAATTAGTACCCCAAAACACAAAAGACAGGAATGGAGTTTAAATTTTAAAGGTACTTACATCTAAAAAGCCTGTATATACCCTCACTGGTAAATGAAATTTAGAAGCATTGGTAATAAGTAAAATGTTGTTATCTATGTGCATGGATGATGTGGATGGTATAAAAAATAGAGTAAAAATGTATCCTGATTCATTTGGAAGAATTAAGACTGGTTTGCTGAAGTTGTGAACCTAGGAAATGACGGGAGAGAAAAAAATAATGTATTAGCATCATCTAGTTGGTAGATCAATAAAACCATTAAGTTTAAGGTCCCCAGACATACTTTAAACATTGTTTTGGCTTCTTCTGGTAGTAACACATCATGAATGAGAATTGCAAAACTGAAAGTGTTAGTAAGGTAAATTGGCCTTTCCACAGGATCAGCAGGACTGTCTCGGATGTGAAATAGTGTTGCAGCGTGATCAAATCCCAAATAACTATTTGAAAAAAGAAAATATAAACAAAATAAATCATTTTAATTTCCAAATGTCAATTAAAAATTCAGTTATTTTGTGGTAAGTCATAATTTAGTTTTAGCTTTAAGGAATTTTGCTTAAAATTAGAATTACAGGGGCTGGAGCAATAGCACAATGGGTAGGGCATTTGCCTTGCATGCAAGTGACCCAGTTCTAGTAACCCCTGAGCACTGCTGGGCATGGTCCCCAAACCAAAAAAAAAAAACCCACAAAAACTATTAAGTGATGGATCACATAATTCAAAACAAATTAGTTTGTAAAAAATGGAAATGTAATTAAAGAACTATTATTGAGTTTTGTGTATCTAAAAAATTAAAATTAAGAATCTAGAGAAAGCGGGGGCCGGGCGGTGGCGCTAAAGGTAAGGTGCCTGCCTTGCCTGCGCTAGCCTTGGACGGATCGCGGTTCGATCCCCCGGTGTCCCATATGGTCCCCCAAGCCAGGAGCAACTTCTGAGCACATAGCCAGGAGTAACCCCTGAGCATTACTGGGTGTGGCCCAAAAATCAAAAAAAAAAAAAAAAAAAAAAAAAAGAATCTAGAGAAAGCTTTAAGCTACCATTAAATAAATTACAACTATTCAATTGCAAAGTTTTGCTAAAGTCTTTCCCAGCTTTGATATTAAACTGTTATTAAAGAAAAATTAAAAAAATGAACTACATATATTAATGCCCTTTATAAAAAGTTGTGATTCTAGGACAGTATTCATATTTATAAATAAAACAAATGTGGGGCCAGAGAGATAGCACAGTGGTAGGGCATTTGCCTTGCATGCGGCCGACCCAGGAGGGACCAGGTTCGATTCCTGACATACCATATAATCCCCTAGCCTGCCAGGCACGATTTCTGAGCAAAGAGCCAGGAGGAACCCCTGAGAACTGCCAGGTGGGGCTTAGAGACCAATCAATCAATCAAATGACAAATAAAGTTTAAAAACAAAACAAAACAAAAAAACAAATGACTTTGAGTGGCTATGTACTTTAAAAATAATACATTGTAATGAGAATCACAAAATAATTTTTTAAAGTACATATTTATCTTTATATGAATCATTATGATTATTATTTAAGCCTAAATTGTATCATTTCATTTATCCTTTTCTTCAAAGAAGTAAAAAATAAACAAAACATGGACCACAAAGAGTACATGGATGCAGGTACATTCTTTGCATAGGCCCATCCTTGGTTCAATTCTGGCACCACACAGTCCTCCAAGAATTGCCAGATGTCATGCTGGAGACCCATGAAAACATCTGGTGGCACTGCAAGGCACAAGCAGCACCATATTATCAGTATTGGTCTAGTGCAGAGAACTGCTGGAAATAGCCTTGGGACCTCTGAATACTGGTCAGGTGCCCTGAACCCCTGTCCTGAAAAAAAAAACAACCCTCATAATCACATTTAGTTCATGTGAATGTGGTTATTACTTTTATTGAGATTAATTAGGAGGAATTAACTAACAATTAGTAAAAAGCTACAGTTTATTTTAAACTATTTAAAGAGAAACTTACCCATCTAAAACTTCTGCTTGATACGGTATTTCGAGTTTTGGATAACTTTTTTCCTTTGCTTTGACAGTTATTTTCCCGGAAAACTGAGATGGTTTTTTTGCCTTTGATGCTGAAAGGAAGAATAAAAAAGAAAGTCATCTTTTGCTATCTAGGAGTTTTTGTAGGAGTTCGAGAGTGACTTTAGGTGGTCTGGGTTAACAACATCTGAGTTGAAAATAAATTGGTAAATGATAAACAAACTTTTAACACATTCAAATTCACATTCTTTGTACAAAAAGGAAATATTTTAACATTCATGCAAGGGGAGAAAGAGATAAGGAAATAGTAAGTAAACACAATTCTGGGGTAAATACTGTATTTGAGCTCCCTTAAAGTCATAAGCTTTGGTTTCACTTAGCAGTCTCGTCACATATCAACATTTTAAAGCAGATTCTTCACTAGGATTAGGGGATCCTTTTAAATGCATCATGTCAGCACCATTCTAGGCATCTCCTTGCTAGATACCAGGAGCACCACCCTACTGTGAAGACCAGAAGTCATAGATATTGCCAAATGTTTCCCTGAAGGTAAAATCCTCAGCACTATTGAGCTGTGTTGGGCAAGAAAGAACATTCTTTGTATGGTCAAGGTCTTCCTATCAATAACAATAAAGCAGCCTGGCACAAGAAGCCAAAAACTGGGAGGCCCAACTCAAATAAATCAACCCTAACTTGTGGAAAAGAAGAAAACATATCCTTCCTGTCATCAAACAATCTTCACAGATGAAGTTAAACCTTTATATTTTCAAAGGACGATTTCTGTGCCAGGGATCAAATCTGGGTTGGCTATATGCAAGTCAAGTGCCCTACCTGTTATATTATCTCTCTGACACCTAATTTCTTACAATTTTTAAAAGAAGTATTTATTTTAGAGTCGATGATCTCAGACCAAAATTTACAGTACTTTTTAATTTTAGTAATGGGAAATATTTGCTTGGATTTCCAATAAAAGCATAAATGTTCAGGAGAAAATGTACAATGTCCCCAAAGTGTACTCCCTCATTCCTGGGGTTTATGGAAAAAGGGGGCTCCAAATGTTCTCAGGGGTCAGGAATTACTACAGGCCACTCTTTTTATTTAAAAAGAAATAAAAACTTGGGCCCGGAGAGATAGCACAGCGGCGTTTGCCTTGCAAGCAGCCGATCCAGGACCAAAGGTGGTTGATTCGAATCCCGGTGTCCCATATGGTCCCCCGTGCCTGCCAGGAGCTATTTCTGAGCAGACAGCCAGGAGTAACCTCTGAGCAACGCCGGGTGTGGCCCAAAAACCAAAAAAACCCCCCAAAAAACAGAACTATCTAAAACACTGGCAGTATATATTAAAAATATAATGCTGATCACATAAATAAAATAAATAGATTTTTAAAAATTGAGAACATAGGGCCCGGAGAGATAGCACAGCGGTGTTGGCCTTGCAAGCAGCCGATCCAGGACCTAAGGTGGTTGGTTCAAATCCCGGTGTCCCATATGGTCTCCGGTGCCTGCCAGGAGCTATTTCTGAGCAGACAGCCAGGAGTAAACCCCTGAGCGCCACTGGGTGTGGCCCAAAAACAAAAACAAAAACAAGAACAAAAATTAAAAATAAAAATAAAAATGTAACTGACTCAATATGAGATAGTTACAAAGTAGGTAATGATTGAGTCTCAGCAATATGATGCATAACACTGTTCATCAGTGCATATTTCCTGCCATTGTCTCTACCCTAGTTTCCCTCTGGCTCTCTCCCCTGCCTGCATATGTAGTCCGTCCCTCCCTCCCTCCCTCCCCCCCTCCCTCCCTCCCTCCCTCCCTCCCTCCCTCCCTCCCTCCCTCCCTCCCTCCCTCCCTTCCTTCCTTCCTTCCTTCCTTCCTTCCTTCCTTCCTTCCTTCCTTCCTTCCTTCCTTCCTTCCTTCCTTCCTTCCTTCCCTCTAGACAGGCTTTCCACTTCCCTCATTCAGTCACATTTTGTTATGATAGTTCTCAGTGTAATTATTTCTGTGACTGGACCCAATAATCTCTGTGGTGAGCTTCAAGTTGGGAGCTGGACCCTCTAGTCCTCCTCTATTTTGTCTCTGAGAATTATACAAATGTTTTTCATTTTTCTCAAAACCCATAGATGAGTGAGACCATTCTGTATTTATCTCTCTCCCTCTGATTTATTTCACTCAGCATAATAGATTCCATTTACATCCATGCATAGGAAAATTTCATGACTTTATCTCTACTGACGGCTGCATAATATTCCATTGTATATATATGTACCATATTTTCTTTAGCCAATTACCTATTGAGGGGAATCTAGGCTGTTTCCACAGTCTGGCTATTGTAAATAACACTGCAATGAATATAGGTATGAGGAAGGGATTTTTATATTGTATTTTTGTGTTCCTAGGATATATTTCTAGGAATGGTATAGCTGGATCATATAGAAGCTCAACTTCCAGCTTTTGGAGAAATTTCCATATTGCTTTCCACAGAGGTTTGACTAGATGGCATTCCCACCAGCAGTGAATAAGAGTTCCTTTCTCTCCACATCCCCAGCAACACTGCTTGTTCTCATTCTTTGTGATGTGCGCCAATCTCTGTGGTGTGAGATGGTACCTCATAGTGGTTTTGAGTTGCATCTCCCTGATGATTACTGATGTGGAGCACTTTTTCATGTGCCTTTTAGCCATTTGTATATATATATATATTTTTTTTTTTTTTTGTCAAAGTGTCTGTTCATTTCTTCTCCCCATTTTTTGATGGGGTTAGATGATTCTTTTCTTGTAAAGTTCTGTTAGTACCTTGTATATTTTGGATATTAACCCTTATCTGATGGGTATTGAGTGAAGAGTTTCTCCCATTCAGTGAGTGGCTCTTGTATTCTGGGCACTATTTCCTTTGAGGTGCAGAAGCTTCTCAACTTAATATAGTCCCATCTGTTTATTTCTGCTTTCACTCGTTTGGAGAGTACTGTTTCCTCCTTAAAGATGCCGTTAGTCTCAATGTCATGGAGCGTTTCACCTACATGTAGTTCTAAATACTTTATGGTTTCAGGTCTGACATCTAGGTCTTTAATCCATTTGGATTTTATCTTTGTACATGATGTTAGCTGGAGGTCTAAGTTCTCTTTTTTACAAGTGGCTAGCCAGTTGTGCCAACAGCACTTATTAAAGAGGCCTTCCCTGTTCCATTTAGGATTTCTTGCTCCTTTATCAAAAATTAGGTGACAGTATGTCTGGGGAACAATCTCCAAGTACTCAAGCCTATTCCACTGATCTGAGGGTCTGTCTCTATTCCAATACCATGCTGTTTTGATAACTATTGCCTTGTAATACAGTTTAAAGTTGGGGAAGGTAATACCTCCCATATTCCTTTTCCCAAGTATTGCTTTAGCTATTTGAGGGTGTTTATCGTTCCAAATGAATTTCAAAAGTGTTAGATCCACTTCTTTGAAAAATGTCATGGGTATCTTTAGAGGGATTGCATTAAATCTGTACAAAGCTTTGGGGAGTATTGCCATTTTAATGATATTAATCCTGCCAATCCAAGAACAGGATAAGGATTTCAATTTCCGTGTGTCTTCTCTTATTTCTTGAAGCAGAGTTTTATAGTTTTCTTTGTATAGGTCCTTCACATCATTAGTCAAGTTGACTCCAAGGTATTTGAGTTTGTGTGACACTAATGTGAATAGGGTTTTTTTTTTTTCCTGGTTTTTGGGGCCACACCCATTTGATGCTCACGGGTTACTCCTGGCTAAGTGCTCAGAAATTGCCTCTGGTTTGGGGGGGGGGGGACATATGGGACACTGGGGGATTGAACTGTGGTCCTTCCTTGGCTAGCGCTTGCAAGGCAGGCACCTTACCTCTAGCGCCACCTCGCCGGCCCCTAGGGTTGTTTTCTTAATGTCCATTTCTTCCCTATCATTATTGGTGTATAAAAAGGCCATTGATTTTTGTGTGTTAATTTTATAGCTTGCTGCGTTGCTATATGTATGCATCTACTGTTTCTAAAAGCTTTTTGATAGTCTTCAGAGTTTTCTTAGTATGTCATCTGTGAACACTGAGAGCTTGACTTCTTCTTTCCTATCTGGATTCCTTTGATATTTTTTTCTTGCTTAATTGCTTAATAGCAAGTACTTCCAGTACTATGTTGAATAGGAGTGGTGAGAGGGGCAACCTTGTCTTGTATCAGAGTTTAGAGGAAAGGCTTTCAGTTTTTCTCCTCTGAGAATAATATTTGCCATTGGTCTTGACTAGATTGAGAAAGGTTTCTTTCATTCCTGTCTTGCTGAGAGTTTTTTTTTTTTATCAAGAATGGGTGTTGGACCTTATCAAATGCTTTCTCTGAGTCTATTGATATGATCTTTAGGGTTTTCTAAGTATAGTATCATGCCATCTTCAAATAGAAGCCACTATAATTAAGGGATGAGAAAGTCCCTGTTAACTGATTCTCACAGTCATGACCATGGGATCTATATGTTCTAAGAAGATTAATTTTTCACAGATCTGAAAATAATTATAGCACCAATATCTCCTACATCCACATTCAAAAATTGGGGTCATTTCTGGTGATACTGGGGCCATTATGGTCAGGTGTGCCATACCCTGCGATGTCAGGAAACAAATTTAGGACTTTACACATAACTGATATGTGGTGTTTTTTTTTTAACTACTTGAACTATCTTCCTGACTAGACTGTTTCTTCTTCATAGCAGGATTGTGAAAGTTTGCCATATATTGAATCCTACTTTCCCTTAAGCTCATAAAATGAATACTGAGGAAAGCACCTCACTGAGGAGTCTGTGCAACTATCTTGGGATACTCCATAGAGCCAGGTGAACGGCAGGAGTAAGCACAGAAGTTTGAATACACACTGTGCAATGTGTAGCTATTATAACAGAGCAATCCAATGTTCTCACCTGATGAGGAATTCCTCTGAAAAAAGGGGAATTTTAGGCAGAGGCCTTATTATAAAGTTGAAGTTTAAGTAAGCTTTAGATTCCCTAGCTGCAAAGGCAGGCCCCTATGAAAAGTTCTCTCTTTTTTTTTTGGGGGGGGGCACACCCATTTGACACTCAGGGGTAACTCCTGGCTATGCGTTCAGATATCACCCCTGGCTTGGGCGGACCATATATGACACCGGGGATTGAACTGCGGTCTGTCCTAGGCTAGTGCTTGCAAAGCAGATGCCTTACCTCTAATGCCACCGTGTCAGCCCCTATGAAAAGTTCTTACTTGGAGTTTTAGTTCACATTAAATGTAACTATTTAGTTAAATTTAAATGATTTTAATTTATGTAAAGTGTTTTGGGGACAGAAAATTCAATGTTACAGAAAATCGGGCAACTTTGAGTAGACCATCCTATTCAAATATTTTAAAGTCTGGGTTAACATTTTAAGTGCATAAATATACATATTTAAATAACATAATAAACATAATAATAAACTAATAAATAAATAATAAAATAACAAACTAATAAAATAATAATAAAAGCAATAAACATAATAAACATACTAAATACATAATACACATATTTATATAACAGCTCTCTAATTAGAGAATTCTATCACAAAGGGAATTATTTTAGTTTATATGGACTGTCTGTCTTGTTTATAAGAGTTAATATATAACAATTTTACAGAGAAAACTTTATTTGTGATCTCAAATTCAATGATGCTCTCTCTCTAACTCAATTACAAAAATTAGAAAAATGTTATGGAAAGACACAAAAAGATGATTAAAGACAAAATATTATATAAATTTATTTCTAATCTTACTGTATTTAATACTTTTTAGGTTTATGAAATCATGTTTTATGATACAATAAGTACTTACAATCATTTAATAAGAAAAATCAATTTAAGCAATAGTACAAAATATGGCTGTAAATTGGCCTGGATTTCTATATTAAGATGTCCCCACAGAAGTCTTCTAGTTTATCAAAATAAGGTCATTGTAAATTAAATGCTGAATACTTACCATCAAAACTAATACTTGCAACCTTGGTATATTTACTTTCTGAAGCTTTTAGTGTAATTGGCTTAAAGTGTACCATTATAGCATCATTTTGAGGTGTTGGGCGAACACTCTGCAATGAGAATACACATAGCATTATTTTTATCTAAAGACTCAGTTATATTGTACTAGAAAATGCACTAGGAAAAATAGAACATAAAATTAAAAGGTTTATTTTGTGGCTCCTCTAAAATTTAAAGGCCAAATTAAGTAGTAAAACTTAAAATCAATTTTCTTTATAAGACATAATGACCAGAGAAATAAAAGCATGATACTGAATAATGTAAATATATAAAGATACACTCTATCACTATCACTGGGTATGAGTATGTAAAACCAAAAATAAAACATTTTTCCAGATGAATAATTCAGATGCAAGGAGTTATGAAGTTATAATTCCGTGACCAAGTTCATCTGACTGATTTAAAGAGAAAGCATGAGTATGAATTTGGGATCTGGTATCTCCTTGCCAAGATAATTTTGAAGACATCATTTCTAAAAATTTTTTGATTCTTCTAGGAATCGGTTTGGCTGAGCAAGCATGGCACACTGCTATAGGGACAGGACTGGAGCCCTCACTGTGGGACTGAGCTGTGAAGTGGGCTGCACGAATACGTGACTTAGATGATCTGTGACTTAGATATGGTGCGACTTCCATAGCAATCTTGAAAAAATAAAACCACAGGTGCAGTTACTTTTCAATTGATGATCATAAGAAACAACTGGCTTGAGAGAACCTTATAATATTAAGTGAGGTGTCAGTAACTAAGGCAAAACTGGAAACCAGGTATCTTAAATCATTTGCCTGTTTTCTATTGCCCAAGATTATTAGTGAAATTATAGTATTGTATATAGATATTTATCAGTCTAACTTTGGTATTACAATTTTCAGGATTTTCTTCTTTAATTTAGGGACTTTAAAAGCTTGTCAAAGCTTTATGTTTCCACAGAAAAGAACCTTTCATTTCTGTGACACTCATCAGGCATCACTTTATGCTAGTATCAACACAGTAAAATCTTTTACAAGTCACCAGTATCCTCCTCTACCTGCCCTTGTTTCTTTTGGGCCACACTCAGCAGTGCTTAGGGCTTACTATGTTCATGGCTCTGTGCTCAGGAATCACTCCAGGCAGTGCTCAGGTGATCAGATGTAGTGCCAGGGATTGAAAACAGGGATAGAGGGATGCAAGGCAAGTATACCTTAATCCCTAACCTATATCTCCATAGGCCTTCATTTATAAAGAGAAAATCTGCTTAAACTGATTAAAGACCCTTGAAAGTTATTAAGTATCATTCAAGGATATGAATGATGTCACTGGAATCATGTCTAAGACAAAGTTGATTATATGTGTCATGATCACTACTAATGGAATCTCCCCTTTTCATCATGGATCTGTCAACAGGTGTCAGCCTTTTTTTTCTGACATTGGGCCATACCCAGAGGTTTTCGGGGTTACTCATTTGAGCACCACTCAGGGGATTATATGGGATGCTGGGGATTGAACCTGGGTCAGTCGTATGCAAGGCAAATGCCCTACCCACTGTGCTTTTGCTCCAGCTCCAGTTAGCCTGTCTTTATGGAACCTGGAGTAAGGACACTGAGGTTGATTCTAATTTTTTATGTA